>NC_080104.1:49755236-50055652 GCF_950005125.1 Chionomys nivalis | reverse complement strand
TGCACTAATGGCCAGCAAACGTAAACATGTTCGGCCTCAGTAACCATCAGAGAAATACAAATTTAAGTTACATGAAGATACCATTTCACCCAGTCAAAGCAGCAGTCAGCCAGAAAATGATGAAAGCAGACGCTGGTGGGGAAGTGGGCAGAAGGGAGTGCTTTCACGCTGATGGTGGGAATACATAAACTAGTCCAGCCATCCTGGAAGTAGATACAGAAGTTCATCGGAAAGCCAAACTAGCCCTACCATATGAATGAGAGACGTACCACTCCTGGGTATTCCTCAGTAGGACGCTCAATTTGCAGTCAGCTAGCTGTAGACTTTACTTAATTGCTAGGGAATAGCTAAGGCGACTTATGTGCTGTGTATGTGTGTGTATGTGTGCACGTATGTTTATATATGTGTGCATGTGTTTGTGTGTACTAATTCAGATCAACTTGTGGAACATTGCCAGAACTCACTGTGTGCCAGCCGCTGTGCTAGCCTCGCAGAACAGTTAGCTGCCTTTTGTGTCCCATTCTTTTCTTTCTTAAAGGGCCACAAGTAATGAAAGGGCTCAGTCTCTTGAGCGCTTTCCCCGCCCCAGGCTGTAGAGACTTGGTGATTCCATGGACAGTAGATGTGCAGTGAGAGAAATCGGATATTCAGTGCCGGCAAGAAGGCGAGGAGAGAGGAGCATCCAGACGTTAGTACTGTGGAAATGGTTGCAGCCCCTTCGCAGGGCATCCTGGGATCCTGTGATTGCACCGGTGGCTGTCACTCTCAGCCACTGTGTAACTACTGTATAGGCTGATCAGGGAGGGACGATAGAGTGAAAAAAACTCCTAGACTGGAATGACATGTTAGGTGGCACTGTTTACATGCTGATATTTTCTAAATCGTGAAGCATTGGCTGATGTGGGGGTTGGGGACACCCCAAATTCACCACTAGGAAGGAAAGTAGGATTAGGAACTCATCTGGGGGATGTTAGCAAAGTCACAGAGAATGCCTTTGTTCCAGGTCATAACTATGACAATGGTGTATTATTCCTGATTTTTTTCCTAATATTTAAAAACTTAAAAGATTTATAAACCGTAACCGTGGGAAGTTTTGAAGTTCGTGGAATGCTTTGAAGAAAAGAATTCCAAACAACTGCATTTTTAAACTTTTTATGCTAGTTTTTATTGCTTTATAGAGTCCAGTGAACCTCGTTTGGCATTATACAGTTTGGCATTACAGAAACGTGGACTCATTGCTTTAGTGTCCTGTAGTGTATCATTGGGTGAAATCAAACCAGGAAACGTCTTAATCTATTCGGGCTGCTGTAGCAACGCCACAGATCAGGCAGCCGTAGATGACGGAAGTCGGAAATCAAGGAAGCTAGCAAGCACAAGATTGAGACTGGACCAGATTGGGTGTCAGGTTAGGACCTGGTTCCCCATTCACTTGTGATGCTGTCTCACATAGAAAGGCTGTCTTTCTCTCTCCCCCCTCTTTCTGATTTTATTCATTTTTTTGTGTGTGTTGATGTGTGTACACACATGCATGCATCTGAATATGTATGTGTGTGTGCATATGTATGTGTGCATGCATGCATATATGCATGTGTGTGTCCACATCCACATGTGGAAGCCAGAGAAGGATGCGCAGATGGTCTTCTCTTTCTACCACATGATCTGGGGTCAGAGATTTAGAAATCTGCCTAACTTTCCATTCTAAAATTTCTAAACCATAGATGGCATCTTTTGTGTGGAACGGTGTGTGTGTGTATCATATGTGATTTCTACATGAGTAAATGTAATATTGTGTGTGCAACTGGGAGGGGGGGCAACAACCACATCTCCTTTCAGAGAGAACCTTAAAAGAAAATCTAGCCCCGATTCTGGGTAAGATGGAGTGAGTTCAGAGTTTGAGACTAGGCCATTGGTTTTGGACATTATGAAGCCTCACCAGCTTGACTAATGTAACTTCAGTCACCATCACAATCAGACTGAGAGAAAGGCTTGTCCATACAAAGATAGAAGCAAGACGAATTCCAAGAGCTCAGGAGAAAATGAGCATCTGTCAGGCTGGACAGCCTGCTCAATGGCTGGATTCTGACTACCACTTCAACTGCTTTCTGAGTCAGATTTTCCTTACTGCCTCTGTGTGTGTGTGTGTGTGTGTGTGTGTACTTATATATGCTTAGAAACAGAAATATATATATTGTAGAATAGAATTATATATGTATATATAGCATATATACGCAGGCAGTAAGGAAATACACACACATCGTAAGATTTGCCATAGGTGTTGTCTGAGGGTGGGGGTGCCTGGAGGTGTGTTAGCTAACCATCAGACCATGTATGCTAAAAACAAGCTACTGTTACCATGCAGCCTATATGTGGTAATGGGTTTCATTTGACTTCTGCAGGTCTTGGGGGATAAGGAGGTGGACTTTAGTATGAAGCCCAGAGGCTGTGTAGTAGGACAGGGCTTTGACACCAAGAATTTACTAAATCCCCAAGCATCTCTGGATAGGAATCCCAACCTCTATAGGTTGGATGGGAATTGTAATCTGTGAGCTGCCTGCAACAGTGCACACACACACACACACACACACACACACATAGCAAGTGTGTGCTGCCTGTAACACTACGCGCACACACACAGTAGGTAGGTAGGTGCTGCCTGCAACAGTGCACACCCCCCCCATACACACAGAGCAGGTGATTGCTACCTGCAACAGCGCGCACACACAGTAGGTAGGTGCTGTCTGCAAAAGTGCACACACACATACACACACCACACACACAGCAGGTGAATGCTGCCTGCAACAGTGCATACACACATACACCCCCACACACACATACACACTGAGAAGGGGGGTGCTGCCTGCAATAGCGCACGCGCACACACACACACAGCAGGTGGGTGCTGCCTGCAACAGTACACACACACATACCCCCCCTACACACACACAGAGCAGGGGGGTGCTGCCTGCAATAGCGCGTGCACACACACACAGAGCAGGTGAATGCTGCCTGCAACAGTGCACACACACATACACACACCCACAGAGCAGGGGTGCTGCCTGCAACAATGCACGCATGCACGCACGCACACACACACCCACAGAGCAGGGGGGTGCTGCCTGCAACAGTGCACGCACAGTAGGTGGTAATTAACGGTTTGCAGCTTTGCCAAGAGTGGCAGAGGCAGAGGCTGATTGAAGGTGGTATTCGCCGTCCTGTGGGCGCCTCATTTGCATTTTCATTACCCCCTCCATTCATTGTATACTACCCCAGTGTCACCTTTCTCCCCCCCATTGTGTGTTTTCATAGTCTGTGATTGTGAAAAGTGTTGAGCGAAATGCCTTAAATATGTATGAAGCAAGGAAATGTCTCCTCGGACTTGAAAGCAGTGGGGTCTCCATAGCAACCAGTCTATCCCCAGCATCGTGCCCTGCCGGCCTGGCATGTCCCAGCCTGGATATCTTAGCTTCGGCAGGCCTTGGACTCACTGGACTAGGTATAAAGTTTATTATTACCACTGGGAAAATGCTTATCTGCTTCCCTTTCTTTCTACCCATTGTGCTGTGTGTCTCAATGCTGTTTTCTTCTCAGAGCCCCAGGGCGGGCTGAAGAGCAACAGGACCTGATTCATAGTCTTGTTTTTTGTTGTTGTTTGGCTCTGTGGATTTGGGCTGCCCAGATTCTCCCTGTGTTGGCATAAATAATCACAGGCTGACTGCTCTTATTTTCAGTGGCTGTGTTTGTTCTTCTAAATTAAGAATGCCACCGGATTGAA
This sequence comes from Chionomys nivalis, assembly GCF_950005125.1. NCBI lineage: Eukaryota > Metazoa > Chordata > Mammalia > Rodentia > Cricetidae > Chionomys > Chionomys nivalis. Next base: position 50,051,880 of record NC_080104.1, on the reverse strand, counting down.
GGGAGCAGGCTGACTCTGATGTGTGTGTTTGCTCTCTCTGGCTTTTGCAGTATTGCCCTCCCTCCCTAGAGATAAAGATTATCCAGTTTGTTCCAAAAAGTAATTGTAGATTTGGAGGGCGGCTGGAGAAGGGGAGGGGAGAGCCCCTGAACCCACCCCCAGGGTTAGGCTTGATAAACCCAAGGCCACTAAGGAGAGCAAGCTAGCTCACACCACTCACAAGGCTTAGGTTGTTAGGAAAGCAGAATCTTTGCGGGTCTTGAGGCAGGAAAAAAAATTCAATATCTTTTAAATTTATTTCTTTTCACTTTAAAATATATAGTATTATGAGCTGTGTTATAGCTCAATGATAGAGCACACATATGAAGACCTAGGTTCAGTCCCCAATACTGAAAAAAGTAATGCGTCCATAACTCGTTGGGGCTCCAAACTGCCATACTTGAACACTACTACAGTAATGCAGGCTCTTTGCCAACCAAAGCCACCACACAGCCCAGCTGCACAGTGATGCATGCCGGAGAACTTAGCGGGAGCCAACCGTTGTGTTCTAGTTGAGCAACCAGGTGAAGAGGCAGAGTCCCTGAGTAGAGGAGAGGGTCTCTCGACCACCCATCTCCGGTAACACCGGCACCTGTGAACTTCCAGAAACACATAGAAGTGAACAGTTTTAGCTTAGCAATCCCAGATTCCCACCAGAGAATCTCATCAGTTACAGTGAGCATGGGATACTTGAAGCATAAATCAAAGCCAGCACGTTTCCTAGGCAAATGTTAGTCGTTGGATCGGAGCCCAAAGAAGTCAGCGTGTGCTCAGACGTGCAGAGAACCATCTGGCAGTGCCTCCTCTCTGCTGAGTACCAGACAGCCAGTCTACTGCAGGAAAGGCGTCCCTCAGTACGGCCAGGTGTGAACGCTTGGAAAGGGATTTGTTGGGAAGCCGATAACATGTGACTTGGAGAAAGAAAATAGGGCTTCCTCTTGAACAGGGGTTTGTCCATCCAGGCTTGTCAGCAGGCTTGAGTCTAGTAGTCCTCCGTGCACCTGACTGCTGTGTTCGTTTGGACACATCTGTCTTGCCATTCTTGTGGCATCTATTGTCTATCTGAGCATGAGCAAATTCCTACGTTGGAGGTGTGAAAAGAGACATTCTCACAGGAATATCTGAAGTAACGTTTTTTGAAAGAAAACCTGTCACCTGTGTTTGGCAGATTAGAAAGTGTCGGATTTTATTGGTGCTCATTCCAAAAGACAATATGAAGGCTGTCGCTATTTCAGAATCTTGGACTTGGGTATATTGATTTGAGTTTTCACTACTTCCAGGTCTATTGGGGCCCACCACCTTGTCACTCAACACTTCAACGACCCCAAACTCACTCCTGAACGCTCTCAACAGTTCAGTCAGTCCTTTGCAAAGTTCAAGTTCTGGTACCCCAAGCCCTACACTGTGGGCGCCCTCAATCGCTAACACTGCAAATGCCACAGGTAAGTGTCACTTAAGGATGACCAAGAGGTGTGCTTTCTTAGGGAAAAAAAAAGTATTAAAAATAAACCACAAAAGTATTTACAAAGAATTCCATTTCTTCAAGTGGAAATCACCATCCAAAGCATGCTCTAGCCCAAAGGAAGTCTCCCGCTGTGTAAATTAGTTAAAATGAGGCTCAGAAAAGCCAAGAACTTTTCATGCGAGCATCACATCATCTGCACAGGCGATAAACAGGTTAGGAAAAGCAGCCTGATGCTCAGGGCACAATGGCCAAGGCCCATGAAGGTTACAAACTGAACGTTGCAAACAGTTCTGCCCGAAGGAGCTATTTCTGAGTCAGGGGCCCAGGTTCAGCCTCCCTGCTCTTTTCCCCTGTGCTGTGAGGGGCTGGAACAAATAAAGTTGGAAGTGGTACCTCATTTTAACATTGTTTTTCTTTAAAGAAAATAGTCATTTATTTTTGTGTGTGCACATGCCAAGGTGCACATGGGGAGGTCAAAGGACAACTTGCAGCACGTGGGCCCCAGGTATCAAACTTAGGTCATCAGACATGGAAGCCAGGGCCCTTACTTATCCACTCACCAGCCTCTGTTTATGACTTTTTTTTTAAATAAAAGATTTGTTCATTATGTATATAGTATTCTGCCTACATGTGTGTCTGCAGCCCAGAAGAGGGAGTCAGATCCTATTATAGATGGTTGTGAGCCACAATGTGGGTGCTGGGAATTGAACTCATGACCTCTTAACCACTGAGTCATCTCTCTAGCCCCTGTTTATGATGTTTATAGCAATGTTAAATCTGTTTACAGCGATGTGAAGTTATTCTGAATTCACAGAAAGAGAAGTTTCTTCTTTTTCTCAAACGGAACAGTCACTTCAAGGTTGTTCCCTGTCTAACACCGTCTTCCTGAATCACCACAGGCTTTTCTGCTATACCACACCTTATGATTCCATCTACTGCCCAGGCCACCTTAACCAATATCTTGCTGTCTGGTGTGCCCACCTACGGGCACACAGCCCCATCTCCCCCACCTGGCCTGACTCCTGTTGATGTCCATATCAACAGCATGCAGACAGAAGGCAAGACCATCTCGGCCTCTTTAAACGGACATGTGCAGGTAATACCCTTCCGTGAGGTGGGGTGGTCTGTGCTTTTGGCAAGAGAGGAGCTACTGGAAACCTATTTTTGTGTCCACAAGTTATTTCTAAATTGTGTTTTTATCTTATTTATGATTTCAGCCTCCAAACATGAAATATGGGGCGCTGTCCACTTCATCGCTTGGGGAAAAAGTGCTGAGTGCCAGTCACAGTGATCCATCCATGCAGACAGCTGGGCCTGAGCAGGCTTCTCCCAAGGCAAACTCTGCGGAAGGTTGTAGTTTTCAGACTGACTTGTAGCTTGGATAAAGGGACACCCCACTCTGGGTCGGGGAGTGGAGTCTGCAGGGTTTCTGAGTTGGTTTCATTAACCAATACTCTACCTCAACTATGAAGAGTCAATGTCTTGCATGCAGTTCCAAAGACCGTGATAAATGAATGGCCTGAAGGGTATTTCCCACAGAAACACCACTTTTCCATTGTCGTGTAATGGGAAAATGTCATACAAGTTCACCCCCTAACAATCTTGAAGAAACATGAGTTGGGTGTGTCGTTCATTGGAAGAGCGTATACCTAGCATGTGTAAGGCCCTGGGCTCAGTTCCCAGCACTGGGGAGGAAAAAAAAAAGGACCAAATTTAGGGTTTAGGATATAGCTCAGTGGTAGACTTGTCTAGGGTGCCCAATGCTTTGTCGACACAAGTACTGGAAAAGGGACCTACATGGTGAGGGAAAGGAAGCTGGGAAACACGAGGGCCCCCCAATGTTCATTTGTGAGTACATATCTCCTTTAGTCCCAACAGCCTTCATGGAACACATGGGCCCCACTGATGTTCCTAGGTAAATGTATATTCCGTGTATTCCAGTCTCCAGGAAACACCAGGGTCTTCCCTTTAGGTTGTGTTCTGGCTATAGCCTGAGCTTGCCGAGGTGTGCTCTCTGTGCAGGTGAGAGCACAATTAGGATTCTGGAGATGGCTCTCCACAGAGACGGGTTTTCACTTCCCATCATGGCCGATATAAGGTGACATTTTGGTTCTTCTCCTTTCCCTGTCCTCTTACAGGCTGCAATGATGCCTTCGTTGAAGTGGGCATGCCTCGAAGTCCTTCCCATTCTGGGAATGCTGGCGACTTGAAGCAGATGCTGGGTCCCTCCAAGGTCTCCTGTGCCAAGCGGCAGACGGTTGAGCTTCTACAAGGCACGAAGAACTCACACCTGCAGTATGTATGCTCATCTTGACGGGAGGAAAGGATGGAGGAAGAACTGGCTTTGAGCTCAGTGGTTAAGACTCTAACCCAAGTTGGGTTAGATTTCATCGTGAGCATTTCCAAAAATTCCCTCTTACAATTTTATTTTAAAAACTCAATGAATGACCTATCTTCACCCTTGCCCCTCTTCGTAGTCTTTCCCCACCCCTCATTGAGTTACCGGGTTTCTAGCTGCATCCTTAAAACCATCCTCTTGCTCGGAACCTCAGAGACATTCTGTGCTCTTTGGCAATGAGGAGGGGGCAGTTTTCAGGCTCTGTTCCTGCCTTAGACAGTTTCCAGCAGTGACCCCACCTCGGCGGGTGTTGGCAGGGACTCTCAAGCTGTGGCTCCCTTCTCTCTAGCCCATGAGTTTTATTAGCAGGAACTCCTCCTTGGGCAGTGTTTAGAATTGAGGTATCCTTAGATTGCCTTTTATTTTTCTTCGTTCTCTCTCGGGAAAAACCTGCCCAACTAGTTGATTTTTCTCTTCCATCTTCTTAGTTCTCGACTGTCTTTAGGAGTAGCTTTATAAAAAGATTAACATATATATCTCCTTACTTCCTGCATTGCTTACTAAAGCCACTTTATTTCATAAACTGGACTCATTGCACCCCATTCTGCTTTACCTGTTTGTCATTTGTGGGTGCTAATTCCCCCAGACAGGCATTCTCGGGTGTATGTTCCTCAAGCGCTCTGCTTCCGACTCTCTTTTGAATCTTTGTCTCTAGTGCCTTTTGAACCTTCTCCTTTTCTCCATCCTGGATGAGGCCCCGGCTTGCAGCACTGTCTCCCCCACCTGCTCCCACCAGTATGGCCTGCCCTTTATTTAGCTCTACTGACTCTCCCTGAGGCGCTGTGGCTCCAGCAGTCCCAGTGATGTGATCCTGGGTCCCTTCCCTTTCACCTGCTCTGCCGTCTGAGTTGCTGCTTTCCTGGCCCTTAGCCCTAGTGAACTTGAAAAGCACCTTTATTTCTAGTTCCCATGTCCTCAAGAAGCCTCTGTCAGCATCTGTCAGGCGGAGTGTATTGCTCATGTCTTAACTTCTGACTTGGGAACCGGATAGGTGATTGGTTGTAATTGAACAAAACATCCCATTTTTGGCTTAAGGTATATCCTGATGCACCATGGACTCTCACTCTGGTATATTGTCCATTATAAGCACCACGTGATACTCTGCTCATTCCCTAACCAAGCTTTGGAGAATATTTACTTATTTTACTTTCCTTCATAACCAGTATCACATGCATGTCACATGTGATAGCTATCGTCTGTCCACCTTCAGGCTTATCAGGCTGCGCTCAAATTTTGCATGAATCCTTGGTGTCTGCTTGATGTACAAACATCAGAAATCTTTTCTGTACCTCTGTGCCCTATAGACCACAAGTAGAATACCATGAGGACTTCCAATAGTGTGGGTACCTATTTTTGCAAAACAGTTTCAACTCTGGTTCAAAACCCAGAAGCACCCTAGGGCAGTGACCTTGGACAAGCTCCATCCATGTCATCCAGTGGGGTGACAGCATCACCTTTGTCTCAGCGTTGCTGTGTCATGGCATTGCTCTGAGGGTGGAATGAGATGACACATGTAAGCATGTGACGGCCCAAGCACACACAGTGACCGTGCACAGGGGACACGTGCGGCCTGTCAGTATGCCAGGTGGAACAGTGAACTTCTGACTCTCTCTCACAGCAGCACTGACAGATTGCTCTCAGACCCTGAACTGAGTGCCACAGAAAGTCCCCTTGCTGACAAGAAGGCGCCAGGGAGCGAGCGTGCAGCTGAGAGGGCAGCTGCCCAGCAGAACTCGGAGAGGGCCCGCCTGGCCTCGCAGCCACCGTATGTCCACATGCAGGTAATGCAGGTGCTGCCGTAATACAGGCACTGTGGTAATGCAGGCTCTGCAACAGCAGTCATGCAAGGGCAAGGCGCTGGGCCAGACATGCAAGAAGCAGGGAGTGTTCAGGAGATGCACAGATGCTAGTCTACTCTCCTGCACCCTGGTCAGTGTGAAACTCAGATATACAGGAGTTTGGATTGGTTTTATATGAAAATTAAGACCTAAGTGCAGGATTTAGATGAAGTAAAAGTGACTCTTGAAACTAGTAAAAGGGTCATCTGTGTTAGCGGTCACCTCAAGCTTTATAGACATGTAAGAGATGATGGTTCTCTTAGAGAAGTAGATCTCATTCTCTGGCTTGGAAATACAGATAGTCAACTTGGTGCTCAAAATGGCTACGGAAAGAGCGATTGTGGAATGTGAATTCTTTGGAGGACCATGCAAAATGGTGACAGTGGTGTGGTTTAGGTGTTGGTGACGGCTTCAGCTTCCTCAGCCCTGGCTTATTACCCTGTTCATAGCGTGACTTGGGGCAGCTTCCTGAGCAGGGGAATAGGCGTCTGATCTTCACGTATACGTGGGTGAGAGGCAAGGACTTAGTGTTTTGAGGGTTAACACACACCTACACTTTTTACTTCCTGCACCAGCATTACTGGGAAAGAGCATCCACCCTAAAATGCCTTATTGCTTTCTTCATCCCCACCACCTCGAAAAAGTCACAAAACCCTAGAAACAAAAACAAAACACAGCAACAAAAAACAAAAAGAACTACTAGGTTTCATTAATTCATGGAACTAAGTGACACTGTTTTTATTCCAAAGTACAATTCAGTCCTACTGGTTTTATTATTTTTTTTAATACTTTTCATTTGAACATTTTTTGAGTCTTGAAGTGGATAGAATTCATAGCTCCCATAATGCATCAGTCCTAAAAGGAAACTACCAAGTTCCTTTTATGACCCTTGAGGGTTTGTGCATCTGATGGCTGCCATCCTCTTCCCCGCCAGCTTTGGGTCCCTGAGAACAAATTCCATGGTTCGTGCTTGTAGGTTGGATGACAATGTTCTCACTGGTGACTCTTTAACTAGATGTGTTTATGCCATTAGGGGAAAGCTGGCTCCCAAATCACCAGGAAATCTGTGAGAGTCATTAGGGAGATTTGGCATGAGACACACTGAAGACTTTTCTCATTCTGTGTCTGAAGACCGTGCCCATCTCCTTACCACCCTAGGGGTGTGGTCTCTCTAGCAGCTTTTCACTTAACTCTCGTCCTCAGTCCTCCAGAGACTGTTGCTTGCTTCATCTCCAGAGGAGTTCTGACGCATTGTATTCTTTGCAGAGTGCAACACTGGCTTTGAGTAGTGGTTCCTCAGTTTTTCCCCCTCTTGTCCTGGGAATTAAAATAGATTTTTTTTTAACTTCCAGTGCAAGTTTAAGCTGTCCCCAAATGCCGTGACACAGTGTTGTCAAAAAACCAGTGAGGTACAGCCATATTCTTAGAGCTACTGTGTACACTGGGCCACTGCTGTTTATCACTTGACCCAAGGTTATTGCTGCTCCTTGCCACCTTGTCCGTGTTCTGTCCCAGGCTGTAATTCCCCCAGAACCTTATATATGCTGGTATAGTCTCCTGGGAGTAGAACCAAAGAACTCTTGCCAGTAGGTTCTTGATCTTCGTGGTAGGTCTTTGAATCAAGTCTTATCTGTTCCCTAGAATGGGATGGTGCAAACAGGTTAGCATCTGGGATCTAGCCAAACAGGCATAGCTTTCTTCAGAATGGCATCTCTCCTGGTTTCTGCAGAGTTAGCTGTTCAGTGTTCAGAGCACAAATGTGTGGTCCTCCTCTCTGTGCGGTACCAGGGTATCTAGGTTCGATCCTATCGGACGGTTAGTGTTAGAAGCTAGATCAGTGCAGTTAGCCAGCTTCAAAAGCCACAACTGCAGCAGTGTAGTTGATGACTTCGAGTGTCGTCTTGATGTTAGCCCAGTTTTTATCTTGTTCACTTGCATGCAGAAGGATTCTGAGACCGAAGGAGAGACAACAGATGCCCAAGGGCGTCGTGTGACATCTTCCTTTGATGCTTCTGCATCTATTAGGCTCTTCATGTCACCCTGGCATATAGTAGTTCTGATGTGGATGACATTCTTCATAAATGAGAATGTTTCACTTTGGTAGGAAATTTCTAATCTTTGCCCTTGACATCAAATTAGATAAAAGTAGCAGATTATTCCAAGTTTTTTCGGAAGGAGTGTTTAAATTCATCACGCATGGGCTGTAGATGTGTGGTATCATGATGCAGACCTTAGCCAATGTCTCAGGCTGATTCATAAGTATTGGCAGGATGCTTTGGGACTGGTAACAGAGCTGCTTTTTCCGGATTTCCTTTTCAGGCCTTTGACTATGAGCAGAAGAAGCTATTAGCCACCAAAGGTAAGTGACACAGGACTGCTTCCCCTTTCTGGCCTTCAGCACACCCTCATTTTCAAGCAGTCTAGGTGATTGATTTGAAAAACTGGATGCTTATAAAACAGAAACCCAAAATGTTTGAGTTCATACAACACAGATTCTGTCGAAATAAAAATGTATTTTTGTGAAATACACGAGCATAAGTAAGGAGTCCCGCAGCTTTTCCTCATTTACTTTTTATTGGATAAAATGTTTTATTCTGAGGCATTGCATGTTAAGAAATAACATCGAGTTACAACTTTTTCATGTGTTGAAGAAACCCTGTGTGCCATCAGTAACTTTATTTAAGAATTGCATTAAGCACATAAGCAGTCTCTCTTATATTCTGCATTCTAAAGCGATGCTAAAGAAGCCAGTAGTGACTGAGGTCAGAACGCCTACAAATACCTGGAGTGGCCTGGGGTTCTCCAAGTCCATGCCTGCCGAAACCATCAAGGAGCTGAGACGAGCCAACCATGTGTCCTACAAGCCCACGATGACGACCGCCTACGAGGTGCATAGTTCTCCTCCTGTCTATCCCTTCCACAGAACAACAGCTGGCTCCCTGTTGTCCCTGCCTCTTTATGGCCATAGGGACCGAGTGGCTTGGCTCCCTTTCTGTCTGTGAGCTTGTGTAAAATGGATGAGCTTTCATATTAGATTTTTTTCTCTCCCCTTGACGTTATTCATCTATACGTATGATGGGAATTTATATTTTGGGAGTAAGTTTTTGTTGGATGAAGGAGTATACCAGATCCGTGATAGAGTAGGGCCAAGATCAAGCAAAGGGCAGCTGCAGTGCTTCCTAAAAACTTACAAAGAGTCCCTTTGTCTGAGAGTATCGCCAGCAAAGCCACCGTAGGGGAAAAGGCAGATATTCAGCAAAAACAGAGTTTCAAATCTGAGTCAACTTCAGTATGTTGAGATGTGTCAGGAACGCAGGAGGAAGCATCTCAAGCAACCGTTCCAACATCCTTATGTTTCCCAGATGTTGGCCACACAGCTCCACCATGAGAGTGGAATCTTGTGTTCTTTGCAAGCAGAGGAACGGCCCAGAACTCCATCCTCCTGGGGACCAGGCTTCATGTGACACTGAGCATACCCTATCTATCTGAGAATGTCAGGCTTTGGTCTTAGGGTGTGGGGGTCCAGGCAGTTTGCACAGAAACATGCTGGGTAGATGAGCGTGATTAAGCCTAGCGTGGTCAGCCTCCATCAGGCTGCAGTTATGCTGGCTGAGGGCTTCAGAATTGTTAGTAGCATTTGTAGATGGAGTTCCTTTTCTCTGCCTTTTTTTTTTTTTGGTGTGGGTTTTTATTTATTTTTTGTAATAAGATTGTTGATGGATGCAAGGTAAAAGCAAATGCTTTTAAAAAAATTGCCTTTATCTCTCTTGAGGAAGCCAAGAAGAAAACACTATTGAATAGCCACCTGTGAATTCCATTGTTAGGGTTGCTGTAGCCACCTGGCAGGCTGTATTTAAGATTAAAGTAACCTTAGGCTGCCGGTATGTGGGGACCATTATGTGGTGTTTTTAGGCTATAGGTGTCCACTTCCCCTCAGGCTGCTAGAGCTCGGAGAGGAAGGAACATTGTCTTTTGTTAGCAGAAGAATTAAGCTAATGCCAAGACTTGGCCCTGCACCCTGCAGGCAGTGGTCCACCTCCCTTGCCTTCGCTTTGGGCCGAGGAAAGTGTGGAGTTGTGGACTGCCATTCAGTAGTTTCTGAAATGAAACATTGAGCTATAGAAATGCCCCTCAGTTCCCCGCTTGGAGCCTGACATTACGTCACGGTGGGAATGATGCAGAATACAGAGGTCAGGTGCAGGCAGAGTTTGTGGGGCTGAAAAACCCCACCCGGTCTCACGGATAGATTTGGTGAGCCTTTATGCTTATCAGCGTGCATCCTCCTTTGGGTTGTATTGTTGGGTACCCAGTAATCCCGGGACGCTGCTGTTAGTTCTGCAGGAGAACGTTATCCATAGGAAAACCAAGGGTGGTGTTCCTCCTTGGAGGAAGTAACTGCACATTCAAGCTGTTTTGCTTTTCGTATGCAAGGTAATGCTTTCCAAGTGCTAGGTGGACACTTAAGGTCTTAGTGGATTCACTTCATTCTTTGTGGCTTATATGGTGCATTTTTTTTATGTATAAATTTATATAATTCCCCACAAACGTGTAGTGGGAAGAGAGACTCCCAGAGTGGATGTGTCTTTGTTGTGATAGGGGCCAGTAGATGTGAGAGAAAAGACTGGGGTTCATTTTTACAGAATATTCTGGAACATCTCCGTAATGTTGTAACTCAAGGGGCACAAAGGAAAAGATGATGTGCAATTGACGTAGAGTCACATGGCACGGACACACACAAACATACATGATTTTAATCAGAAGAAGGACCGTTTTGTTAAGCTCTCTGAGTCTCATTTGGTAAGGGTACCAAGTGAGGAAGAGCTGAGATAGGTGTTTTGGATGTGAGCCTTGGTTATACCAGTCCCCCAAGGAAATACTGCCGTAAGGGGCTTTAAGTGCTGAAACACTAAGGAAGTTTTTGGCTAAAACAAACATGGGTCGTAAAATGCGCCCCCCTCCGCCCCCATCCTGCTGCTCTTACCCAGGATCAGACAACTTTCTATGAGTAGAAATGTACTGGGACTCTGTCTAGCCTCTCCTATGTCCTTATTGCTTTGGTTGGCTTGGGCTAGCCTGCTCCACCTCTGTGACTGATGTCAGTCAGCCCACTCATGCCAGAAGGTGGGGGCAGGCAGTAACAGTGAGACAAGAGTCCAGGGAAGCTCTATGTCATCTGCCTCCTTCCACTGCCTCTCTGAATGCTGGCAAGGGTATGCTCTGGCTTTCCTCAGTAGTGTTCTGTGCTTGCCTTGGGACCAGGTCTTTCTCTGTAGAGGGAAGTGTCCATACATAGCATTCATGAATTTTCTGTGGCAGGAGCTCCCTGGGCAGGCAAGCCTCTTGTCTTCTCTGCCATGCCTCAGAAGGACTAAGACAGGAAGGTGCGTAAGAATTGAGGCTGGCTTCTGTGATGAAGAATGTGGGGAAGGCTCTAGAGAATAATAGAGATGGTTTCTATTGAGAGAATGAGAGAGGAAGGAGGAAGGGAGGGATGCATGGATGCATGGATGCCAGCATCCCTGAGACAGTCCCATGTACCAGATTGCACACTCTAAGTGTGCTGCTTCGGGGACAGGCCTGCCTTCTGGTGGGAGGAAGACAACATGTCAAGAAGGCAGTGGGTAATAAAATTCCTAGTCCGTGTTCAGCAGAGATTAGTTTGACCTTAAGAACAGATGAGAGCCATGCCGGGAAATGTAGGTAACAAAATAGGGCCAATCTCAGGAGGATCTTGGGAAAGAGCATTGAGTCCAAGGAATAAATGACTTGATCATTGTAACAGCAGAATTCACTGGACAGGTCTCGGGGCAGAAGGCATTGAAAATGAAGGTTCCAGCAAGGCTCATTCTGGTACACCTCAGTCCAAGACTAGAGGGGAGTCATGGAAAATTAGGAAACACCCCATGCCTCTGAACAGCCAAAGTTCAAGACTGGAGGCGTGGACTGCTCTGATTGGCACTTAAAAATACCAGGCTTGTTTTATGTGCTGGACTACAGAGGTGGGGAGGCCAGAGTTGCAGATTTGCACCAGAGTGGCCAAGGGGCTGGAGTCAGAGGTTAGAGTGGCTGGTGGGCAGGGCCATTCAGAGAGGGCCATGCTCATATAACTGTAATAGGTCTTAGATTTGCAGCTTTACGATCTTGAAGTTTCACAGGGATCTCAATGCAAGGCATACAAACTGCCAGAGTCCTTGCGCACTAAGGACTTCACAGAGGATTGAACCCATTTGGTGACAAAACACAGGAAAACAGAGGGGGTGGGTGTCTGTCATTTAGGATGGGACAGAAGAAGGAGGTCACAGAAGATGTGGGGAGGAAGTAGAAAACGTCAGGACTAAGGTGTTCTGCTGCTAGTTCAAGTGTTTAAGGGAGGCCATCTTAGCCGTGAATGGGCTGCATGAGCCACAGTTAAGTGTGGTGCGAGTTTTCTTGGAAATAGCAGTGAAGATGAATCTGCACATGAGAAGACTGAGCTTGAAACTCAAGTCCAAAGCCAGGGCACTGTAAACAAAAAGAATCAGTGCACATTCAGGCAGGTTTTGAGTTGTTATAAGTTAACTTTAAGCTTGGAGAACTTCAAAGAGCATGTTGTCATAGGTATCTGTAATTGGCTGGAGAGATTACGTCCTCGTTTGGGGGAGGGTAGTGCCAGGGGAAGCCAGTTCTGTCTCCCCACACTGGGTGTTAGGATAGGTGCAGGCATCTAAGAACATTGGCTCTCCTTGCACCTCCACCATTCCCATGTCCTTTTTGTATGAGCATGGATGTGCATGCGTGTGTGGGTGTGGGGGGGGTATTTCTGTTTCCTAAAACAGGGATGAGCTCAACCATGACATTTTGAAACTTTCTTTGCATTGGCGCCTTCTAGAGCTCTCTGGGCCACCTGCAGTCAGGTCCTCTTGGTGAGGACTCGCTGTCTGTCAGTGCTCATCCTTGGTACATTCCAGAGAATGAGCGCGCCCTAGTATGCGGCAGAAGGGCATTGCAATGATATGGCATGGTATCGTTTCTCCTCCCTCTCTGAGAAGCCCACCATGTTGAACTCTTCCTTCTCTGGCTTGGCCTCTTTACAGGGCTCCTCCTTGTCCCTCTCGAGGTCCAGCAGTCGTGAGCATCTGGCAAGTGGAAGCGAATCGGACAACTGGCGAGACCGGAATGGAATAGGACCCATGGGTCACGGCGAATTCGCGGCGCCCATTGGCAGCCCCAAGCGCAAACAAAACAAATCAAGTGAGTTTGATTTCTGTTCCCACATTCAGGTGTCAGCTTAGATGCCCTCGCTTAGTGTGAGGTGGTTTGCTCATGAGACATGAGGTGCTTGGTATGAGTCATGAGTCACCTCTTCCCAAAGCTTTCCTGGCTCCTTTCACTGCCTTTTGTCCATGGAGGATGCTCTAGCGCTTGTATCCCCAAGTGCCATCATTACTACTGTGACCTACCTTGTAGAATTTGAGTTCTGCGAGTAATACCTGGTGAATGCTTATTGAGTACTGTGTGTCAGGCTGTGTCTGGCACCTAGCAGGTACATGTTCTGTAGGCGTTTGTGGAGTGAATGGCATAAGCGCGCACACACACACACACATACAACCCTCCAAATAACAAGGAAGAGATAGGAACTTGTGAAGGCAGTTGAGTAAGATATTCTCAAGGTAGCATATTTGACAACTGAAGAAAAGCTAGCTATTAAAGGTGAAACTCCAGGATTTTTAGCTTAAAGTTTTTTAATTTGAGAATTATATTCATGAGTTCTGTATTTACATCATTTTTGCCTGTATCCCTCCTCCTCCAGTTCCCCCCATGGTCCCCTATCTCCCTCTCTCAGCAACCATTGATTGTCTGTAGCTCTTTGTCTAGGGGTGGGGTCTTAGGGGATTTTCCCCATCCATGTCGGCATGTCAACTGGTATTGTCATTATGCAGGTCTTGTTTAGGCAAGATGGATTAGCCTAAACAAAGAAATCGCTTTAAATCATTGGCATTCTGCCTGAGCTAATGTGGCTGAGGCCAAGCAGGGTGTCATATCTGTAAGGGTGTCAGCTCCTCTGGATGGTAGAAATGGACAGCTAGACCAAAGATTGCACAGTGGCCATGGAGTTTAATAATGCCTTTTTATTCAGGGTTCTTGCCAGATTTGGAATTCCATACATGCGACACAAACGGTCTGAAGGCCCTGCAGATGAGGGCAATGGGTCTTACATGTGGCCTATGGCTATGGTTAGTCAAGGTGGCTGTGTTGTTACTAGCCAATCCCTTGCCTTTGATATAAGCAGAGTGTCTCAGTTTGCCTATAGAAAGGGGAGAAAGTGATCCCTGGCCCTGGAAACCCAGGCCAAGCTAACTCTGAGGCCTGGCTGCGGCAGAGCCCTGGAGTGATCTGCGTGGAGCTGCCTGACCTGAAGGAGCGTTGTCTCTTCCACTTGGTAGAAATAATCCCTCATAGGGCCACATCCTTGTGAGAGGACGGATAGCCACACTCGCAAGAGGCAGCATGGCCACGTACACCTCAGTATCATTGCTGCGGATCTTACTCATTTCAGAATCACCCAGTTTGACGGACTTGATACCCTATGTAGCCTTCAATACTAAGAGGTGTGTGTACTGTACTGTTGCACGATTACTCTATATGAATTAATAGGTCGGGAAGCGGAGAGCCACCCCGCCATCCAGAGGGGAACCTGGGCCTGTTATAACTTCTGTACCTTTACTGTGTCCCAGGCTTCCTCTCCAGCTCTTCATTTGATTCCCATCAAATTAGCTGTAAAGAGCCAACGCTCGGGGAAAAACACAATGAATGCTTATTAGCTACCGAGCGGCTGATGCTAACTTTATGTCTCCCGACTGTAACCGTGGGATGGCAGGAACTTCCTGACAGCAATAAACAGTGTTTCCTCCGTGAAAAGCTGATCCCGTGGTGACGGATTACTGTGCTTCTGCAGCCGGTGCTCTGTTCCACCGAACAATGAAATCTGAAATACTTGGTGATTAAGACTTTTAATTAAACCGCGTTCCCTGTGGCCTTGACTGTCTCTCCTTTGCCCTCCAGGAGAGCATTATCTCAGCAGCAGCAACTACATGGACTGCATTTCCTCGCTGACAGGAAGCAATGGCTGCAACCTGAACAGCTGCTTCAAAGGCTCCGACCTCCCCGAGCTTTTCAGCAAGCTGGGTCTGGGCAAATACACAGACGTCTTCCAGCAGCAAGAGGTGGGCCGGGCTGCATCTTCCTGGGCATCTTTGTTTGGGTTATGGGTGTGATGACCTCCAGAAGGAAGCCACCTTGACCTGCGGTTGTCCTTTCCCTGGGCATTTAGTCAAGTCCCAGCTTGTTCTAGCTGCTGAAGAAAATGTCATCTCATTTCTTATTTAGTATAGTGTGGAAAAGCAGAGAAGTAGAAAGTGGGGTCTGCAGAAAAGGACCCTATTGACTGAGGTTTTCTGTCCTGCCAGGTTCCCGCAGTCGTTAAGTCCCAAAGAAATCACACAGAGGTCTATATTAGTGGTAAACTGATTGGCCCATTAGCTCAGGCTTGTTATTAACTCTTATAACTTATATTAACCCATTATTCTTATCTATGTTAGTAGCCACATGGCTCGGTACCTTTTTCAGTGGGGCAATCACATCTTCCTTCTTCTGTGGTTGGGACAGGACTGGGGAGGAATGAGCCTCCTTCCCAGAATTCTGTTCTCATTGTCCCGCCTCTACTTCCTGTCTGGTTGTCTCGCCTATATTTCCTGCCTGGCTACTGGCCAGTCAGCATTCATTTAAAACATAATTATCAAAATATAGAAAATTGTCCTGCACCAGGACCCCAACCAACCTTCGCCACTTCAGTTGAGAGAGCACACTGGAGTGTTGATGTAGGGGAACCTTGGGATCATAGCTCCTCTGAGGTCATCATTGAGCTTCTGCAGACATTTATGGTGTGTACAGGGACTTGTAGGGCACATTATTGCCTGTCACAAATGCCCAGTGTTAGTGATGGACAGCCAGGATCTGACTTCATTGCTGTTCCTTTCTAGTACTGCAGGCTACCTTCAAAATAAGAGCCCTGCACCTGAACTGTTTTCTTCCATTTTGTGTGGCCGAGGCACAGCTGTGCTGTTATGTGGGCGGTTCTGTGCCATTTTTGAGATAGTCTGTTGAGTTCATTGAACTGGGGACTTGATTCTTTCACATGGTTGTATACAACACAATGGAAGCTAACATTTTGTGTACACTTTGATTTCTTCTTATAACTGAAGCTAACAAACAGTCTTGATTCATATTCTTTTCATCAGTTCACAAATGTGGTGCAGTATTTGTGTTATTTTGTTTTGGCCGTAGCTGCCAAGATGCTCGGGGCTAAATTTATCTCATTGGTATTAAGTTGCTGGCTTAATCTGTCTCCTAACAGTTGCTTTCAATTCACCAGTTTTCCTTCCTTCCTTCCTTCCTTCCTTCCTTCCTTCCTTCCTTCCTTCCTTCGATTTTACTTACTGTGTATGAATGTTTTCCTGAATGTATGTCTGTGTACCATGTGTGTGCAGAGCCAATGGGGGACAGAATTGGACATCAGATATCCTAGGACTGGAGGTATGGGCACTCGTGAGCTTCCATGTGGGTGCTGGGAATTGAACCAGGGTCCTTTGGAAAAGCAACCAGTGCTCTTCACTGCTGAGCCATCTCTCTAGCCCCTACTACCTGTTTCCTAATGTCTAACCCTTGGGTTGGTACCACCACCATTGATTTTAGGAAGTAGATAAGGTTAACAAATCAATACAACAATGGGTCGATTCCACAGTGGTAAAAACACACACACTCCACACTGGCTGGCTACTGCTTGTTTCTCTTTTCCACAGATTGATCTCCAGACGTTCCTCACCCTCACAGATCAGGATCTGAAGGAGCTGGGAATTACGACCTTTGGTGCCAGGAGGAAAATGCTGCTGGCCATCTCAGGTAAGTAGATATGTTAAAGTCATATGTTAAAATATGAAAGCCCTCTGCCAGGGGTCTCTGCATGTGGGCCTGGTTCTGGCCATCAGCTACTTACTCCTCTGATACCATGCTGGATATGATGCAGCGGGGGTCATCCTGCCAACGCCTGGTCAATGCTGAGAACACCCTACTACATAACCAAGGCACTTAACCAAGGCCTTCCTTGGCAATATTGCTCCCTGTACTAGACGTCCTCAGAAAGATGTAGCCAGAATCGCCCCATGCAGAGCATGAGAATGGATGAGCAACTGTGATACACACGTTGCTGAGTTTGTGAATAACTGCTCTTGATTGACAGCCGTGTTCAAGTGTGTATGTCCTTAGGATCATCCCACTAAAAGGAAAAGAGCATTCATGGTGTTTCTTGGCGGTGCTTATCAGACTTAATGCCTTTTGATTTTTCTAAGGTTTTGAGTAGAATTTGAGTCACAGATGGAAGAAAAATAGTATCTACATCCCTAGTCTGCCTTCTTGGTGGTCTGTTGCATATTCCTTTAGTGAGTACTCTGTATGTACTCATTGGGGTGCCATGCAGGTGATGAATTGGGGCGGTACACACATAGGTCAGTACACAACAATGTTCAGAGAAAGAGGACCATGGAAGTCTTGCTGGCAGTGTTCTTGAATGTCACATTTATGTGTGCCTGCCTCTTGGAAAGACAGTGACACTAAAGGCAGAAAGCAAGCATTCTCTGATGGGGGACTGTGACTTTGCAGGTCGGACCTGTGCAAGGCGAGTGATTACATCTAGCTGGTGGATATCCTTTCCAGACAGCATTCGCTGTTCATAGTTGAAAATACGATTGGAAACCTCAGGGTTTGCCTGTTTCATTTAGTAGTGGACCTATCTCCTCGGGGGAAATCTTTGTCTAAAGCAGATATGTGCACAGGTGCCTTCAACCAGGAGAGACATCAGCGTGGGTGGTTTGGAGTGGAGGGTTAGACTCCTCCACATAGCGCCTGTACATCCACGCTTCAGGACTGTACCCCAGGGCCTCCACCAGCCTGTATTAAGTGTTCAGGTGGATGTGTCATTCCTGATGAGTCTTGAGCTTATCCCACTCTATGTGAGGGGAACAATGGATTCAGAGACAAGGTTGAATCCCGCTGAGCCAAGTTGTTGATTCCTGGATGAGTTTCCAAATCTCTCTTGGTTTTGGCTTGTCATGAATGTAGATGGTAGTGGCAATTGTGTGGGTCCCCTTCCATTTCTGAGACCTATCCTTCCATGAAAGACATCAGCAGGCTTGATGGAGACTCTTAGGCTGGTTCACACCTTTGTTTGTTCTTTTTCTGTCTTTGGTAATAAGATTGTTTTGTTCTGTTTACTCTATAGCTTATCCACAGGGTTATTCTCAGACTCTGACGTTAGATACTCTCACATCATTTCGTTGATTGTCAAGCGAGATTGAGTATTGGCATTTGACTAAGTCACACACTTACTAATACAGGCTAGCGCTTCTCTACAGGAAAGTATCTACCCCGACACGCTATAGCCTTTCACTTGCCCTCATGGAATAGTGGTAGCGGTGTAAGGAAAACCAAGTTTTTCCTTTGTGAAGTGGTTCCAAGTCCCGTGAACATTCAGCCACAGGGGGTGGCTCCCAAACATTTTCACAGGCTGTAGGCGGATCATCAGGAAGCTTTCCTTTGGAGTACAGCAATACCTCAGTCTAGGATTGGGAGAATGGGGAGTGAGACAGAGGGGTTTTGAAGACTCGTTATTTTTTTCAATTGACATCTTCAGTTCTTCTGAGGTCAGCATGTGTTCTGGAGACACAGCTCTCCTGACAGGTTCACGGGTTCTCATGCCTTTAAACGGAATCAGGTGCTACTGCTCTGCACATCATGGGGCTTTTGATGACATCGAGGATGGTTTGCCTTACTCTACCCAGTGCACTTGTTGGAACCTAATAAATCACTTTCTCTGCAAGTGATGTTATCATGAAGAAACGCTTCATCAAAAGTTGCTTCTCCAAATTCAGCCTGCCTGATAACAAAGACTCCCAACATTTCACTCCTGGCAGGGCAGCCCAGACTCATGCTTTTCTTCTGGTTAGATGATGTCTCCTTTGCCAAATGGTGCAGATGGTTACATTTATCCTTGGAATTGTTCTTTTGGTATGAGGTTTTATCTTGGGGCGGAAAGCCTGCATTTTAATATTGTAGAGAATGAATTTGAGATGTAGAGATATGTCCGAGAATAAATTTGTTTTTTTTTAGTCAGGAGATTGCTGACACTAGTTTAGTAACTGGTTAGCTAGGTGGACAGACTCAGTGAGGCACGCTAGCATCCTATTTACAAGCCTGCTGCCACAGCCTCAGGTAGATCTAACATCTCCCGACCTATTCTTTTAGTTTGTGACTCTGTTCAGATCCGCAACAAGATCCTGAGAGCTGCCAGGATTGTGTGAACCTTGGAATTTCAAAGAAAAAGGTTGGTATTTTCTGAAACTATCCCCTTAGGTTTTCTGAGACAAAAGAGATGACTTGAGGAAGGAGTTTGCTTTTTAATCTCATGTAAGACCCTTAAATGTTTGCAGTAGGACTTGCCTTGACAGCCTCTCTCAGGCAGTTTTGTTTCTGAGCCTCACGTGTATGTTCAGTCTTTCAGAAACAGCACCTCTGTGGACGGCCTGATCCCCTTCGTGTTCATGGTATTCTTTCAGATGGCTAGCTGATAGGACCTTTTCAAAAATCACTGAAAATTGCTTCAGTGGCCTCATGATTTTCACTGACTCACTGCACAGTCTCCTGTGCTGGGGAAGAGTGCTCTGCCCCAACCCTTACCTTTCCTTCTTTGTAACGTGGGAGCAAACTCCTGACTCGGACCTTATGGCTGTGAGAAAAAGTGGCGACCAGAGATGGTCCTCTATAAGTCTGCCTGTAAGAACATTCAGTTCCTTCTTGGTCTGAAATAGGAAGTTCCGTGTCTGTGGGTTTTTAAAAGAAGACACAGTGGTGCAGCATTTTAGAAAGGATGTCGGTGTCTGTAGCGAAACAGCAACCATGCCATGTGTGTCAGCCTGTGCCTTGTTCCTAGAGACGCCTTACACTTCTTCACAGATTGCAAACTAGTCTTACAATTCAAAAATGGATTTGATGCACTTCAGTACAAACTAATTCTCTGTCACTGGTCCTGCCTTAAGTGGTGATGTCTCTGGTGGCATTCTCATGACCACAGGGCCTTGTTTATCTATGGTCACAAAAACCCAGTGCTTGGTGGACCTTTAGCCTCAGGCAGATTGGGGCTCAACTCTGCATTTCATCAGGGTGCCAGCAGGTGATATCAACTTCTAAAAAAATCAGTTTTCTTGTCTATAAAATAGAGACTACTCGTGTTATCTGCCCCTTAGGGAAGACTTGAGCAAAACAAAGTAATTCTAAGGTACCTGCCACCATCCCTTTAATGCATCAGTGTTTTCATGTCTCTGAGAACAGTGTGTTAACAAAAGAGAAGTGCCTCCAAGGTTGCCTTGATTCCCATTCTGAAAACACTCCGGTGAACGTAAGGGTCTGCTGGCTGACTTACCGTCCGCTACTCAGCAGACACGAGTGTGGCTGACTCTCTGGTGGTCCCCACCCACGTGGCTCATCTTCTCATCCTTAGACTTGCCAGGGCTCGCATGGCTCACAATGTGCCTGCAGGATTCCAAAGGCAATGGGTGTACGTGGGGGAGGGGTGCTACTAAACTGAGCTCTGTACAAGTCTAAGGTGTTGCATCTCCTGCCTGAATCTCCTGAACACGGACGGACTCAGGCAAGTCAGTTTTACGCCCTTCTGATTATTGGAGAGATTTCCAGTTGGTGCTTATGAGGAATCCTAGCTTCCTGTCTCAGGGTTCCCCATGCATGTCTTCCTAGAGTTTGTGGTGGTGCCAGGGTCCATCAGACAGGGTCGATGCCTAGTCACACATCATCTGTTGGTTAGCTAGCTGCTTACCTTTCCGTCTGGTTCTGTACTGTAAAAATCACTAGGTGTGTTTTCTAAGCACTCAGGATTCTTTGAAATCAAAGTAGGGTGTTTTATTTTTCTTCCCCAGACAATTAAGATTTCAGTATTGTTTTTAAGTATTAACTATCTTAGCAGATAAGATCTTTACTAAGTTGGTGTTTCTGTACAAAGTTTTTGCAAGTGGATAAGCTTCAGAAACTGGTTGGCCTTCAAGAAGCCCAGGCTTGGTGTAGAGCTTCATTCTCTCCTGTGAAGTCTTCAGGCATGGGAGTCTCTCTCCATGTCTCTCTTGCCTACTTTAGCATTTCCTGTGTTTGTCATGGAGGAAGAGTGCGTGTGCGCATGCTTGTGTTTGTACGTGTGTTTTGTTGAGATTTGATCCTAGGGCCTCACCCCCATTGGACCACTAAGTTGTGCTCCCAGCTACTGTAATCGCGACTGGTAATATATCTTCTCATGCCAGCATCTATTGTGCCCAGTGCTTCTGACCTTTGGCCTAGCAAACCTGTCTGATATGGCTAGGGAATTCTGGGAACGACACTGCCCTGGGCGTTGTACAAACTACAGTAAACATGGTTTGCCCCAGTTCTCTAGGTGAGCAGTAAGTGCCTCTCATATAGTAGGCTAGAAAATGTTTAGAAATGCCTGCTATTAACCGAGAGTCTACCTCCTGCCGTCCACCAATTGTGGCTATCCCCACAAATCCCACTGCTGCCATTCTGAGTTCTGAAGTGCTCCCCCCCTTCTCCAGGGCACCTCTCCACTGGCCAGCTAACAGACGGCTCTTCCTCTCTTTCATTCTTTTCCTAGAGCTAAGTAAAAGCCGAAGAAAACTTTTTGAACCTCCGAATGCATGCACCTCCTTTCTGGAAGGCGGAGCCAGTGGGAGGCTGCCCCGCCAGTATCACTCAGACATTGCCAGCGTCAGTGGCCGTTGGTAGCGGTACCTTCTGGACACCCACTCACCTGCTCTCTGCAGAGATGGACATGACCTGTGGACAGTCTTCACTGCGCCCGTCCGTCCTTGGCACTCTGGCTATCTGGGATCGGGACCAAAGTGTTGACTTCGCACCTGTACTTCATGGCAAAGAAAAAAAAAGGAAGACAGGAGATAAGTCTCATGTTCTCATGTTGCCTCAAAGCACCAAAGTGAAAGAAAGCTTTTTAAACTTGCAGTTGGACAGAATTTGCGAAATGAGGGTAGAGCTTTGTTTCTTCCTATTTTCCTATATATGCACTGATTTTTTTTTCCTTAGCTAAAATGAAGGCAAATTTGACATCTGGGATGCCAGAAAACTTAGAATTTTGTTTGCTTGAACTGTCTTGATGTTTGGGGATTTGAAAAAAAATAATCAAAGTATAATTTTCTGCTTTAAAGTAATGACTGAGGTCTTCCAGCACTTTACATGGTCTAGTTGCTCGTCCTGTGGAATCTGTCTCTCACCTCTCTGTCTCTGCTAGTGGGTACACATTTCTGGCTCCCTCCAGTGTTTCTTTGCAATGGTACTGGACATTAGTGGGTCCCGTGCAGAGTTTTCTGTGCTCTTGGGGAATGTGAGCCACGTGGCTTTGGACCAAATTCTGTCCATTTGCGTCAGCATCTTAGGAATCGTTGGCCATGACTGCAGTTCACTGGCCAGGTACAAAAGACAGACCAGATGGACTTCGCAATACCAGCTCTTTGCAGTTGTCATAGTTGGCTGCTATCTGTATTGCTAAAAATGATCTTAATGTTGTCTCAAAGGCCAAGGGGCTGGTCTTTTAGTATACTGCCACTAAAGGACATTTATTTATATCAAACTTTTATTTTTAGATATTATAAGCATACAGTAGATGACCGATGAAATTGATATTTTCTAGAGATTTATGGTAGAGAATGAGCTGCATTCATAACTGGAGCCCTAGGTTGTCACTTTATTTAAAAAAAAAAAAAAGACAAGTAACCATTTGACGAGACAGCTCTGCTGCCACTATGAAGAGAAGAGGCCCCTCCTTACCCAATAACTCCATCTCCTGTGGGTCCTGGGATGGTCTTCAAAGTGCCTTCCAGTCCACTCGAAGTCAGCTTGGATCAGTTGGGAACAGAGGAAGGCCCCAGGGCGACAGCTCCTTCAAGAGCTGGATTCTGAAGGGGGAGAGAAAGGTTTTCTAAGTGGCCGGATTTATCATAACAATCTTATACTGTGAAAGTCCAAGAGACCGGACGACATTATTTTCTGTCTTTGCAGATGTATGAAGGTTTTCAGTCCAAGAAAGAAAACCACTCCCGTGCCTTTCTCCCTTCAGCGCAATCGTCTTACCAAGTGTAGACGTCTTTCGGGAAACTTCCCGCATAGGGTGTGGCGCCAGGTACCTTTCGTGCTGTCTGTGTTTAGTGTGTGAAGGCTTTCTGTGTGACATAGACTGCTCCCACCTGCTCTAGGCAGAGGTGTTGGAGGACTGTGTGTACACAGCAGGTGTCTACAAATGCGAGGTACGAAATCCCTGCCCAGCGGTTTTCCAAGGCTTATTCCTGATGGCTGAAGAATTGAAGGAATCTTGACCCAGAGAGAGGTTTTCCGCTGGAAAACTTCGGCCCCCTGGAAGCATGACAGGGAGCTTGTCACAGCAGTATCATCTACCTGGCCCTCACCTCAGCCTTAACCGCCGAAGGGTACAGAATGGAATCACTCTCTGTGTGAGTTTGGCATGGCCACCCTGTGCCCCTGTGCTCAGATGGCTGCCCGAGGCTTATCACGTCTCCACTTCATCTCAGCAGACTGCTCGGTTCTCTAAATTCTGTTATTTCTTTAATTAGAAAAAAAAAAAAAACCACCCTAATCATTGGAGGTCGTTGTGGACTCTGCCATGTATTTACTAAGGGAAGAAAAGGGAACAGATTTTCAGTGTGAAGCTGGTTTAGGCTGGATACACAGTGCTTTGATTTTACACCAAAGGGAAACTGCCCACTTCAACTTGATTACATAGGGAGGCTAAAAAATAATAATTAAAAACACTGGAAGGTTTTTCTCCCTTTCTCTGGATGCAGCCAAGAGCATAGAGACTTGCTGGTATTCTGCCATACACAAAATATTTGGGTTATTCGACGTAATGGTAACTTTTAACCAATCTGGCCTTACTCGTGACTGGTAATCTGTAAATATGAGCAACACAGATTGTATTTTGTGGGGAATTTTTATCCTTTTATCACTTTTTTTAAAAAAAACCTGAGAGATGGGATGAACATTGAAAGTGGGGATTTTTTTCTAAACCAATCGTTACACGAGAAATAAATTTATATAACTCCTTTGTATTGCTGTCTACATGGAATGTGTCTTTATTCTTTAAAATCTTGCCACATAAGCGCCACACCTGTCCCTGTGTTCAGAGTGCACGGACAGGGAGGGGCTGTTTCCAGCAGACTGTGACTGTGTCCCCTCAGCGGAGCTGAGTGCACATCCTCTCACAGTTCACCATCAACAGGAAGCCAAGGAACTTGTGTAGCCACTGATTTCGAGACTAGTGATTGGTCATTTTTTTTTGTCTCCAGCCATTGGCACATACAGGAAGAGTACCATTAGACTAGGTTTGTTTTTTAATTGTTCCGTCTTTCTTGAATAAAGATGCAGGCGAATGACTGCTTTGACAAACTCGTCCATCAGCAAAGGATCCATGCTTGGTAGGAGCCTTCGGCTGTGGTTCCCTCACAGAGACTGTTAAACTAGTCAGTGGATGGTGTCTGGTGCCATGACTGGAGATTCCAGCCATACTCCTTCTCAAACTGAGATTGGAACCCTGTTACTCATCCTGAACTGTGGCTAAATATTTACGAGACCCTAGTCTTCCACCCTCGTGTTCTCAGAAGTATCTCCACATGGATTGTTTATGGCCGCATCTCTTGGTAATTATCTTGAGAACAAGGGGATTTCTTGGATGATTGAAATCTTACAGGTGACTCAATGAACAAATCACCATCCATCCATTTTTGATGTATATAGAATTCCTTGTAAAAGTTACATTTGTGGCATTCTACACTCTGGGACGAGTAGAA
This sequence comes from Chionomys nivalis, assembly GCF_950005125.1. Classification (NCBI taxonomy): domain Eukaryota; kingdom Metazoa; phylum Chordata; class Mammalia; order Rodentia; family Cricetidae; genus Chionomys; species Chionomys nivalis. Next base: position 50,027,178 of record NC_080104.1, on the reverse strand, counting down.
CTCCTTGGGCTGGCAAGATGGCTCAGTGGGTAAAGGTGTCTGCTACCAAGCCTTGTAACCTGAGTACAATTCCCTGTACTGATTCCTGCAAATTATCATTTGACCTCCACACACACATACCAGGGCATGTACACCCCCTCCTACACATATGCACACATACAAATAATTAGGTGGGTAGATATTAGATAGGTAGATAGATAGATAGATAGTTTGTAAAAAATGAAACATACTCCTCTGCCCTCCTCAAGCTGACATTCTGAATGGATAAATGCAGGAAGGTTTAAGTATTTATGTTATGGGATAGTCTGGAGAGATTTAAACGCCTCTTTATTACAAACAAGGGGAGCCCCTGAAGACTAAAACAGATTGCAGCTGAGTCCAGCTTGATGAGCCAGTGAGGTTACGGGGGCTACTTACAGGAACACAGGTGGTTCAAAGGCAGCTTCATCACTAGGAAGTGTCCCCCACAGCATGGCTAACTCATGGGCAGCTACACCATTGAACAGACCTCGTTCCCCCCACCCCAGGCACCTTCCACTCTTCGTGTACTTTAGCCGCCCTAAGATGCTGAACAACAGAGGATTGGAATGGTGATTGGAGCCTCAGTTGAGGGTCCCTTGACTCCCCCTCAGGGAGGGATTGCTAAGGACCCCGTTACCACAGACATTAGCTGTCGGCTGGGCTGCCCAGCTTCTTCCATTGCCAAGTCTCCCGAGGGACATGGCAACCAGTCTGCCTCGTATTGGATGATAGTCATGCTATCCTAGCACAAGCCCCTCCACGACAACACTGTGGACATCTCCTCTGCCTTTCCACACAAGCCTCTTGTCAGTGCCCTGGGGGAGGTTTCTGGAGGTGTCCGGAAGTCCAGTTTTTAATAGGTGAAGGTGTCCATTGCATCAAAATAGACCCACACTTTCAGATGCTAATGATTTGCTCCCCCTCACCCCCTCTTTCTCTGGATGCACAATTGTAATTACATTCTCAAAAAGAGGGTGTGAATGGGGGGCTGTGACACCTCTCACGAGTTATGCTCTAGGTTACGTCATGGTGTTTGGAAGTCAAGTTTACCTTAACATGACTTTGCTGTGGCAGTGGATGCTCAAGGCATCCAGTGACACGTGGGACTTAATTCCAGATGTACAGATGCTACAGTGGGGTAACAGAGCCTCTCTAGGTCAAACCGTACCCAAAGAGATTTATCCTGATGTGAGTACTCATAGATTCTGGTGTGTTAAAATGCATTTAGCCTGATAAGATAGCATTTATCCAATGTGCTGTATGATTTTGGTCCTCAGTAGAGGCCATCCTGCTCCAGGTGAGCCAGCTTCCTTTCCAAAAACAGCCTGTAGTGTGGCACCAGGTCACCTAGCAGAGAGGTGTCACGCTAAGAAGGATGCAGTTAGAGGTTCCCTTTGTAGTGTAAGAACGCACCCTCCCCAGAGACCTCTTCTGGAAAGCTGAAAGGCACATCTTCGTGGTGTTAATAGCAGGAAGTGTGTCCACAGCAACCCCCCACTGTTATGAACTAGCCTTTCTTTTGAGTACACGTGTGCTTGCGCTCCTTTCATGGAAACTTGCTGTATTCCTCTGCTTCTTTTGCCAGAAGGGGATAGACTGCTCCTGCCCGAATGGTAGACAGAGAAACTGAAACACGGTCAGGTACTTTGATCGCCCGCCTCATTGGGTAACGAAGCACACAGGGCACTAGGAAGAGGCAGCCCTGTCCATTGTACCTATGGGGACGTTTTCAGAGAGGACGAACTGAGCCGAGAAGATCTGCTCTGAGTGGGAGTGATGCCATCCCCTGGGTTGGAAGCCTAAGCTAACATTAAAAAGCAAAAAGGTAGAAGCCATCTGGAGGCCACCACTCCAGTCTTCTCCTGGTTTCCTGGCTCCCTGAGATGAGGAAGCCGCTGTATGTTGCCACCACAAAGCTGCAGCCACCATGCTCTCCTGACCTCCTGGGTCTTCTCCCTACAAACCCTGAGCTAAAGTGTAACCCCCTCCTCCCCAGCTTGCCCCTTGTTAGATACCCAGCTACAGAAATGGCAAACAGCACCCACTTCAGGGGTGAATCTCAGGCCGGACACAGAATTGAAATGACATCTTTGTTGTAGCAGGATCCTAGATTTTGACCCGCCCACCTGTGTCACCAGTGTGTTAACTGGGCTTATAGTCAGCGGTGACATCTCGCTGTCTAATTGTCACTGTCTGAGAGTTCTAACTTTGCTGCCCTCACCCCGAGACACACAGCGTCACCTACTCCCTGCCTTCTGTCAGTTTGTCATTCTTTCCCCACCCAGCTCGTCACTGATTTACTTTGGGTGTGTTACAGGAGCTTGGGATCTGTGCTAATTTTAGTTTCCCATTTAAAAAGCAAACAGGGGAGTTTCCTGCCCTTTCACTAAGGCTACCAGCCCAGACCAGTGAGTGCCTGACTAGAGGGCAGGCCTCAAGGTCCCCGCCAGGGGAAGCAGGCCCCTGCTGCTGGGGTTGCAGTCTCTGCTTGTGATCTCCTGGACCTGCTCTCCCTGCCCCCTATTTCCCTTGGTCCCTGGCTCATTGGGGCCACCAGGAATCCCTGCATAGGTGCTGAGAAGTCCCATCTGATGGGTGAGTGTGTGCTATCCTGGGGCGCACTGTCCCGGTAGAGAGCACAAACGCCCCCCCCCCAGCTCCTGCTGCAAGGCTTTCTTTCCTACACACCCGCCCCCCACCCCCACCCCCAAGCCTGCCTTGTCTGCAAGGTCCTTTACTGTGGAACAGTTTCCTGCCCTTTCACTGAGGCTACCAACCCAGAGTAGTGAGGGCCTGACTAGAGGGCAGGCCTCAAGGTCCCCGCCAGGGAAAGCGGGCCCCCGCTGCTGGGGCTGCAGTCTCTGCTGTGATCTCCTGGACCTGCTCTGCCTGCGCCCTACTTCCCCTTGTCCCTGGCTCATTGGGGCATCCAGGAGTTCCTGTGTAGGTGCCGAGAAGTTTAATCGGGACGGGTGAGTGTGTGCTATCCTGGGGCAGACGGTCCCGGTAGAGAGCACAAACGCCCCTCCCCCAGCTCCTGCTGCAAAGCTTTCTCTCCTACACACCCGCCCCCACCCCCACCCCCAAGCCTGCCTTGTCTGCAAGGTCCTTTACTGTGGAACAGTTTCCTGCCCTTTCACTGAGGCTACCAACCCAGAGTAGTGAGGGCCTGACTAGAGGGCAGGCCTCAAGGTCCCCGCCAGGGAAAGCGGGCCCCCGCTGCTGGGGCTGCAGTCTCTGCTGTGATCTCCTGGACCTGCTCTGCCTGCGCCCTACTTCCCTTTGTCCCTGGCTCATTGGGGCATCCAGGAGTTCCTGTGTAGGTGCCGAGAAGTTTCATCGGGCGGGTGAGTGTGTGCTATCCTGGGGCAGACGGTCCCGGTAGAGAGCACAAACGCCCCTCCCCCAGCTCCTGCTGCAAAGCTTTCTCTCCTACACACCCGCCCCCACCCCCACCCCCAAGCCTGCCTTGTCTGCAAGGTCCTTAGCTGTGGAACAGTTTCCTGCCCTTTCACTAAGGCTACCAGCCCAGACCAGTGAGTGCCTGACTAGAGGGCAGGCCTCAAGGTCCCCGCCAGGGGAAGCAGGCCCCTGCTGCTGGGGTTGCAGTCTCTGCTTGTGATCTCCTGGACCTGCTCTCCCTGCCCCCTATTTCCCTTGGTCCCTGGCTCATTGGGGCCACCAGGAATCCCTGCATAGGTGCTGAGAAGTCCCATCTGGATGGGTGAGTGTGTGCTATCCTGGGGCGCACTGTCCCGGTAGAGAGCACAAACGCCCCCCCCCCCAGCTCCTGCTGCAAGGCTTTCTTTCCTACACACCCGCCCCCCACCCCCACCCCCAAGCCTGCCTTGTCTGCAAGGTCCTTTACTGTGGAACAATTTCCTGCCCTTTCACTGAGGCTACCAACCCAGAGTAGTGAGGGCCTGACTAGAGGGCAGGCCTCAAGGTCCCCGCCAGGGAAAGCGGGCCCCCGCTGCTGGGGCTGCAGTCTCTGCTGTGATCTCCTGGACCTGCTCTGCCTGCGCCCTACTTCCCCTTGTCCCTGGCTCATTGGGGCATCCAGGAGTTCCTGTGTAGGTGCCGAGAAGTTTAATCGGGACGGGTGAGTGTGTGCTATCCTGGGGCAGACGGTCCCGGTAGAGAGCACAAACACCCCTCCCCCAGCTCCTGCTGCAAGGCTTTCTCTCCTACACACCCGCCCCCACCCCCACCCCCAAGCCTGCCTTGTCTGCAAGGTCCTTAGCTGTGGAACAGTTTCCTGCCCTTTCACTAAGGCTACCAGCCCAGACCAGTGAGTGCCTGACTAGAGGGCAGGCCTCAAGGTCCCCGCCAGGGAAAGCGGGCCCCTGCTGCTGGGGCTGCAGTCTCTGCTGTGATCTCCTGGACCTGCTCTGCCTGCGCCCTACTTCCCTTAGTCCCTGGCTCATTGGGGCATCCAGGAGTTCCTGTGTAGGTGCCAGAAGTTTCATCGGGACGGGTGAGTGTGTACTATCCTGGGGCGGACGGTCCCGGTAGAGAGCACAAACGCCCCTACACTAAGGATACCCAACCAGAGCAGTGAGTGCCTGCCTAGCGGGCAGGCCTCAGCAACCCCCGAAAGGGAGCGCAGGCACCTCCAGCTTGTACTGCAGTGTCGCCTGTGTTCTACTTGACCCCGCCCGACCCCTTGCATTCGGCCTTCTTTACGCGGGTCATTGGAATACCACGCATCCATGTTTTGGTGTTGAGGAGTTCACCTGGAAGAGAACGGTTCCTGCCCCTACACTGAGGAGATACACCTAGAGAGTTAGTCACAGCAAAGACTGGTCCAAGACATCAGGCCTCTCCTGGCTCCATTTGAAGGAAAAGATGGGCAGGCGCCAATACAAGAATTCCCCCAACAACTTGAAAGGCAACGTGACATCACCAGGATCCAGGAATCCCGAAATGAGAAGTGTACACCCTAATCCAGAAGAATTAGAAGAATTCGACTCAAAAGTGAATTTTATGAAAATAATAGAGGACCTTAAACAGGAGGTGAAAAACTGCCACAACCAACTAGAGATTACAAACAAAAAGGTAGAGGAAATGAATAAATCTCTCAAAGATACCCAAGAAAACCAAGAGAAACAAGAAAAAGTAATCAAACAGGTAAGGGAAACGGTTCAAGACTTGAAGAATGAAGTGGAAGTAATAAAGAAAACACAAACCGAGGGAAGGATGGAGATGGAAAATTTGAATAAACGAACAGGAACTACAGAGACAAGTACCACCAACAGATTACAAGAGATAGAAGAAAGAATCTCAGACACTGAAGATACCATAGAGAAAATAAACACTCTCATCAAAGAAAACAGCATAACCAACAAATTCTCATCACAAAACATTCAGGAAATCTGGGACACAATAAAAAGACCAAACCTAAGAATAATAGGGATAGAAGAAGGAGAAGATCTACAGCTCAATGGTCCAGAAAATATATTTAATAAAATTATAGAAGAAAACTTTCCCAACCTTAAGAAAGATATTCCTTTGAAGGTCCAAGAAGCATACAGAACACCAAATCGACTGGATCAAAAAAAAACATCTCCTCGTCATATAATAATCAAAACACAAAACATACAGAATAAAGAAAGAATATTAAGAGCTGCAAAGGAAAAAGGTCAAGTTACCTATAAAGGTAAACCTATCAGACTTACACCTGATTTCTCTATGGAAACCATGAAAGCCAGAAGGTCCTGGATAGATATACTGCAGAAACTACGAGACCATGGATGCAAGCCCAGACTTCTATACCCAGCCAAGCTTTCGTTCACTATAAATGGAGAAAACAAAATTTTCCAGGATAAAAACAAATTTAAACAATACGTAGCCACAAATCCAGCCCTTCAGAAAGTAATTGAAGGAAAATCACAAACCAAGGAGTCCAACAATGCCCACAATAACTCAGACATCTAATGACCCTTCACCAGCACAACTTGAAGAAGGGAAACACACAAACTCTACTACCAAAGGAAAGAAGGAAAGAAAGGAAAAATGACTGGAGTTAACAACCACTGGTCATTAATATCACTTAATATCAATGGACTCAACTCACCTATAAAGAGGCACAGGCTAAGAGATTGGATACGAAAACAGGATCCAACATTCTGCTGCTTACAAGAAACACACCTCAACCACAAAGACAGACATCTACTCAGAGTAAAGGGCTGGGAAAAGGTTTATCAAGCAAACGGACCTAAGAAACAAGCAGGTGTGGCCATACTAATTTCTAAGAAAGTTGACTTCAAACTAAAATCAATCAAAAGAGATGGAGATGGGCATTTTTTACTCATAACAGGAACAATTCACCAGGATGAAGTCTCAATCCTGAATATCTATGCCCCTAATATAAAAGCACCCACTTATGTAAAAGAAACGTTACTAAAACTCAAGGCAGTCATCAAACCACACACACTAATAGTAGGAGATTTCAACACTCCTCTCTCACCAATGGACAGGTCAATCAGACAGAAACCTAACAGAGAAATAAGAGGATTAAGGGAGGTAATGAATCAAATGGACTTAACAGACATCTATAGAACATTCCACTCAAATAAGAAAGAATATACCTTCTTCTCTGCAGCTCATGGAACCTTCTCGAAAATAGACCACATACTCGGTAACAAAGCAAACTTACACAGTTACAAAAAAAAAAAAAAAAAAAAAAAAAAAAAAAAAAAAAATATCGGTAACCACCTGTGTCTTATCAGATCACCATGGATTAAAGTTAGAATTCAACAACAATGCTATCCCCAGAAAGCCTATGAACTCATGGAAATTGGACAGTCAACTACTGAACCACACCTGGATCAAGGAAGAAATAAAGAAAGAAATTAAAGTCTTTCTTGAATTCAATGAAAACGAAGACTCATCATACTCAAACCTATGGGACACTATGAAAGCAGTGCTAAGAGGAAAGTTCATAGCATTAAGTGCCCACATAAAGAAAACGGAGAAAGCACACATTGGAGACCTAATAGCCCACCTTAAAGCTTTAGAAAGAAAAGAAGCAGACTCACCTAGGAGAAGTAGAAGACTGGAAATAATCAAATTGAGGGCTGAAATCAACAAAATAGAAACACAGAAAACAATCCAAAGAATCAATGAAACAAAAAGCTGGTTCTTGGAGAAAATCAATAAGATTGATAAACCCCTATCCAAACTAATCAAACGGCGGAGAGAGAATACGCAAATTAACAAAATCAGAAACGAAAAGGGAGACATAACCACAGACACAGACGAAATTCAGAGAATCATTAGATCTTACTACAAAAACCTGTATGCCACAAAATTGGAAAATGTAAAAGAAATGGACACTTTTTTAGATAAGTACCATATACCAAAGTTAAACCAGGACCAGGTGAACAATCTAAATAGACCCGTTAGTCGCGAAGAATTAGAAGTTGTTATAAAAAACCTTCCCACCAAAAAAAGCCCAGGTCCAGACGGCTTTAATGCAGAATTCTACCAGAACTTCCAAGAAGACCTAATACCTATACTCCTTAATGTATTTCACAATATTGAAACAGAGAAGTCATTGCCAAATTCCTTTTATGAAGCTGAAGTTACTCTGATACCAAAACCACACAAAGACACAACCAAGAAAGAGAACTACAGGCCAATCTCACTCATGAACATCGACGCAAAAATACTCAATAAAATACTGGCAAACCGAATCCAAGAACACATTAGAAAAATTATCCATTATGATCAAGTAGGCTTCATCCCAGAGATGCAGGGCTGGTTCAACATACGAAAATCTATCAATGTAATCCATCATATAAATAATCTGAAAGAAAAAAACCATATGATCATTTCATTAGATGCGGAAAAAGCATTTGACAAAATTCAACATCCCTTTATGATAAAGGTCTTAGAGAGATTAGGAATACAAGGGTCGTTCCTAAATATAATAAAAGCTATTTATAGCAAGCCGTCAGCTAACATCAAATTAAATGGAGAGAAACTCAAAGCTATTCCACTAAAATCAGGAACACGACAAGGTTGTCCACTCTCTCCATACCTCTTTAATATAGTGCTTGAAATTCTAGCAATAGCAATAAGACAACATAAGGGGATCAAAGGGATTCAAATCGGAAAGGAAGAAGTTAAACTTTCATTATTTGCAGACGATATGATAGTGTACATAAGCGACCCCAAAAACTCCAGCAAAGAACTCCTTCAGCTGATAAACACCTTTAGTAGCGTTGCAGGATACAAGATCAATTCCAAAAAATCAGTTGCCCTCCTATACACAAAGGATAAGGAAGCAGAGATGGAAATCAGAGAAGCATCACCCTTCACGATAGCCACAAATAGCATAAAATATCTTGGGGTAACCCTAACCAAGGAAGTAAAGGATCTATTTGACAAGAACTTTAAGTCAATGAAGAAAGAAATTGAGGAGGATACCAGAAAATGGAAGGATCTCCCTTGCTCTTGGATAGGGAGGATCAACATAGTAAAAATGGCAATTCTACCAAGGGCAATTTATAGATTCAATGCAATCCCCATTAAAATCCCATCAAAATTCTTCACAGAGCTTGAGAGGACAATAATCAACTTTATATGGAGAAACAAAAAACCCAGGATAGCCAAAACAATCTTATATAATAAAGGATCGTCTGGAGGCATTACCATCCCTGACCTCAAACTCTATTACAGAGCCTCAGTATTGAAAACAGCTTGGTATTGGCATAAAAACAGAGAAGTCGATCAATGGAACCGAGTAGAAGACCCTGATTTTAACCCACAAACTTATGAACACCTAATTTTTGATAAAGGAGCTAAAAGTATTCAATGGAAAAAAGAGAGCATCTTCAACAAATGGTGCTGGCAGAACTGGTTGTCAACGTGTAGAAGAATGAAAATAGATCCATATCTATCACCATGCACAAAACTCAAGTCCAAATGGATTAAAGACCTCAATATTAGTCTGAGCACACTGAACCTGATAGAAGAAAAAGTTGGAAGTACTCTACAACATATGGGTACAGGAGATCACTTCCTACGTTTATCCCCAGCAGCACAGACATTAAGGGCAACATTGAATAAATGGGACCTCCTGAAACTGAGTAGCTTCTGTAAAGCAAAGGACACTGTCACTAAGACAAAAAGGCAACCCACTGACTGGGAGAAGATCTTCACCAACCCTGCAACAGACAAAGGTCTGATCACCAAAATATATAAAGAACTCAAGAAACTAAACTTTAAAATGCTAATGAACCCAATAAAAAAATGGGGCACTGATCTGAACAGAGAATTCTCAACAGAAGAAATTCAAATGGCCAAAAGACACCTAAGGTCATGCTCAACCTCCTTAGCGATAAGGGAAATGCAAATTAAAACAACTTTGAGATACCATCTTACACCTGTCAGAATGGCTAAAATCAAAAACACCAATGATAGCCTTTGCTGGAGAGGTTGTGGAGAAAGAGGCACACTCATTCATTGCTGGTGGGAATGCAAACTTGTGCAACCACTTTGGAAATCAGTGTGGCGATTTCTCAGGAAATTAGGGATCAACCTACCCCAAGATCCAGTAATACCACTATTGGGAATATACCCAAGAGATGCCACATCAAATGACAAAAGTATCTGTTCAACTATGTTCATAGCAGCATTGTTTGTAATAGCCAAAACCTGGAAACAACCTAGATGCCCTTCAATGGAGGAATGGATGAAGAAAGTGTGGAATATATACATATTAGAGTACTACTCAGCAGTAAAAAACAATGACTTCTCGAATTTTGCGTGCAAATGGATGGAAATAGAAAACACTATCCTGAGTGAGGTATCCCAGACCCAAAAAGAGGAACATGGGATGTACTCACTCATAATCGGTTTCTAGCCATAAGTAAAAGACATTAAGCATATAATGTGCGATCCTATAGAAATTAAATAAGAAAGTGAACCCAAAGAAAATCATATAGTCTTCCGCATGGAGAGGGGGAAGTAGACAAGATTGCAGGGCAAAAAATGGGAACTTGCGGGTGAGGTGGCATGGGGCAAAGGGGAAATGGGATGAGAAATATGAGAAGGGGAGGATGGGAGGAGCTCGGGGGATTGGGATGGTTGGGATATAGGAAGGATGGATACGGGAGCAGCGAAGTATATATCCTATCTAAGGGAGCCATCTTAGGGTTGGCAAGAGACTTGACTCTAGAGGGGTTCGCAGGTGTCCAGGAATATGTCCCCAGCTGGTACCTTGGGCAACTAAGGAGAGGGAACCTGAAATGACCCTATCCTATACTGATGAATATCTTGCATATCACCTTAGAACCTTCATCTGGCGATGGATCGAGGTAGAGACAGAGTCTCAATTTGGAGCAACGGTCTGAGCTCTTAAGGTCCAAATGAGGAGCAGAAGGAGGGAGAACAAGAGCAAAAAATCAGGACCACGAGGGATGCACCCACCCACTGTGACAGTGGAACTGATTTATTAGGAGCCCACCAAGGCCAGCTGGTCTGGGACTGAATAAGCATGGGTTGATTCCGGACTCTCTGAGCATGGCGGTCAACGAAGACTGATGAGAAGCCAAGGACAATGGCACTAGGTTTCAATCCTAATACATGAACTGGCTTTGTGGGAGCTTAGCCTGTTTAGAAGCTCACCTTCCTGGACGTAGATAGAAGACCTTCGTCTTCCCGCAGGGCAGAGAATTTGGACTGCTCTTCAGTATCGAGAGGGAGGGGGAATGGTGTGGGGGGAGGAGAAGAGGAGTGGGGATAGGGGGAGGGGAGTGGGGGGAGGGGGCAATATTTGGGAGGAGGGGAGGGAAATGGGAAACGGGGAGCAGGTGGAAATTTTAATTAAAAAAGAATAAAAATAAAAAAAAAAAAAAAAAAAAAATAAAAAAAAAATAAAAAGCAAACAGGGTACGGTCATATTTGATTCTCCTTACAGATGTGGCCAGGACACTTTACAAACCCTTCATCTGGGGACTCCGAGTTCTTACTGCTGTTGTGGCTTTGAAGTGACTCCTTCAGGAAGGGGCGGGGAGAGCTTGGCAGTCCCTTCTTGGGTTAGGTTGAGCTGGGAATTTGTTTTGGAATAGATCTGGGGGACAGGGAGTCTGAATCTGACTTTGGAGGGAGGATGTCCATGGGAACAAGACCCTTCAGGGAAAAGCCACAGGGACTGTATGTTTCAGATCCACTGGAAGGGTTACAAGAGCCAGAGAGACTCTAACTTAGCCACTGGGTGTGTGTGGCCCTTTGTTCCCAGGCAGAGAAGTGAGTGGTTCTGAACATCTGAGAAGCAGTTTCTGTGTGGGCGAAAGTTGTACGTGAGTGAGCACAGTTGTTCCTTGGTCCAAGCTACAAATGCAGTCTGATTCAGAGATCCTGAGGAACTTTTTCTCTTGCATTTGAAGGTCTCTGCGCTCTCTCTCTCTCTCTCTCTCTCTCTCTCTCTCTCTCTCTCTCTCTGTGTGTGTGTGTGTGTGTCTGTGTGTGAGAGAGTTCATGAGGAATTTTTTTCCATGTGAAGATTTGATATCTCTCTCTCTGTGTATGAGAGAGAGACACACACACAAAGACAGAGACATAGAGTGAGGAGAGGAGAGGAGAGGAGAGGAGAGGAGAGGAGAGGAGTGGAGTTCCCAGGGAATTTGTGTGGTGGCAACATGTCCTTCCTGCTTGAGTCACAGATTGCCCTACCAACAGCTACGTGAAGTCATGTACTCCACGAATGTTCTTTTTATGGCTTGGAGACTAACCACTAGCCACAGGGAGGCTGACAATGGTCCTCTCACCCACCTGCATTGCATTTGTAAGTGGTGAGGGGACATTCCATCCCACTGTTTTGTATATACTTAACAGATGTTTAAATACACACAAAACTGTCTTTTAGAAAACTAAAAAATAAGGCAGTGGAGGTTTAGGGAAATTAAGCTTAGCTTATTTTATACAATAGATTTAGACATTTACTTATCATGAGGATCTTTGACTTGAAAAAAAAATACACATCTTAGACCACAGAAAGGTTAAATACCAGACAAATTATCCCTTCAATAAATAGATAAACACAGTTCTCAAAAGAAGCACAAATAACCAATGGCTATGAAACAATGCTCAATACCCTTGGCTTTCAGGGAAATATAAGCGAAAGTATATAGTCCCAGTAGCTCCTGGTGTTTGGTTTCTCTACCTCACTGACTCCCATTTCTCGCCCACCCCCACACACCAAAGGGTTGGGAATAGCATTTCCTGCCACTCAGAGGAGAGTTTACTTGGTATGGCAGAGCCTCTGGGATGTGCCATCTCTAGAAGCAGAAGATGTCTGTTTTGATGTCCCTGAGATGGTGGTTTTGTAAGGCCCAAGGCAGAGGCACTCATGTCATAGCATTTGGAGGTGACCCTTTGCCTTCCTTCATCCTTGCATGGCTAGCCCAGAGCATTTAGTCTCAAGCTGTTCTGTATTCAGGGGTGTCGGAGCTTGGCCTGTATGGGATACTCTGGGAAATTGACGTTAGCCCTCTACTGAAGCGGAAGCATCATCCCGATGTCCACAGCAGGCAGCAATGAAGAGGCATCCACAGATGCGAAAAGGAAAAGCAAACCCCAAACTGTCACTCCACCCGGCCCCGAGAAACAAGCTGACAGCTGTGTGAAGAGATTGCAAGCCAGCGTGCCTGCTGGGATTGAGAAGAACCAGCTGCGGAGTGGGCCTGTACCAGCCAACTACCAGCTGCTTGTAGGTTATGAGGACTGATGATGGTTCACACAGAAGGGGGAGGGGACCAAGGAAAACATGGTAAAAGGGAAGGGGAACGAAAGAAGGGTGGGGGATGCACTTCAACAGAGCACGGAATAATGAACCCTCTGGGCATCTATGCAACTTGGAAGTGTTGGAAGCATTTGTTTTTAGTTCTACAGGGGACACTGCTGTTAACCCCAAAGGGACTCCTGAAATGGCAAGGTGTTGCCACCTGGAGATCCTTCAGGCCACTGGGGAGTTCTCCCTTGTCTTGGGAATGGGAGTGGCATGGGAGCAATGGGGATGGGGTGGAACAAGAGAACTACCTTCCCCATAAGGGAAGTAAATGGGGAGGCTGTGTATGTGTGTGAAGTATGTGTGGTGAGCAGAGCATGCGCACAAAATGCCCTCTTATAAAAGACTCAGAGCCTACAGCCCATGCACGGAGTTCTGCCTGACAGTCATGAGTGCATAGAAAGCCCGCACCAGTCACAGGAGTCCCAGGTATTACCCTTAGCCCAGGTCCACTTATTACAGAGATTTATAGAAGTGGGTGCCTGAAAATATGAGTATTATCTATCATCTATATAGCAATGGTCTATCAAATCATACTCCATCATTTATCTTTGCTTTTTCTTACACATACAAACCTAACAATAATGAAAAAGAGCAATTACGCAAATATGTTGTGATAAATAGAAGTTACGAATGTTCCATTTCTGAATTTGTCCATTTGCTTTTTTCGGGTGACAGTTGGCAGTGTACAAAACCACGTGGGTATAGCTGCGGATAAGGGGAAGCTGTTGCAACCCTTCCTCTGCTGAGCCTTTTGACTTAGGATGTCTTTACCCATACTGTTCTTAATGCTTTCTAAATTACACCAATAAATTGTTTAGATACGGAATTCCCAGCTCTACTCTAAATGACTGAAGAAAAACTGGGATAACCCGTGCTTTTATAAGTGTCTTCCAGAAGGTTCTGTAACTTTAAAGTCGGTTTCTGGAACTGTTTCAGTATACCCTGTTGACACCAATACAAGTGGCAAGTCACTCTCCTGCTGCTTAGGTGGTTATAAGGGAGATAACAGCTATCTGTTCTGTGCAGGGTGCTTGCAGCCTGTGGGCTGCACAAGTGGCCATACCCCATCTAGAGCCTGGGCAATCTTGTCTCTGAAACCTTCCTTGAACAGCAACAACAAAGGGAGGGAGAACTAAAAAGGAAAGTTGGCAGCCTGAGCTGTGGGGAAGAGAGAGAGATGGAGATAGATAGATAGATGGATGGATGGATGGATGGATGGATGGATGGATGGATGGATGGATGGATGGATGGATGATTGATAGAGATATATGATAGATAGATAGATGATTGATAGAGAGATAGATGATAGATAGATAGATGATAGATGATTGATAGAGAGATAGATGATAGATAGATAGATGATAGATGATTGATAGAGAGATAGATGATAGATAGATGATTGATAGAGATGATAGATAGATAGATGATAGATAGGTGATTGTTAGAGATAGATAGATGATAGAGATAGATGATAGATGATTGATAAAGAGAGATTGATAGGTTGATAGATGATAGATGATAGATAGATGATTGATAGATAGATGATAGATAGATATAGATGGATAGATGATAGATGAGAGAGATGGAGAGATAGACAGATGATAAATGATAGATAGATAGATAGATAGATAGATAGATAGATAGATAGATAGATAGATGATAGATAGAATGCTGTGGTGCACACCTAAAATCAACCCCGAATTCCAATACAAACTGAAATTCCAAAACAAACATCTTTAAGAAAAAGCCAGCTTCTAAGAAGGTCATCCCATTAAAGTCACAGAAATAACTAATCTATCAGATACACACGGTCTCAGTGCCAGGACACAGGGAATATCAACAAACATGACACACCTCAACAAAAACTCTCCAATGACCAATTCCCAAGAAATTAAACTAGGTTAAATGCCTAAGGAAGAATTTAAAAGATAGATAAAATCCAAGATAATTAAATGAAATTAGGACAATATACAGGACAGGAGTGAAAAATTATAGAGGCAGATTTTGGAAAAGAAACAAATCTCGAAATTGACAAACTTAGTTTCTTGAAAGAAAATACAATTGGATCTCGACATCTAGTTGAAGAGTAGATGAATAGATGAAGCAGAAGAAAAAAATGTTGGAACAGTGAAGAAGACAGGTCTTTAGAAATATCCCAGCTAGAAAAACTAAACAATGGACAGAACATCTAGGGTGCTCTTTAAATGACTTTGGGATGTCTCTAAATGAATGAACAACCAGGAATGGTGGTACACACCCTTAACTTGGCACTTGCAGGAGGATCTGACAAGAAGGATTTTTAGTTTGATATCAACCAGGAATACATAGTAAATTTCAGAATCACATGAACTACAGAGAGAGAGAGAGAGAGAGAGAGAGAGAGAGAGAGAGAGAGAGAGACTTTTTTAAAAAAGCATATTAGAAAACCTCTCTAATCTTGGAAAAGACATGACTATCAATGTACAAGAAAGCCTATAAGACCCAAATAGACATTCCACGAAAGCATCTTCACCCATGGCATATTATAGCCAAACTCTACAAAGTGCAAGGCATATAATTTTTAAATTTGATAGATAAAAGTGCCAAAAAATAGCCTTAAAGCTTACCTTTGAGGGTAAACAAATTAGCCTCATAATAAAGTTGTCAGCAGAAACCCTGTAGTACAGGAGGAAGCAGAATGAAATACTTGATGTCCTGAAAGAAAATTCTTAATCAAGATTATTATTACCAGGTGAACTATCCCTCATAAATGATGGAGACATAAAGACCCTGCAAAAGGAGCCAGTCTGAGGGAATTGATGACTACTAGATAGCTTTACAAAATGTCCTACAACCAGAAATGAAATAAAGATAATTATTACCATAAGAGTATGTGATAGTAAAAATACCATCAGAAGAATTAAACTAAATCAAGCATTGTCAGTATAGTAAACTATCAGACCATGAGTAGGAATAAGAGAGCAAGTAATATTAAAAATAACTAGAAAAAATTAACAAGACAACACACATATGTTCTTGCCTATCAGTAACTTTTGATGTAGGTGGACTACATTTTCTACCTAAGATATACAGTCCAAATGAATGGATTTTAAAAAGATCAATACCCAACAATATGCTGCCTGTAAGAAACTCACTTCACTAGTAAAGATACATACAGATTGAAAGTGAAAGAATGGACAATAGGTAAATGGAAACCTCAAGTGACTAGGAGTTCTGTTGGAAACTTTTAAACAGATAAAAAGATCATGATATAAGAAGACATAACAATTATAAACCTGTATGCACTTGATGTCACAGTGTCCAATTTTATAAAACAGATACTATTAGGATTAGGGAGAAAGAGATTTCAGTACAATAGTGGGAGATTTTGCCACTCTACTTTCATAAATGGAAAATTAGTCCACATAACCAAACACACAGTATTTTTATCAGCATGTGGGATTTTCTCTAGAATAGACAGTATAATAGGACATAAAATATACTTTTTAAAAAATAAGGAAAAATCATATTTGGTTATTTTCTAATCTAAAGAATAAGACTAAATAATGAAAAAATTATAGAAATTATATGAAAGCTCAAATAATGAGCCATAAACTTTCAACTTTTATTTTTATTTGTGTTTGTGTGTGTGTCTATGTGTCTGTGTATACATCTGTGCAGACACTTGTGGAAGCCAGGAAAGGACATCTCATCACCCAGAGCTGGAGCTATAGGGAATTGTAAGCCTATTCCCACCACTTGATGTGGGGGCTGGAAACCAAACTTTGGTCATCTGAAAGAGCAGCCAGTGCCCCTAACTTCTGAGGCCTCTCTCCAACCACTAACAATACATTTTAAAATGAATTTGGTTCACTCAAGTTATACAGGGAGTTAGAAGGATTGTTTTTAATTTAAAGGAAAAAAATTTAAGTATAAAATATAAAACCATGTAGGATTTGGCAAAAAGCAGTCCTAATAGAGAAACGTAAAACAATGAGTACCTACAAAATAAAAGAGGTATCAGATAAGCAACCCAAAGATGCACCTCAGAATCTTAGAAAAACACCAACAAGCCCAATTCCAAGCAAGCAGAAGGAAAGACATAATTAAGACCAGAGTGTAAGTAAATGGAATAGAGACTGAGTAATACAAAGTACCAGTGAAAGGCCAACAAATCTTTATCAAGGTCAACAAATAAGTATATTAAGAAGAAAGAGTAAAATGAAAAATATAAATAAAAAAGATTACACATGACAAATAAAGATGATACATGTAACAAATATAAGAAATATAAAGGACCCTGGAGATTATTATAAAAACCCATAAACTAATAAATGGAAAAACCTAGAGGAAATGAATGGATTTCTAGATTTACATTCTAGCAAAACTGAGCCCTGAAGTTGTAAAATTTCTGAATAGACCAATAACAAGCAATGAAATTGAATCAGTAGTGAAAAGTCTCCCAACAAAAAGAATCTCAGAACCAGATGGCTTTGCAAATGAATTTTACCCAACTTTTAAGGCATAGTTAGTGCCCATTTTCCTTAAATTATTCCTCAAATTTGAGCAGAGGAAACCCTTTTAATCTCATGTCAGGTGACCAAAGTTAGGCCGTTACCAAAACCTGACTAGAAACAAGAAAAAAAAGTAGACCAATATCCTTTGTAAACTCTTATGAGAAAATTTTCAAGAAAATACTAGGAAAGTGGATTCCATAGTATATCAGAAAGACCATACACCCTGAACAAAGTCTTTTCAACAAAGAGATGCAAAAATAGCTTGGCATCGACAAATTAGTGAATGTGACTCACATGAGCAGAAGGAAGGATAAAAGTCATAGCCACCCCTGGTGGCTTGATAAAGTTCCATTCTACATTGCAGAGAATCCTGGACAAATTAGTTACAGAAGCATCAGACCTCAAGATAACAGAGACTGAGTATGACATCCCACAGCCAACATCATAATGAGTGGAGGCCGGGGAGAGCAGTTCTTCAAAGACACAAAAGCTCCTTTCTACTGTAGACCCTGTTCAATATAGTACTGGCAGGGTTAGAGCAATCAGGCAACATCAGAAAGCCAAAGGTATGTGAGTAGGAAGGAAGGGAAATTGTTTCCATTGGTAGATTATATGATTCTGCATATAGAAAAATAATTCAAAGACCTCACCAAAGTCTGTTTGAACTAATAAATGAATTCAGTAAAGTAGCACAATGCAAAAACCAACATAGAAATATTAGCTTTTCTATATCAATAATTAATCTGCTAAGAAAAGTAATCTTGGAGGCAGTTCTATTCACAATATTTTTTTTAAAAAAAGAATCTAGAAACACCTGAGGAATCAAAGACCTCTACAATGAGAAATTCAAAATTCTTAAAGAAATTGAAGACACACAGAATGAAAATACCCTCTACGTTCATAGAATGCCGCTGCTAACCTTTCCATATAATCAAAAACACCATACAGATTCAATGCAACCTCTGTCAAAATACCAACTGTCCTCACATACCTAGAAAAGAAATCCTAAAATTCATATAAAAGCAAGGGATACCTAAATAGTCAAAGGAAACTTCATCAAAAAGAACAAAGGGAATGCATTTCAATATTTGACTCTATAGTATATTATCACACTGTGGTGACCAAAAGATAATAACAGACCAATGTGCCAAAATAGACACCTCATTAATAAGCCCATGCATCTATGACCAAGTGATTCTCAAGAAAATCACGGAAACTTTGCAGAAATGAAATTCCTTTAGTAAGTCATCTGGGGAGACTAGATATCTACATGCAGGAGAATAAGACTCGAAATGGACCTAAGACCTGCTATTCTGAAGCTATTAGAAGAAAATGTCAAGGAAACAATTCTAGGACTCCAAAGGCCCAAGAAACAAAAGCAAAAATTGTTGGCCGAGATTACATCCCATTAAAAAGCATCCACACAGCAGAGGAAGCAATCGACAGAGAGACTACTACAAAACAGGGGAAAGTGTTTTCTGACTATTCATCTGACAAAGGGTTAATATCCAGAATAGTTTAGGAACTCGAGTAACTGAACAATAAGAAAATTAATACCCCAACTAAAAGTGGACAAATTATCTGAAAGACGCCTGTCAAAAGAAGAAATATAAACCCACAAATATATGGAAAAAATTTAGTGTCATTAGCTGTCAGCTACACAAATTGGAGTTGCAATGAGTTAGTGTCTTATTCCTTTTAGAATAGCTATGATAGACAACAACAAAATTGTGTTGTCCTGGATATGAAGACAAAAGAACTCTTGTACACTCTTAGCAGGAGAGTAAATTAGTAATCATGTTGAAGAGTATGGGGTTCCTCAATAAACTCAAAAATAACTGTAATTTTGCTACTGTTATGAATCATAATATAAATATTTTTGGAGATAGAGGTTTGCCAAAGGGTAATGACCCACAGGTTAAAAACCACTGGATTACAAAGTTATATATGTATGTACACGTGTGTGTTTATGTTTGCGCATGTATATGTATGTTTATCCCTAGTGGGCTGTGATTCATTTTGTCATTTGCAACAGAATGGATTGAACTGGAATTAAAACAAAGTAACACGAACCTGGTGTAGAAGGAAAGATATCATGTCTTTTTCTCTCATTTGTGGGAACTAGAAAGTCAACCTGAAAAGAATAATGATTACTAAGGAGGAAATGGGACATGGGTGGAGTGTGACTGGACTCGGCCAGTGCACAGTGTCTGCATGAGGAAATGGCACTCGAATTCCCTTACTGTGCACAACTAATATGGACTAATGGAGGTTTCCAATCTGTGTTTGTAAAACCTTTGTATGGTACCAGGTAATGGATGCCTGTAAACAGACTGTGCTTAAATTTTCTGAGACCTGAATAATCACACAGAAACTATATTAATTACAACACTGTTTGCCCAATGACTCAGCATATTACTAGTTAGCTCTTACAAATTAAATTAACCCATTTCTATTAATCTTTGTATCACCATGAGGCTGTGGCCTACTGGTAAGTTTCTGGCATCTTTCTCCTTCAGTAGCTACATGGTGTCTGCCTGACTCTGCCTTGTCTCTGCCTGTATTTAGTTTAGTTTTCCTGCCTGGCTCTATTCTGCCCTGTCATAGGCCAAAGCAGCCTCTTTATTAACCAAAGGTAATAAAACATATTCATAGCATACAGAAGGGAATTCCACATCAGATTCCTATTCAGTTACCACAACAACATTCTCTGTGGAGAATTGATCACTCTTGAGTTCAGTGATACAGATATAAAGCCCTTATCATGGTTTGTTTTGTGGTTAGTACTTAGCCAAAAGGAGCCATAATCATAAGGATCTATTAAGTTGGTTATCACAAACATTGGTACTTCCTGATATGGATATCACAGACATTTGAATCTGCAACTCAAGGCCAAGATTGATTTCTGCAAGGTTGCTACTGAATTTGGTATCTGCTTTTCTTGTCCTTGTGGGACCAATTAGGTAAGAGGTCTAGGCATTTTTTATGCTTTGGTAACCATCAATTGCCATCTTCAATTGCTTTTTATTAGAAAGGGACACTAGTAAGTTTATGTTTTAACAAACCAAGTCAAAATTTTATGTTGGCGTCAGCTAGAACAAAAGTTCAGGGCCTTGCATAAACTCACAGGGGACACTCGCCAACAATGTGTAGAATCAGACATATGGAACTTTATAGATTCAAGCCACACTGGGTCTAGTTCTGAACAGTCACCAAACACCTGGGATTTCCATGGGTGGACTTCAGTGGAGTAAAGGTCTCTCACAGCCCTCCCGAGAGACACCATGTTGATGCTGAGCAAGGCTCTCCAGCCACTCTGGTCCCAAGGCTGGGTGAATGTAGCATCATAAATATATTTCCCCACACTATCCTGATGTATGAGCTCCATTTCCATAGAGTTTTGTTTACTTCCCTGAGAGGGATGCTTCCACCTACCTTAGGAATGCCACAGTTAGGGTGTTTCCTCTTGCCTCCTTGGTATGTTCAATGATATTAAAAAATACAACCTCATTCAAGCATGAGACCTTCTGTCTCCTGTGTGTATTTGACAATAGTGATAACAAATATTCAATATATTTGTTGTTTCTCGGTTTTTACTTGGAACTTGGAGCTGCCCAAATAAAGGTGTCATAAATGCCAGTAAAGACTTTTGTGCACCATTGAGTCCTCTTGTGCTGTTGAATCCCAAGTCTGACTTTAGTTCCTTGGTACTATTGGTAGATCACCAATAGATGGGTTTACCTCAGTCATCGGAGCTCCTAAGTTACATATTTGGGAAACTGGGGTCCTTACTGAATCTCTTACTCAAGGGGAGATTACCAAGTCCTATGGGAAAGCTCATCAAGAATGTGACAGGAAGCTAATGTCACAATATAATTCTGACTACTGTAAGAATGATGCAAGCTTATTACATCTCTAGTGGTCATGGTTGGGGTTCATTTCATTGCCTTTTCAGAGAAAAATTGTATGTGTGTGCATGTACACTCATGCACACGTGTGTGTGTGTGGGGGGGGACAAGGCAGCCTAATAATTTGGTAGCCCATGCCTAAATTGACCAGTTTTATGACAGAATGACTTAGAAGCCTTACGGGAAGTTTTTCCATGAGGATCATTCCTCTTAAACTTTCCTTAGCCTAAGGTAAAGAAGGGTCCATTCTCACCCAACTCCTCTTGGTGAATCTTATCCTCCTGTGTGCATCAACTTCCACACAATCCCAGCCTTCACATGTGTGGATGCAAGGTGGGACTAATGGCGCCTCATCCCCTTAGGGAAAATGAACTGGCAGATGATGACCAGCATGAGTTATGGCGAACTCAGAGAGACCAAAGACTCCATGTGAAATGGCGGCAGGGACACCTGGCTTCCTGGATGTGCAGGCTTATTTGATGATGGCTCCAGTTAGAGGTGAGACAAGAGTATGGATCTAGCATGGTGGATGGCGTGTTCCTTGTTATCCGTTTGTACTCATGAGTGAACTGAAATGCAGGTGGAAGTGTGTCAGCTCCCTCTCAGACAAGGGTCAAAAACATATAATCTTAAAGTAGAAAAGAGGGGAGACCCAACATCAAGTCATACTCTGGACCATGACAGCATCGAAAGCAGAAGGTTGAGGAAGCTGATCAGAGCGATGGGAGCCCACAGACCACTTTGGATATGGCAAAGGGGTCTACAAAAAGTCTGTTTGTCCTTTGAGAAATAGGAGTTAGTGTGATTTAAATTTTAAATTCAGAGAAGGGATTACCCTAATAATTCCAACCGGTGTGACTTTCTTTTGTGATGTAGTGTGAAAAGATGTGAAAGATACAGGTGGAAACTCTTTTAGAAAAGAACTATAATAAACGGGACCTCCTGACACTGAGAAGTTTCTGTAAGGCAAAGGACACAGTCAACAAGAATAAATGGTAGCCTATAGAATGGGAAAAGATCTTCATTAACCCCACATTGGAAAAAAATGATCATATATATATATATATATATATATATATATATATATATATCCCTCAAGAAAATGGTTATCAAAGGAACAAAGAATCCAATTTAAAAATAGGGTACAAAACCTAAACAGAGACCTCTCAACAGAGGAAACTAAAATGGCTGAAAGACACTTAAGGAAATGTTCAACATCCTTAGTCATCAGAGAAATTCAAATCAAAACAACATCTTAACACCTGTAAGAATGGCCAAGATGAAAAACACTGATGACAACTTATGCTGGAGAGGTTGTGGGGAAAATGGAACACTCCTGCATTTGCTGGTGGGAGTGAAAGCTGGTACAGGCCCTTTGGTTATCAGTATGGTGATTTCTCAGAAGATTAGGAAACAACCTACCTCAAGACCCAACAATACCACTTTTGGGTATATATCCAAAGGATGCTCAATCATACCACAAGGACATGTACTCAACTATGTTCATAGCAGCATTGTTTTTCATAGCCAGAACCTGGAAACAATCTAAATGCCCCTCAACCAAGGAATGGTTAAGGAAAATGTGGTATATTTACACAATGGAGTACTACACAGCAGAAAAAATAATGACATCTTGAAATTTGCAGGCAAATGGATGGATCTAGAAAACATCATATTGAGTGAGGTAACCCAGACCCAGAAAGACAATTATCATATGTACTCGCTCATAAGTGGTTTTTAAACATAAAGCAAAGAAAACCAGCCTACAAATCATAATCCCAGAGAACCTAGACAACAGTAAGGCACCTAAGAGAGACATACATGGATCTAATAATCTTCATGGGAAGTAGAAAAAAACAAGATCTCCTAAGTAAATTGGGAGCATGGGGACCATGGGAGAGAGTTGAAGGGAAGGGGAGAGGAGAAAAATATATAGCTCAATAAAATCAAAAAAAAATTAAAAAACTATTTAGGGAGTGAGCAGGGATTGTCGAGAAAGTAGTATTGATGAACCCAGTACCCTAGTGTAAGTCTAGAATGGGGTGAAGTCGATGGAGATGGAGTATTCTGAGCCAATCACAAAAGTCTCTGTAGAGAAATGAAATGAGAGAAGTCTGCAGTGTGCTGGAGTGCCATAGCCATAAAATGCGCTGAGCTAGTAAGACACAGTGCACAGCTGACAGCGGGATCCCAGGCACGCACTGACCACGGTATCCTGCAGAGGGAGCAAGTAGTTGATACAGGCGTCATTAGAGTCAGGAAATCTAGTGCAGGCTCTGGGATCCGTTCCTGTCACAGATGTGAATGAATGTAAGACCACACATTCTGTAAAGCAGCTGGTATGCCTTCTGGCTTCCTTTTATACCTCAGTTTCCCCTGGTTTCATAGAAGCCAAGTTAGCTGTGAAATGTCTATGGAGTTTACATCTCCATGTTGCTTCTCAAAGCTACATCACAGCATTGCCACCTGAAGGGCTCCGAGAGGAAGAGGTGACGAGATGAAGTTCCTCTTTGTATTAGTAGCTATGCACCTGCCTGGCAGTCCCTGCTCTTCTGTTCTGGTACTAATCAGTGTATTGATGAGACAGTGAATGACGTGTTCATTTTGCAAGGCCAGGCTCTGGGTAGTATGTGGAAACAGGAAGCAGCAAGGTGGAATAGAAAGAAGGTCCAGACCAAAAATAACAGGAGGCCATCTGAAGATTGCATCCAATCTTTGAATTCAGTAAATGCTGTGAACTCTGCCAACTTGATTTTCTAATACCTTTTTGTTAAGAGAAACTGTATGGAAAGATAGGTGGGAAGCCATAGCCAGTAATACTCCCCTACACAAAAGCCAGTGTAGCAAGCAATGTGAGGTAGCCAAAGGGAAGATTCCTACTTCAGTACTCCTGATTCCCTCAAATCAAGGTCAAGTGTCTCGAATACTTGCCAAACTTTGTAACCTTACCTTCCATGTCTACACCACCTGCTACTCAACAGATTCTTCATGCCCCTGCCTCCATGCATTTTCTTCACGGTGTTCTTCTGTCCTGAAATACTGATACCACCAGCTAACACGTTTCTCTCTATATCTTCTTTGATTACCGGGGTGGTAGGGTTCCAGTCTCTTGTTTTTAAATTCCTGTTGCCTGCTATATAACTCTAGCACATGGTTGATCATGTTGTCTTGCACTTACTTCTTTTTTTTAATCCCCTTATCCTTCTGTTGGTGCCTCTGTGATGCCGTATGGTGAAGCAATGCCTATAGAACAGCCAGACTTCAGTAAGTCTTTGCCCCAAACAGAAGCTGAGTCCAAGGGTGACTGATTGGAAAGGAGGACAATGAAGCAGGAGGAGAATTAGAAGTGACCAGCATTTCTCATTTTCTCCACTTGCTTTTTAATAGATGTCACTGCATATCTGGTTGCAGTGATGGGGTCCTGGAGGTGACCGAACTGAGTCAAGGGGTGGAAGGATGAGAGACATGAAATCCAATTAATTTTTCCCCTCTAGATACAGAATGTGTTGCTCTTAAAATTGGCACAAAGGCCTGCTCCTCGGCAGCGTGGTGTTATCTCACAGAGTGACCCGTCTGCTGTAATTGCTCGGGTACACACTTGTCCTGGTATTCGGTCTGATGTGCATGTCAGAGACCCAATGATATAAAACAGTTATGAATTAGTAAAAAAAAAAAAAACCCTCAAACTCAAAGGGGGAAGGGCACTGAGAAGAGAATGAATCCTATGTAGGAGCAATGAGGGGACACGCTGACAAGCTGTCAGGACCAGAGGATGCTGCGATTTGGATCTGTTCGATAATACCTTAGTGTGGAGGACTCCCATTAGCCCCAGAAGAGGTTGGGACCGGAAACTAGGAAGTCAAAACTCTTTTCAGAGCTATGACTTCCCCCAAACGACTTCCCCTAATGGCCTTGATTTTCCAGCCTATGAAACCACTATGGGAAACACCAGCCACCTCCAGGGCAAGATGGAGCACACAAGGACACTCCTTTCCATCACTTCTGTCTGGAAACCCCTGACTTGGCTCTCTGGGGGCAATAACTCACCCAGGATGACACAATTCATGCTTTTCTATTGAGGATATTTTCATAAACATCTGTCGTGTGCCAGGCTCTGCAGTATGTTCTGTGATGAATG
Source organism: Chionomys nivalis (assembly GCF_950005125.1). NCBI lineage: Eukaryota > Metazoa > Chordata > Mammalia > Rodentia > Cricetidae > Chionomys > Chionomys nivalis. The sequence continues at coordinate 50,001,816 of NC_080104.1, read as the reverse complement.
AGTAAACCTGACAACTGAGGCCAAGTGGCAGCAGGCATGGTTCCTGCCAGGTTAGCCTTAGGTGTGTGCCCTCGTGCAAGCTGCCATCTATCTTGAAATTTGTTTACTTTTAAAAATGAGAAAACAGCTGAATTCAACTCAAAGGACTTCTATGAGGGCCATTGACAGAAAGGTGTATAAAGCTCTTGTAGCAACATCTGGCACACGTGGGAGCTTTGCCAGGGTGATCACCTGAGAACAGCCATGAAATAACAGAACAGCGGAGAGTGACAGTCAAATACGTGACAGCTTAGAAAAAAGAAATCCTGCATCCTGAACAGACTTCTTCTCTCAAGCCAGGTGGTCTAGAAGGTCTCAGCATGGCTGGGCCATGGAGCGTCTATGTTCAAAGTTCTTGAGTTCCAGGTCTCCATTTGGCAATGTTGAGCCCCCACCCCTGCCACCACCACCCCCACACTTCTGCTACTGGAAATCAGAGAAGATGTGACCATGGTTCATGGATTACTCTGTCCTGGTAAAGGCTAGTGAAGGGAAGAAGAGACCCAGGGTAAAAGAGATAAAGGAGGTACTTTCCTTTTCACCTTTGAGGCTTTTCAAAAAATAAGTCCCCCCCCCGTGTGTGTGTGTGTGTGTGTGTGTGTGTGCGTGCGTGTTTTAGAATAACAGATTGCCGTGTGTGACAATAGAAACGTAGGAATGGTGATTCCTGTTGCTAGGACTGGAAAGCAAATCCAGCTTTACTAACTCTTTACTAACTCTTTCTTCAATGCCCAGACAGAGTCTGGTGGCCTTGAACCAACATCCCTCTTCTGTGTTCTTATGGTCAACAAGTTCAAGTAAGTTGAGGTCCACTTGTACAATATCTAGAATGGTCTGCATTCTAGAGGATGAACCTAGACCTTCCCTACATTGTCAGAGCAACTGTCCTTTTCTCCTAGAGAGTAGCATGCCAGGGGAAGGTGAGACCCTCTTCTAAGCCTAAAGGATGACTCCATGTTCCCTCTAACGTCAATCACAACCAATCTAAAGGATTGTGAGAAGCATGTGGTGGAGACTTATGGGAGAAAATTTCTTCTTTGAAAACAATGGAAAGAGCGTTTTAGGATGGATTTCTATTGCTGTGAAGAGACACCATGACCACAGAAACTCTTACAGAGGAAAACATTTAATTGGGGCTGGCTTATAGTTCAGTGGTTTAATCCATTATCATCATGGTGGGAAGCATGGTGGCATGCAGACAGACATGCTGCTGGAGAGGTCACTGAAAGTCCTACCTCTGGATCTAAAGGCAGCAGGAAAAGAGACACTGGGCCTGGCTTGAGCATTTGAAGCCTCAAAGCCTACCCCCAATGACACACTTCCTCCAACAAGGCCATACTTCCTAATAGTGCCACTCCGTGAGCCTTTAGGAACCATTCCTATTCAAGCCTCCACAGAGAGCTACTATCAAATAATAGCAACCAAGGCAGTGGTTGTGTGCTTTAAGGATAGACAAGTGAGTTGGGCAGTGGTGGTGCATGCCTTTAATCCCAGCACTCAGGAGGTAGAGGCAGGTGGATCTCTGTGAGTTCGAGGCTAGAATGGTCTATAAGAGCTAGTTCCAGGACAGGCTTCAAAGCTACAGTGAAATCCTACCTCAAAACAACAACAACAACAGTAATAATAATAAAACAAGTGAGTCATTGGACCTGAATGGAAACCAGATGGCACATAATGGTAGTCAACTGATCATTGATCAAAGTGCATGGGTAGTACACTGGCGTAAGGAGAATCTATGCACAAATGCTAATGGACAACAGAGCAGCTACGTACAACCTAATAAATAAAGAAGCATCTAGACATAGACCTTATATTTATCTCCAACAAAAGTCAATTCAAATTGGGTCATAGTCTTAAGTATAAATTACAGAACTGTGAAAGGAGGAGGTGACATGTGAGAAAACTTAGGTGACTTCGCATAAGTCATGATATTTTAGGCACAACACGGTTGCATAAAAGAACAGCAAGCGAAAAGCTGAAGCAGTAAAATGAAAAGCCTGGGCCTGTGCGTGGCCATGTCGGAAGCATGAAATGTCAAGCCACGGCCCGAGAGAAAATGTTTGCAGAAGGCCTGTGTGGTGAAGGAGTGCCAGCCAAGACACACAAAGGCAACTTAAGGCTCTACAATAAGACAACCTTCTCATAAAGTGGGCCAAAGGCATCAGGATAAACTTGCCAAAGCTTCTGTGGAACTTCTACAAATGCTCAGAAGGCCATAAAAGCTCCTGCCACATTCCCAGGGAAGTCCTAATGTAGGGAATGAGACACCACCACAGCCCTATTACAACAGCCCAACCTGATCATTGACGATGCCAGATGCTGGCAGTGATGTGGACCAACCAGAGTCCTCAGGGATGGCAGGAAGGTGATGGGACAGTGCTTTTGGAAACTAGGTTCTGGTCCTTACAGAGTGAATGTGCTCCTGTCACGTGCTCCTTTCATCCTGCTGGTTGGTATTGACCCTAAGGCCTTGAAAGCTGAGGCTACACAGACCCTGCGCATGCGCACTTCTGGCATCTTCGTTAAGTTGTTGAAACTTGCAAGCAAAGTCCGTCCATGGGGGACAACACTTGGGTTTATACAGACAGTGGAAACCATTCCACACTAAAAACAACAACAAAAATGTGCCCAAATCTGGAAAGACATGGAGTGACTCAGAGAGCACATTGCTGTGTGAAGGAAGCTGCTCCAACTCGCTGACCTGGTATAGGTGAAAGGTCAGCACCATAAAAACGACCAAGGGTTGGGAATGGTAGGGAAGAGTCGGAGTTCAGAGTGCACCAAAGATGCGTGCTGTTCTACGTCTGTTTAAATCCACTGAACATACAGTGCTAAGACTGAACCCCAATTTGAGTGTGGATCTTGGGCATAGGTTCAGATGTAGCAAGTGTGTTACTCTTTAGGGGGTTGGGTGGAACATGATAGGGGGTATAGTGGAAATCTTTATAATCTGCTCCTTATTTTTAACCTAAAACTAAATAAAGAATTAAGGTTTTTTTTTGGGGGGGGGGTCATAAAACTACCCATTGTTTCAAAAATTCAGCTGCTGACAGCCCAAAGAGTCCTGGCTGACTCTGAAATCTTCCCGTAGGAGATGGGGAGACCTAAAAAGGTGGGGTGTAGGCAGGGAGAAAGGAGATGCTAAGATTCTCTACTGCAGAATTGAACAATGGCAAAGAAGGAAGCAGCCTGGCCACGTGGCTGCCCGGGAGAGCGTGCCAGGCTGCTATGGACAAGCGTCAACTAGGGTAGTTGTGTCCTTTTCCGAATGCAGTGCATATGAAACCATCATTGCTTCTGAAACTTTTCTATAAACACATAATTAGAAATTTGAGTAGCACCACTGAGCACGAGTGCAGATGTGCAAAGTACTTTCAATACGATAAAGTTGACAGTGTGTGTGCAAACTTTAAGGGTTTGGGGTCACAATTAAGTTTGAAAATGACTGTTTTTAACTCCAGGGAGCCACCATTTAGATAGTAGGAATCAATGATGGAGCCTCTGGAGGAGCAGCCAATGTTCTGAACTGCTCAGCCATCTCTCTAGTTCTCTAATTTTTTAACCCCCCCAAACAACACACACACACACACACACACACACACACACACTGCATATGATATAAAATGGTGACACATTCTTTTGAATCTTGGAAAGATCCACGGGCTGGTGTAAGCTAAAAGGCATAGCAATGGCCCACATACCCACTGATCATTGGGCACTGTACTACTGCAGGAGAAAGCTATGCTCCTGACTGAGACAAAGTTGCTCTCCAGCTCTCAGGGATTCATGGAGCTTAGCTTCCAGGGGTGCAGAGCTGTGTGTGCTGTGACACAGACCCCCCTGAAACTTGATTGCTGCCCACATCCCCCTGGAAAGTTGGTAGGACACTTAAAACATAACCTTGGTGGCCAAACCCATCTTGGCAGATGATCTCACAACTTTTGTTTTCTAGGTAAGAAACAAGATGGGAACTATGTCAGAGAATAGAGGGAGAGGTTAGGAATGAATAGTGACCTTTGACGCAGGAAGTACTCCATGGCTTTAGCTGAGTTAGTCCTGGCTTAAGAGAATACTTGGAACGGTGGGGGTGTGAAGGAAATGCCCCCAAGACGACTTGGTTCAGAGCTTCTCCAAGGAAAATACTTTAGAAAATTTCAGTAAGAAAAAGGATAACTGAGATTTGTCATTCCTCTGGGGCTTTACAGTCATTCTGAGCCAAGAAAAATGGGATGGAAACAAAGTAGGGCCCTCACAGATGGGAGTGCCTGTGGGCCGCCCTGCCTCACATCCCAGAGGGCAAAGGAAAATGTGTGGAGTAGGCACGACGGGAAATACAACTCACGGCTGACACAAGGGGCTGAGGGTGTGTTCTTGGGCCCCAGACAACATATTTGCCTTCCAAATCTTGACCACAATGGAAAAACCTTTCATTATCTGGAAAAAAAAATTCAATAAATATTTTTATAGGCCCAAAGAAAACAAAGAGAAATGAGAGGGTGAGTGCTGGTAGATTTGATGGCACAGACAACCTGGAGGGCCCCGGATGGCCTACTTTATGGGAGCCGTCTCCCATTCAAACCAGAGCAAGCTGAGGGGGAGGAGACTCCAGATCTCAACTCCTTGACTCAAATAGGCTTGGCATGTTCAGGAAATCTAATGAAAAAACATATGAGTCACAATGAAGCCCCAAAGCCAATCTGAACCCAGGAATCTTTATTAACCATCAGCTAACTACCAAGCTTCAGGATGCTCCAGGAACCGTATGAGGCACCAGGGAGGTAAGAACGGGCAGGAAAGGGCCATATCTTCGCTCTCTGCCTTGCTCTCACCCCCTGTGTGGTGAGCTTTTTTGAATGGCGAGGCTTTGTATTCATTTCAGTCCCTGGGAAACACAGCTGCAGCTTTACAGTGGGTAGGTGGATGGGAAGGTAGGGGGATACCGCACTAATCATGAAGGGGCAGAAAGGAGACCCGCATGTTTTTTGTCATCTCTACAAAGAACAGATATGTTGGAGTTGGGCAGACGGGCACAGCAGGCTTATTCAGCAGGGCCAGTGTGACCAGGGGAAGAGGAGTCTGGAGTTTTGCTTCTTCACACATCAGTTTGATTGATTGCCACTGTAACCCAAAATTGAAATAACATAAAACCTACTTTACAGAGTCATTAAGTACAGTAACATCTGCATGATACCGTGCATGTGTGTGCATGCCTGCGTGCACGCACATGTGTGCATGTGTGTGTGCATGTGTGTAGGCCAGAGGCTGACCTTAGGTGTCTCCCTTAATCATATTTCACCTTGTGTTTTGAGGCAAGCTCTCTCACTAACCCCAGACCTCACCGCTTAAGGGAGCCTCGCCAGCAAGCCCTTATATCTGGCTTTTTTCCATCCTTACAGGCATGGGCTGCCATATCTGGCTTTTGACTGGGTCCTGGGGCTACAAATGCAGATCTTTATATTTACCCTAGGTATGTTTTTGACCTTGACATGATTGGATTCTCCTCTTGTCACTCTTCACGATTAAATGCTGACTGCTGACCCAGCCTTCTGTCAGAAACGGCCCTACCCAGGCGCTGGAAGGTGTGGTACCCAGCAGAGACACAAACCATCTGCCAGGGTGATGGTGCAGCAGAGATGTATGTTGCCACAGGGCATCCCACTCCTCTTTAATAACAGATGCATACAGAGGCTGCAGGGGAGGTTCGGATGTGCCTTGTTGCATAAGCACCAGATATAGGTGGTACAGTGGAGGTGCCTCTAGCATGCTACCACAGGCAAGCCTGCAATGACCTGGTGAGAGAGGGGTTTCAGCCATATCAGAACAAGGCCACAGCAGTGTATAAACTCAAGTCAGTTGAAAGAGTAACAGATAATGCAAGATTGCCAACATGTACCCTGGGCATGAGGGAGTAGGGGTTCAACATTTTCCTCTGAAGCAAATCCACATTTTCTCTAGAAGCTTAGGCCACAACACAGTCAATGGGAACTTAGGAACTTCTCTGGCAGAGAGGAATATGGGTAATAGTTTGTTTTGACTTCTGGCCTTTAGTAACCCAATGGCGCATCTCTGCCTGTGTTAAGTTTCAGGACGAGCTGTCAGGTGTCTCTCCTGCAGGGGCCGCTTGTATGGTGTTTCGCCCTTTGGCTCATGGGGACACTGGTGTGGGATCTAGAGCAGACTAACGAAGCGCGATGATGCGGATCTCCACAACATGAGGCTCTGGGCTCTGAAGTCCTCAGCTGCCAGGCACAGGGGACTAACAGAGGTGGATGTATCATTCTTCCACTTTGGTTTTAGGTTTCGGGACCCAGGAACCTCTTATATAAGTCACGTTTGTTGTCTAAGTCCTTGGAGTCTTAGGAAAAAGTCAGCAAAATATTTAATCACATCACTGTTGATCATGGGCTATGGGATGCCTTTAAAATTTTCCATCAAGCCTCAAGACAGTTCTGTCCCAAGGCATCCGTGTGTGTGTTTAACAAACCAGATTGTCAGCTGGGTTTTATAGCAGGCTGGAGAGGAACCCTAAACAAGGGGCTCTGGGAAGCAGGGCCCACCCCTCTCCAGTAAGTAGGTCAACTGTGGATGGTGAAAATTCTTTGGTCATGAATCCATGCAGGCCAAGCAGGCACAAGTTCTCTGTTTTATAGCCAGGCCTTCTGGAACATGAATTCTGGCTAGGCCCATTCAGTTATATAGAGAGTTTGAGGCCAGCCTAGGCTTGTCTCAAACTAACAATTATTTTTTTCTTGAATTGTCAACAGAAGCTGTATTAAAAACAAAACATCCCTGTTCTCAAAGGCCTGCTAGACTCTGTTTGGAGCCTCAAACATGTAGAAGATAGTTTAGAAATGATTTTGCATCCTAAATTCAAATCTTGCATTAAGTACTTGCATCACGGAAGTCATGATGTGGAGAAGACACCTCCACCCCTGCCCCACATCCAGAAACTCTCAGCTGTCATCTAAGAAGGGAAGGAGTCCTGCTTCAGCATGTGCTGCATCTGTGTGTTGAGATTTTGTGCTGTTACTATGGAAATGTCAGGTCTTAAAAAAAAAATAAAACTAATTTCCATTAGCACTGCCAGTCTGACCCCCTTGGCATCATCAATGGAGCAGACACTGCCCTGTGCTGTGGTGGGGAGCACAAAGGTGGCCCATCTCTTTTGTTGTTAAGAAGGCAGTTAGTCTCGACCAGTGTGTGTGGGAGAGGCTGCAGGAAGCAGGGGTTTAGCTAAAAGCTTGAATGTATATTTAAGGCTACACATCTCTTTACAATTATATCAAGTGGTGATTCATTTCGACAGGAAGTTTAAGAATGTGAAACGGTTAGCCAGCCCGAACGGGTAGCATGCCATTTAATTTTTATTCCTTAATGAGGAATTATCATTTGTCATCCACTGCAGAGCTCTGGAACTCCCAGGGAAAGGAATACTTCGAGTTGGCCAGGAAATGGCATGGGTGAAACAGACGAGCTGCTGGCAGTGTTGCCATTTGCGTCGGTTGAAATATGTCCGAACCCGTTACTGTTCTCGCTGCACTTTTCATCAAAGGAACTGACAGGAAATTACACACCACAGTGATCTGCATATTAGAGAGCCGAGATCTACCCCCTCCCTGCTTGCTGATGGGCAGAGCTGTTGCAAAGGAACAACATCAAGGAGAAGCAGGGAGAAGCAAGGAGAAGCCGTTTGGAAGCTGGTTATTTTGCCTTGGAGTCGTCTGGGCTGCATGGTTCTCACCTTGCTCTTGCTCCGGTCACTCCCCTGACCGTTCTAAAAATGGGATGCTTTGTTGTTTCACCCCTTCCCTCCTTCCACTTATCTGCTCACTGATTTCTGGACCACACCACAAATGCCTTGTGATGCTGTCAGTGTTGTCATGGATCTGTGGGCCGGCACCGCCAGTTTCTATAACCCAGTCCCTTCTATAATCCATGCAGTCACATGTGTGCATATTTTCTTTTCCCTAATGAATCCGATAGCCCCTTAGTTCTCATTCTCATCAACATCTCTGTGTCATTGGCTAGCATCCACTAGACCTGTCTGTCCGTGCTATGATGCTGTCCTGACTGGTCACCCTTTTCTTTTTTTCTTTTCTTTTTTTTTTTCTTCTGGATTTTTCGAGACACGGTTTCTCTGTAGCTTTTGGTTCCTGTCCTGGAACTAGCTCTTGTAGACCAGGCTGGCCTCGAACTCACAGAGATCCACCTGCCTCTGCCTCCTGAGTGCTGGGATTAAAGGCGTGCGCCACCACCGCCTGGCACCCTTTTCTTTTTCCATGCTTCTTCCCAGGCTCTGAGCTGTCTTCACTTCGTTTACCTATCATTTGCTCATTCATTCATTCATTCATTCATTCATTCATATTTGTTGGGTGCTTATCGAATGTTAGCCTAGGTGCTGAGGACCTGCAGCTACAATAAGCAGGTGTATTGCCCTCCATCTAGAAGTTTCCAGTCAGTGGAGAAGATGACTAAACCCAACACGAGAATTCATAGGCTCCTTTAGTAGAGAGCACTATAATCTAAGCAAGAGCAGAAGACGTGGAAGACTTCCTGGAGGAGTTCAGCTTTGAGCGGAGTCTGGAGGAGCTGCAGGAAGGGATCCAGATAAAGTGAGTAAGGTATTTTCAAGCAGAAGGGAGAGCTGGGGATGAGGTATAGGCACATGAGAAAACAAGTTGAGAAAATGAGCAAGATGATGATGATGGTGGATATGAAGAGGAATAGAAGACAGCTGATGAGGATCTCTACATGGCTCCATGACAGGAGACCCTGTCTTTCTCTCAGGTCCCTTAGTCAGAAAACAGAAGTGTTGGGATGCTCACATCTTCCTCTCCTGCTTCCACATGAAATGCCTGTTGAAGGGTCAGGCCAGCAGGTGGAGGAAATGGGTCAGTAGGTTTAAGGCGAGACCTAATTGTCTCTTTGAAGGAGGAGCCTTGCTAAAGGAAGCAGGTCATAGGAGGCAGGCTTTGAGGCATACAGCCCACAGGCAACCTCTCTGCTCCAGCCAGGTGTAAGGATGTGAGAAGTCACTCTAGATGCTGTACAGCTTTCTGCATCCATCCCTCCCTTACAGGATGAACTATAAACCCTTATAGTATGAGCCCAAAAAAGAATCTTCCTTTAAATCTCTTTGGCCAGTTACTCTGTCATGGTGATGAGGAATGTAACCAATACACTGGGGACAGAAACATATAGACCACTGTGTTCTTGTTTCTGTTTCCAATCAGTCTGAGGACATGGCAGCCGCCTCTCTAGATAGCAGTAAGTGGTGAGACCTGGGAAGGAGATGAAACTCCCCTTCAAAAGTACCTACACTCCATGTTCCCACAGGCCACACCCCTCCTTACTGTTGTGTCTTGGACAGTTTATTCACTCATGCTCCAGCTAAGCCCAGGGAGTATTTGAGTCTGGGACCCTGACATGGATATACACACCAGCACTGGGGTGCAGAATCTTGTGTGGACACACCTCCATATGTCTCCTGAGACTCAAAACATGTTGCCCTCTTAGTAATCTAGAATGGGGCTAGCCAGAACCAATTCTGTGAGGGGCATGACAAAGATAGCATTACTTTGTCCATAATTCTGCTTGAGTGAAGAAAGAAGCTCCAAGGCCATTTTTAGGTGACAGTATTAATGCATCATTCAGTTTTGTCGGTAAGACATTAGTTCTACACAAATAGGAGTCCAATGGTTTATCACTGACCTGTAAAAGCGAATAACAGTCTGTCACAGACTCTGACATAGGACCCTGCTTAATGCAGGAGCAGAAAGCCATATGCAGGGTGCAAGTCACGCTATAGAAGCTGGGTAGGGGGTGCTATTTCGAGTGGCTCTGACACTTGATTTCTCCTGAGACCCTGAGTAATCACCTTGGTGGTACAGCTTTGGTTGTGATACTCATGCGATCCCACCTAGCAGGAAACTAACTCCTATTCCTAAGGGTTAAGGAGTCCTACTGTCCATGCAAAAGCCCAATAGAAGACACTCTCTCTAATCTGGAGAGCTCCAGTAAATGCAGCCAGGTGGCAGTATGAGGCTGAGTAGAAACATTAACAACCAGATGGAGGGGCTCACTAGTCAGCTGGTAGACAGTTTGGTGTTGGGTGACTTTGTTGTAGGCTCTCCACAGGGCACACAAGACATGGGGGACCTTGTAAAGGAAGGCGACTAGGTCCTGGTGGCACCAATGATAGAAATATCAGTAAGATGTTTGCTAACGTCTGTTAATGGTAAGATGTTTGCTAACGTCTGTGGTACTCTTGATTGCCCTCTGCAGCCTCGTGAGCCCAAACACTGCCTTTTCCTGATTCGAATGCAAAGCTCTGAGGATATGTTTCATTATTCCTGGAGGTTTTGAAAGTATTAACAGACTCCAAACCCGGTCACTATGTTGAAAGGATTCTTTACTTTGTACCCCATCTAGGTTTCTGCATTGGCATGACAGGGGATTACTAAACTCAAGAGATCAACCCTTGGCCATGGCCAGTAGCCCCCTCCACAGCTGGCCAGCACTATGCAGATAGGGACCATTTTCACAGTACCACCGTGCACAAGAACTCAACAAAGAGTGCACACCATTGCCAGGAAAGGTGGCACCACTCCTAGGAGACAGCCTGAGGACAAGTCTCCAGTTCCTTTATCAAAGGAATTCTCCTTGAAGGCCTTGAGCTCCAAATGCCTGGGATCAAGACTGAGCTCTCTCTGTAGCTGGAAAACAGAGGCCAGTGTATCAATGTCTTACTTTCCTCATCTGAAAAATGAATGTGACAATGTAGAGTCCCTGGGGCTGCAGTTCATGTTTAAAATAAGATGGTGGAGGACCTAGCAGGGCAGACTTGCTATATCTCCACGAAGTCACTCACTCACTGAATTGTGTATTGTAGTTGTTCCAAAAGAATATGGCATCAAACAGGGAGGAACCCCAAAGTTTTTCTTTCCCAGGACCCACACATGCTCCAGTGTCACCTAGCTACAGAGCTGGATTTTTAAGCGCCCCAGCCTCACTTCTAAGTCTTACTTTTGAGAGCGATCTCATGAAGTTACACAGGCTGGTTTGGAATTATGTAGTCCAGTTCCTCCTGTCTCAGTCTCCCGAGTGGCTGGGGTTAGAGGTGTGTGACACCGTGCCCACTTCCCACTCTGAGAAGCGTGGAGTGATTTACATAGAAGATTGTGCGGCTTTGTCTCAAATCCTCATTATCCACAAACACTATCACCCCACCGCTGTTTGAGCAGTGCGGTGACCCGTTAATAGCTGATATTCACTCTGAGCTAGCATGGAGTATCGCCATCTCCTGGTTTTGTAACAGAGGCTCTAGGGGCTTGGATGTTTCCCTACAGTGTTTAAGGCTATCCCCACCTCCAATGTTCTTTGCATTTGCTCTCTGTTGCTTTCCAGTGTCGGATCCTACATTTTAGGTCAGTCCTTCTACTTATACGGACCCTTTTCTTTGTCTTTCTAAATCAAGACCAGGCCAGTAGCACACACATGCCTTCCAGGCATCTAAAGACCCTGTTGTCAGGAAGAGTCACAAATAAGAAAACACATCTGACTCCAGCTTGTTTTACTGTGACCTCTTTTCTTCCTGGCTCCATTCTCCTCAAGCCAGAAGTTGTGACAATTTAAATGCATCTGCCTTGCCCCATGATGAAGTATAACAGAGCACCATTTTTGACATCTCTGTGGCAGATACTCTGGCCTAGGGTTCCCCAGCCTCACTTTTGTGAAAAGTTGCAGGATAGGGTCCAATTTGTCAGTGCACTGCTGACTCTGTTACAACTGTAACCATGAGAAGTTGAATTCATTTTTGTTGCTGTTGTTTGTTTCTGGAGACAGGGTTCCTCTGTGTAGCCATGGTGACTGTCTTGGAACTAGCTCTATAGACCAGACTGGCCTTGAACTCATGGAGATCTACCTACCTCTACCTCCCCAAGCTGGGATTAAAGGCCTGGTGAGAGGTTGGGTTTGTAATGATGGAGATGCTGTTACAAATGTAACCAAGAGAGGTTGGGTTTGTAATGATGGAGATACTGTTACAAATGTAACCAGGAGAGGTTGGGTTTGTAAGGATGGAGATACTGTTACAAATATAATTAGGAGAGGTTGGGTTTATAACAATGGAGCTGCTGTTACAAATGTTACCAGGAAAGGATGGATTTGTAACAATGGAGATACTGTAACAGATGTAACCAGTGGATTTGTAAGGATGGAGATGCTGTTACAGGTGGAACCAGGAGAGGTTGGATTTGTAAGGATGGAGAATACTGTTACAAATGTTACCATGAGAGGTTGGGTTTGTAAAATGGAAATGCTGTTAGGAATGTTACCAGGAGAGGTTGAATTTGTAACAAAGTGCATTTGAGGAGTGAAGGGAATCTGGTAGAAGCATTGAGGCTCTGATTACAGGGGTTATGGGCATCTGATCTGCCTGCAGGACAGGTGTTGACATCTGTAGTTGCACCTAAGGCTGGCACATGTCCTCTGAGTAACAAGAGACCAGGTACCTTTTTGGAAGAGATGTGTTTTCAACTTCTAAGGTTAAGATTGTCCATAGACAATGCTGCCTGGTGAATATTCTGGAAGCAAGAATATTCAGCATATGCTACTATTATTTACTCTAAGTTCATTTGCAAAATCAGAGGAAGGAAGGGGCTGAATAACAAGGAGAATGGTCTCATCCACAAAGGAAACACAGAAGGGGAGAGGGCAGGGAGAGGAGAGCAGGCACAGCAGCATGTCACAAGAAGAGAAACAGTAAGACACAACTTGAGGCTCCATAATGACATGGCTGAATGGAGAGAGGTTTGTGGGTCCATCTGCAAAACTGTTTACAGTGTTTGTGAACAGGAGTAGGACAAAGGGTGGCTCCTTTGTGTCTCTCATGTTTTTACTTCATAGTTTTAACTTCAGGTTTTATAGTCTGTGTTAGCATTGCACTGGCACATCGTATCTCATGGCAAACCCTTTTATGGTTCTGCCGGTTAATAGGGTGAGGCTGATAACATAGATCAGTGAAACATTAATGAAGAGTTCTTAATTTGTCCAAGGTTCACTGGACACACCTGTAGACCCAGATCTGTTGGCAAAGGCACATTTGGGAGGTTTTCTGTTAGTTCATTGCAGCTCTTTCTTCAAGTGTGTTTTCCTTAACTTTCTCAGGTACCAGTTAGGACTGAGAGATATACTATCTAAGGGGCTAAAACATTGTTTATTTTAAAAAGCCCCTGTACATTTAAATCCTATTAACTTTGAGTAACAACTACAACATTCACAACAATGCTATAAGAAACTGGATGCTTGGAGAACATCATTGGTTTTGCTGAAGAAACAAGCTTAGGAGAAACTCAGACTTGGGATTTTATTCTAGAAGGTCCATCCCTGTTGCTTGTGTCTTTAGAAAGGGTGCCATGCAGGACTGGATACCAGCCTCCTGATGCTCAGAGGACTAGACAGCACTGGGGAGAATGCTGGCAGAAATCAAGGGGTGTTTATTATTAATGTGCTGGGGGTTGTTTCTACACCCTGCTTACTCCCTTTTATGCTGCTGTTTGGAGTTCAGTTGGCTGGTGCTTGTCTGCATTGGGCATCCTCCCCCTTCCCTGCATCTGGCTATTATTCCTCTCCCAACTAACATTGCTATAGAAGACAGAGGGGAGGAAGAGATGGGAAGAATGTGCCCGAAGGATTCCAGAAGATTACTGTAATTTGAGGAGCAAATACAGGGGATAAGGCCCCTGTTTTCTACCAGTTTAGCATTTAGGTTTGTCAGTAATTAGTTAGGGACTCTTGTCCTTTCCATTCTTAAAGGATGAACTCCTCGTGTAGTAACACACACCTTACAGGGGACACCTCTATCAGCCATGGCTGATGCTGGCCGATGTTCAAGATGGGAAGTAGTAAATTTGGTAGTAAATGTGGCTGCTTTTTCTTGGTTCTTCTTTCAGCTTTGTCTTTTGTTTTTTAAAAAAATACTTATTGTAAGTGTCTGAGTGTTTGTCTGTATTTATGTCTGCATACCATATGCATGCCTGGTGCTTCAGAGGCCAGCAGAGAACACTGGGTCCCAGTTCTAGACAACTGTGAGCTGTGCAGTGTGGGGCCTGGGATCCAAACCTAGGTCTTCTGCAAGAACAGCAAGTGCTCTTCACTACCAAGCCATCATTCCAGTTCCCACTTTATCTTCTCCTCTAAGGTTCTTTTGTCCTCTCCAAGACCTGCCCCTTGAAGGCAGTCAACCCCAATCCTCACATGATTGAGCACACTGACTTGGGGTTTGTGAGCACTTTGAACCCCATTTCCTGTAGTTTATCAAAGATTGTTCTCTCAGAAAGCACTTAGGAAAGAAGGTGAGGTACAAATCAAATCTGTAACGGTGAAAGTTGGATGATTCCTCTGAGACGCCAAGCCTGCTCCAGTGTCATTTTCCAGTCTCCCTCTCAAAACTAGCAATTTAAAATAAATGATAGGGGCTAAAAGAATTCAAGACAATTGGGAAAAAGCAGATCTGGGGAGACCATGAGGACCAGGTTTGGAGGCATAGGATCGAGAAAGGTTTTGTGAGCTAGAGTCCTATGTGATGTCTGCAGAGAGGGTGGGATGGAGGCTTTAGTTAGTGTTGGTTGCAAAGGTGTTTTTCTATGAATACAGTACAGTAATAAGAGAGACATGGTAGAGTCTCTCAAACACAATCCGAGCTCTGAAGACACCTGCGGTCTATTCCATAGTCATCTAATCTGTGATTAATGCTTTTAAGATGTGTCATTATTTCCTGCAACTGCTTTTTAAGTAAAAGAAAAACACCTCAGATTCATGTTTTCACAAGTCATCAATATAAGACAGATCTGTTTCTGAGCTGTCAAAATTCAGAACTATGCGTTGCAAAGACCATGGGAAGTGCTAGAATAAAATGAAACAGGGGCACTGAGAGTGCCTCGCACCAGCTGATGGAGCTGGGGCTGCTTTTGTCTTCTTTACACTATTATATACTCCCAAATGGTTGACTTTATCATGGTCAGGAATCGCTTTTTTAATTAAAATAAGAGCACAGCTCAGATGCCCTGTGCGGAAACTCACGGGGAGTGAAGCTCTATGCTTCTGAGAACGTCTTTTGATGGCATCTTAATTTGATGGCCTGTGACTGACATGGCTACCAGAAAACTCTTCCAGAGTCCAGCCAGAAAAGCCTTGAGTTGCTCTCGCCCCGGAAATGAACTTATTTACCAGGCACACATTTCTTTTGCATCCACAAAAGCTTGCTTGCTCGGTCACAAAAGGTGATCCAGGCACAGCATCCCAACAGTACAGCGTGTACTTCATCTTTAAGGTAACTGAAATCTAGAGTCATCGGTGCTCCTGAGACCATGTCCCTTACATTTTCTTTGATCCTTTCCATTGCCCACTGGATCCAGAATTTGAAGGTGCAAGGCATGTATGACTCTTCACTCCAGCCATGTAGATGGGATGAGATGACGGAAGAGGACATGTGTCATCTACCACCTTCAATTTAAGTAAGGAAGAAGTTTTTTAAAAATGATACAAAGTTTAAAATCTCAGTAGGATCAGGAGAGCAGAGAGGAAGCTATACATTAGAGAATAGCAGATGTGGAGACGGAGGGGCCCTTTTAACTTGAGAATGCCTTCGGATCCTGTGACCAACAGGTTTACATCTGGACTGGAGTGAAAAGCAAGGGAGTTGAAACTGAGACCTCAATCACAGAAGTAGCTCCTAATGGGAAAAAAAATCCACCTCATTAGCTCAATCCAAAGTAGAGAATGTTGCTAGAGCTTGGAGTAGAACCTAGAGGCTGGGTATATCATATGTTCCCTAAGGAAGTACAGTTTGGCAGCATGGTGGAGAGTTGGTGTTCCTTCAGGACCAAGGAGGGGAGGACCAGAGAAATACTGCATTATTAATTTTCAGTGATGTTTGTTTTGGGGTGATCATCTTAATTTTTTCCCTTAAACCAGGTAAGAAGTAATTCTTGGCTTTGTATCTAATTATTAAAGCTCCAGACTATGTCCAGTAAGTGACCTGGTCCCAAGGCTGATGCTCCATTGTGCTCACTCCTGGTCACTGCCCTATCTAGTCAATGACGTCAGAGAACACTGAGACAAACAGCATCTTATGCAAAATTCAGAGTCACCATATTTGTATGAGCTCTCCAGCCTTCAGAAGTGTTTGGATTTCTTTTATCTGAACCTTGAAGAGTCCTTGTGTTCTTATAGTGGATTTCTCTTTCCAAGCATCCCCTGGGGATGTCCAGGGACACTTAAACACCTGATAACTGGCTCCAGTTACAGGTCACCTGACCTCAGAGCTATAAAGCAAGCTTGGAAATAGATAAAAACATCGCCCTTGCTAAACGCTCTTGTGGGATGCCCCACATGTGTGCAGATGTGGACATTGTTCCACGCTGACCTGCCACCATGCTCCAGAGACAAGGCTTCTTCTCCCCGAAGATACCTTTGCCTGATTCTAGCACCAGATAAGCATACAACAGCAACAACAAGAAGAAAACTATAGAACAATGTCCCTGATGAACACGGGTGGGAAAGAAACTCTTCATAGACTAGCCGCCAAGCAAATTCAAGAACATATTAGGATCATGCTTTATGACCAAGTGGGTTTCATTTCAGGTTCAACATACACACATCAATAATTGTAGCACAGCCGTGAACAGACTTAAGGACAGAAATCATCATTGCTGTAGAAGAGGTCATTGACAAAGCCCACCAAGGTCTTATGGTAAAAGCTTGAACAGAACCGAAGCAGAGGAAATACACCTCAAGACAGAAAAGGATGTAGATGACTAAGTTATAGGCAACATTATCCTGGCTGTACAAAATACTGAAAATGTTCTCTAAAGCCGGGAATGAGGGGAGGGTACCTACTCTCCACTCTTATTCAAATAACACTGTAGGTTGCATGAAATAGTGAGGCAGGAGAGAGCCATGAAAGAAGTGCAAAGAGGGAAGGAGGCCAAAGTATTCTTATGTGCACGGCATATTCCTACACGTAGAAGATCCTGAAGAAGCCACCAGAAAACTCTTAGGTGTGGCAAGTTCTTTCATCAAAGTTGAAGGATACTAAACAAACATACAAGGGCCGAAGACATGGGTCGGATGGTAAAGTGCCCACAGGACGTGCAAGGAATCCTGATCTGCAACTGTGTAAAAGCAGGGGGGTTAGCATTCTGTCATCCCAGCTCTCGGGAAGGAGAAGCACAAATATCAGAAGTTCAAGATCATTGTTATTACATAATAAGTTTGTGGGCCAGCCTGGCCTACGTGAGACCTGTCTCAAAAACCAAAACAATAACAACAACAACAATAACGACAACAACAACAAAATAAAATAAAACCGGCATGCAAAAATTAATAGTGAAACAAGCCACACTCACAAAGAGAGCTACCACAAGTGCGTGTGTAGATTCTGATTCAAGACTCATTATCTATGAAGGAGAACAAAGTATAAGACATATTGTGAAAATGTCTTTTTGAAACCCGGTATTTTGTATGCTAACTTAAAATGTATTTAAAAATCTGGAAAAAAAGAAAAAGCAGACACACACACACACACACAATGATGAGGAAGGAGGAAGTCTAAAGGGAAGGGGAGGGAGAATTTTCATGTTCAAAGAGCAATGGAGGAAGAAAGACAAAACATTGCATTTAACTTTATAAGTCGGCATGTTCTAAATGTAAGCAACACATGGTGTGCAAACCAAAGGGAGGCTGCAGGGAGAAAGGGGAGGGGGAGACACGGGAGGGAGTTGGAACTGAGAGAGATTACATGTACGCATGTAATATGCATCTATGAAATATCACAGTGAATCCCACTATTCTGTTGCTAGCTAAAATTATTATTATTTTTTTTAAATAAAAGCTGTTCATTCTCCTGCACTCTTTGGGGAGAGACATTGGCCCAGGTGTATATTTTTTTAATTTTTTAAATCTACTCTACATATGAACCACAGCTTCCCCTCACTCCTCTCCTCCCATTCCCTCCCACCACTTGCTTTCTTACTCTCCTGCCACCCTCCTGCATCCACTCCCCACTTCTCAGAAAGGGTAAGGCCTCCCATGGGGAGTCAACAAAGCCTGGCATATCAAGTTGAGTTAGGACCAAGCTTCTCCCCACCTGTACCAAGGTTGGGCAAGGCATCCCTCCATAGGGAATAGGTTCCAAAAAGTCTGCTCATGTGCCACGGACAGATCCTGCTCCTACTGCTAGGAGGTCAACTCTTTCTGTGGCTTTCCCCATCCTGGTCTTGGCCCCCTTGCTCATATAGACCCTTCTCCTTTTCTTCAGCTGGACTCGTGGAGCTCAGCTCAGTGGTTGGCTGTGGATCTCTGCATCTGCTTCCATCAGTTACTGGATGTAGGTTCTATGATAACAATTATGGTAGTCACCAATCTGATTACAGGAGAAGGCTAGGTCAGACACTCTCTCCACTGTTAGGAGTCTTAGCTGGGGTTGTCTTTGTGGGTTTCTGGGAATTTCCTTAGCACCAGGTTTCTCCCTAACCCCATAATGGCCCCCTCTATCAAGGTATATCAAGGTATATCTTTAATTGCTCTCCCTCTGTCCCTCCACCAACTCGGCCATCCAAATACCTCATGCTCCCATTCCCCATCCCCTCCCCTTCCCTCACCCCCAGGTTGTCCAGGAGATCTCTTCTATTTCCCCTTCCCAGGGCAATCCGTGTGTTCTTTTTAGGTTCTTCCTTCTTACCTAGCTTCTCTGGGGCTGTGGATTATAGTCAGGTTATCCTTTGCTTTGCATTTAATATCCACTTATAAATGAGTAAAAATATATTTTCTATGGGTCAAAATTCCACTGCTGTTTACAGAGAGCAGTGTAACCCCAAGGCACTGGGTAAGCACGTGACACATTAGATACTAAGAGCAATTAGGGTCGGTATAGAAGGCTAAGCATGGCTTGGACGCCAGTAGGTCTGCTTTAGCATGTGTGATAATCATTCAGTAGCTGGGGAGGACAGGCCCAAACTGCACTCGACTGTCCCGTCTTACAATGTTGATAGGCTATTCTTTGACATAACACTCATGTACACGCTCATGCATACCTCACAAAAACAGGACAGTACTCTTTAAGATAAGGCCATCCAGGTAAAAAGCAAAAATAAGTTAATCTATATATACCATGTATGTGGCTCATAATATGGACTAGAAACTTGGAATCATTTGAAGCAAGACCTTCTGGAGACGGTGTCCACATGATAGCATCACATACACACGCGTGTCACAGAAAGTGTACACAAATGGTCTCTTTATACAAAGTCTAGTCTTTACTCCACAGAGAAAAGTTTGCTAACATCAAAGAGCAGCTTCCAGCTTTGAGAATTTCGATGTTCATTCTCAACTGGCTCATTTTTACAGAAACCCATTAATAAACACAATTGAATAAGGACATGAAGATACTATATTTATGAATCTACCCACCCACTTTCAAACAATTTCAAGTACATTTGAGTGATTCCAGTTAAAGACTCAGCTAAGATAACTATTTGAGTAGAAGCGATGTTCTTTTGGCCGATTTCAGTTTTAGGGTATTTTTAAGAATTATGAGAACTAGGAAAATGAAGACTGGAATGACATGCTAGAATAACTTTCACAAGCCGGAAGAACTCTGAACGAATAGATACTCCACAGCCGCCGCTGGCACCTTAGGAAGGGCTTTTTGTCGTGTCCTTTAAACAGTACTTTGGAAAAGCATGTTAACCCCACCCCCCACCCCTGGAGTCTGTCAGTGTCCCGGGGCTTAGTCTAATCATCTCCATCACTGCTTTCCGGGACTGTTCCCCTCAGTGATTATCTACAATTACAACCCAGTAAAAGATACTCTTCTAGCCTGAACTTGGAGCTCTGAAGGGACCACCAAGGCATGGCTCAAATCTGTGCTCCTCATCTGGGCAGGCAAAGAACACTGGAAGTTAAGTAATCTGGACCCTTCGTGGCCTTAGAGATAAAATCTATCAGCACAACTGCTGGTCACTTGATTCTGTTCCTTCCCCTAGATTTCATTTCCATCCTCGCCCTACCCCCACCCCCAGTCTCTGGTCCATCTGGGTTTGTCTGTGGCTAAAACTGAGGCAGTTACACAGTGTTCTGCCTATCTACCTTCTCCTTCCTTGATTTCTGCTCTTCTCTTGTTTTCCTAGTAAAAGCCCACGAGAGACAAAAGAGCCAGGCATATGGATACCTCATAAGAATTTACCAAGGAGGAAATAAGTTCAGAGGCCTAAAGGAGAAGCATGGCATGGTTACCATGGAAGAAAAGCATCGTGTTATGTTGGGGCTTCGTCCCCTGCCAGTGGGAGTTTGGGAAGTGGGACCCATCTGGAGGAAGTGTGTCACTGGGGACAGTTCTTTGTCCTCTTCGTCCCTCTCTGCTTTCTTTTCTGTCATGAGGTGACCAGCTTTCTATTGCACGTCACTGATACCGTGATACCATGAGCGTCAAGTGTCCATGGATCACACTGTCTGAAACCAGGATCCAAAACAACCCTTTTCCTTTTAAGTTGTTTCTGTCGGGCATTTCGTCACAGCCATTCAGGGTTGACCAATGCAAAGACAAAGGGGTGACAAAGACTCCATCATCAGAGAGTGAGCCTAGCCGGACCTCTGCAAACCACACAAGGGCTTTGGCTTGGACACTGGAAATCTGCCAGAGGGCATATGAGCTGGCTTCATCTTTACCCTTATGAATCACAATAGCAAATTTGTTGGTAACGCACCAGGCTAAGGAAGGTTAGTCAGCTGTCTGGATTCTGAACATATTTTGAAAATAGAACCCACAGGGTTTAAGTCAATTAGGTGCTGAATGATGAGAAAGGAAAGCATGAATGAGCTAGACATTTTGACACAGGAAACTTTTGTGTTGACAGAAATGGGAATGGCTAGATAGGATAAGATTGTGAGCAAGACAGAAGCTTGACTTCACTGGAGGTGTCCACACGGGAGCGCTTGAGAGTGTCACCTACAGATGTCCAATGAGCAGCTGAATTATGCGTCTGAAATTCAAGAGTGTGCTCCTACTTCCTCAAATATGGAAATGCCGCTATATACCCAGGATTTCAAGATGAATGAACTGATGCAATTATCAAGAGACCAAAAACTATTAATGTAGCCCCACCCACCTGGAACTTTCCCACAGGTTATATCTCATTACTAAAACAGTGTTACTAACATGTTGTCTTCCTTCGTCAATCAATGGGAATGCCCGGAAAAACAAACAATGATCAGGGTAATTTAGCTTTTGTGTCTGCCCCACCTCTCCCACGGAGTACACACATCCGTTGGCAGGACTCCATGAACAGGTGTGTTTGTGTGAGTCATATGTTCATATGCTTTTTTTCTTCTGCAGGTTTTGAACTCCAACATACTGACTAGCAGGGTAACCTAGTGGGGGAAGAAAACAAATCAGGACTGAGGAGGAGACTGGTAAGTCTAGGAGTAAATGCTGTCCCTGAGACACTGTAAGGAACTAGATGACAGAGGAACGGTTCTGGCGTTTGTCTTGCTGACTGCCAGAAGAGAGTGTCTGGGTAAGCCTGAAACTGCTGCAGCACAGCCAGATGGAGAGATCATTGTGCCTCTGACAACTCAGGCTCCACTCCTGGTTGCCTTGGTGACAGGGAACTCATAACATGCAAATGAGGCCAACAGAAATTAGCAGTGGGAAAACAGGTGTCCTAGCTAACTCTATGTTGGGCAAAGGCAGAGCGGAAGGCCGTGAAGGCTATCAGGAGCCAGGGAGCTCGCTGTGAATGGGGGAGGTGTGGGGGCTGCCTCTTCAGAAGCATCTTGGTGAGGCCAAACTCTCCACATCTTGTATTGGCTCTAGTCAGCCTCATCTTAGATGACCTATGACATCACCGCCCAGGTCCAGTCTGACTCCCGGAGAATGAAGTGGGTGAACACAGATACCAAAATCATTCTTTTTACACCAGGGGAAGGCATTCTGACGTGTGCTGGCTCAGCAGCAATTTCTGTGCAAACCTCTGCACCTTCATTCCCCTGTATGGTAGCTATGCACCATTTGAACACGAGGCAACAAATGCAAAAATAAGATATTTAGTAGAATCTGTGCACATGGGTCTGTTTGTCCAAACCCTTAATGATAAATCCAGGACTCACGAGTCGTAGGGGTAAAACTCAATTTGCATTACCGGGAAGGTTTATATGAAGCTGATTGTGGCTGCCGCACCTGGACAGCGGCATAGAGTTAGCGGAGCCATAGAAGCTAACTGTGCAGGGGAAGGGTCACAGCCTCCTAAGTTAGAACCGTGTAAAGCCATGGCGTGTGTCAGAAACCATCTGACCTGTTTGAGCATGCCTGAAAAGGGGAGTGAGAACTGAGGAAAAAAATAGTCAAGAGACAAAAAATAGAGTCCGGAGATCATCCAGTGAATACTGCATCTGCCCAAATTTATTTCTCATAGCCCTTATATACTCCAAGCCAAAGGGGATGGCGCGAGACTTCCATGAAACAAAGAACAAACAAGTGTAATTACCTCCTTACCTCTCAAAACACCTACTAACCACGCCCTAGATCAAACATCCTGTTTTCTGGCCTTGAGGATGAAGACATCTATAGTAACCACACCTTAGATCAAATATCCAGCTATGCAGTCCTGAGGATCAAGAATAGGTTTGAACTTTCTGATCGTAAGTCAAGATGGAACTGAATCCAATATGTGGGTTCCCACAGGCATGACAACACAAAGTTTTTTTTTTTTTTTTTTTTTTTTTTTTTGACAAATTTGGCTTTGCAGCCTGGAACAAAATATCTGGGAAGCTATAATTTGGACATTTCAATGTTGGACTTCCAAATCTCTTTAAACAATGTTGGACTTCCAAATCTCTTTAAACAATGTTTCAAGGGTGGGATGGAAGAAGTAAAGGACATGGGGACTGGAAGAAAAAACTTCTGTTTTTAATGTTGACATTCTGCCTCAAAGATGGAGCATCTGAACCTCAAAGCCCACCCCCAGTGACACACACCCTCCAACAAAGCCACACTACTCCAACAAGGCCACACCTCTTAATAGTGCCACTCCTTATGGGCCTATGGGAGCCATTTTCAAATCACCATAGCATCCTCAGGGGAGGGTGGCTGTTGGCATTTTGTAGGAATGTACCCATCACTGCACTCGCCTGTATAATGGGATGTAATCCTGATAGGACACAATGAGAGGCTCATTATCTCAGGTGTGTGAGAGCTATGGGGGGAGGGGTGGTCTTTGATACATGACTTTCATTCTTATGCTCTTATTAGAAGTTGAGAGCTGTGTCCACGGTCCCTGATTCTGAGTGAACACGTGACTAACTTTGGCCAAGGGACAATGGTGGAAGTGATGACCTTGTGTGATCGTAGAAGACCGCGCAGCTTTTCTCTAGACATGGTACGTTTCTCTCAAGAACGTATTTTTATTTATTTTGTCCATTTTAGCTACTTTTTTTCCCCAAGAAAGTTCATATATCTTTATTGAGCCATTTAGTTTTATAGTGGGAGGTTAAGGGGAAAAGCAATTCTCCTTGATCAATATTTTATACGTTTGCAGTAAAACATTTGAGGTTCCAGGCACTTTCAGAGGATTGCCTTGCTCACAAGTTTGGTCAAGTAGAAGAAAAAAAAAGTTTAAACTTAACTCATTGAATTTTCTGTTTGCTCATCTTCTAATGGTAACTAGCTCCAATCAGTGACCCACACATTGTAGCATCTAAGTTTTCTCGTGGCTGCCCATGTACTGCTATCTCAACCTGAATACACTCTACTTCAAAATGAGTTTTGCCCTTGACCTTGTGCTGTCCTTCCTTTTCTTGGCACAAATGTCACAAATGTCCCCTGTCTTTCTCTCTGGTGGCAATTTTATCCTTCACTCACAATAGGGAACACGCAGGCAGACCCACCCTGGTAACCTTAAACTCTACCTTAAAGCTTAGAGGTTTAGTGATCTTTGTCCTTGGGCTTGCTAGACTATTAGCATCAGAAGCAGTCCCCACCCTGGGGTGCTCTGTCCATCACCAGTGAGCAGCATCTCTCTTCAAGGGAGAAGTGGCTTTATTGTTTATTGTTTTTCACCACATGTCCTGGTGGGTCATAATCCAGAATCTCTTGGCTTGGTTCCTTTGGGTTTATCTTCACCAAACTTCACATTTTCACTTGCTCAGACTCTTCCCTTATTCCTTCAGTACCCTTGAAACACTTTCCAAAAGACAGTAATACCCATCACCAAGCCATCCATATAAGCTGTCCTGACCACCTTTATACTGTGTCCTGGTCATCTGTGCTCTGGGGGGTGGGGGATCTAAACTGTGAGCCTGAAGAAACCTAGTCACGTCCTTCTAGGCAAGCATCCCATGGTCTATAACTGCGGCAGAGTATCTGTGGCCACTTTCCTCTGATCCTCTGTTTCCCGCTATTTTAACCTTCTCTTGAGTGACATCCCTGTCCATGTTTAAAGTCTTCTACCACCTTTAAAGTGGTGTGTGATGATGACTCTCCATGGCTAACATAACTGGAGTTGGAAATCACACTTACTGTTGTGCCCATGAGGTATTTCCAGAAAGAATTCATTGAGGAGGGAGACACACCCTGAAGGGCTAGTGTTGTCCCATGCCCTGAAGAAAAGGAGAAAGCAAGTGGAAGGCCAGCACTGTTATCTGCTGGCAGACTGAGGGTGTCATGTGACCAGTCTTCTCATAGTCCTGCCACCATGACTTCAAGCTTGTGACGCACCATATTCTCCTAAACTGCGAGCCAAAAAAATCCCTTTCTTCTGTAAGCTGCTTTTCTCAGAAATTTTGTGTTAGCAACGACAGAAGTTATTAAAACATCATACAAAGCATCTGCCACGTGGGCTGATGGTGCTCCCCACAAGAGCCATAGACCAACTAAGGAAAACCCTACCAGTCAAAGGAGAACTCCATTTGAATTGTTGGTCAGGGAAGTGACTCCCCAAACCATATAGAGTATCCATGCCATCCTTGAGTGCTTCTCAAAGATCAAAGATAAGGCCCTCTTGCTGCAGACATCACATGCATGGGACACAGGACTTAAATCAACTGCAGGTGATCCAAGTCACATAGGCAGGGCCAGCTAGCTGAGTGCGACCTGGCATCATCTTGACCCAAGCAGCCAATGTCTGATGGGAGAAACTTTCAGATAAGGGTTTCTAATACTGGGTACTGTTCTCCTTTTAGACCAGCTAGCTTCACTGTGCAGCACCTGTCTATAGATTGCAGGGTAGTTAGCAATGTTGCTGACCCCTACTATCTAGATCAACAATAGGCTCTTCCTGCAGTTGTGACAAGCAAAGATCTCTCTCACATTATCAGCTCTGGAGACAAAAATCAGCCCTAGTCAGGAGCCATGCTCAGATAAACTCAGCTCTGAGCTTCTGGGCAGCCTCGAGATGCTTGTGTTACTCTTACTTGTATGCTGTATATCATGAGGTACAGAAACCAACCCTTCCTGACTGTTCCAGGGCCAAGCTTTTGTCCTGAAAAGACCTGGATTTATTCACTAAAATGCTACTGTTTTATAACGTTATTTTAAATTGCAGTCCTAGACACTAGGCATGTGAAAGTAGCAGCTGAAGTAACTGTGGAGTTGAATAATTACAATCAATACGCTGGAGATCATGAAAATGCATGGTGCCTGTGGTGGTTTGAATAAGAGATGTCCTCGTAGGCTCTCAGTCACCAGTAGGTGGCGCTGTTTGGGGGAGGTTATGGAACCTTTAGGAAGTGGTTTTGCTGGGGGAAATCATTGAGGATGGGCTTTGGGGTTTTATAGCCTGTCCCCACTTCCTGTTCTTCCTCCCTCTTTCTCTCATCTGTCTCCCCCTCTTCTTCTCCCTCTCTCTGCCTCTGTGTGCAGATACAATGCGATCAACCGTCTTCCTGATCCTGGCAGCACGCCAGACCTTTCCCACCACGATGGATAGGCTCCCTCTGGAAGCACAAGCGAAAATAAAATTCTTTCTTCCTTCAGTTGCTTTTGATCATGGTATTTAATCACAGCTACAGAGGAGCGACTAAGAGGTCTAACCACCAGTTCAAAGACACTATGCAAAAGCCAAAGGTTCCTCCTGAGAGCACAGGAGACGCCTCTCACTTCCTGAAAGGTGAGTTAGGCTCCCAGAACCTAGTTATAAAGCATCAGCAGCTGGGATGTAGCTCAGTTTGACAGAGTACATCCCTAGAAGGTACCAAAGGTTAGCTTGATTCCTTGAAACACAAGGCCCCCAGCAGTGTGAGGGTGTAACATTGGTCCCTCAGGCGATGGAGGCAGGAGGCCCATATGACCCAGGCTATCCTGAGGCACAATAGTGAGCTAAAGGCCAGCCTGGGCTACATTAAATTTTGTCTCAAAGGAAAAAAAAAAAAGATAGCTGAGCTCTTAAGCTTGTCGGTTTTTTTTTTGTTTGTTTTTGTTTTTTTTGTCAAAGGCATGGTTATACCTGGACATTGGGGTCCTGAGATATGACCTGGGAAGCAAGGGCTGATACTCTCGTAATCTTGAATTCATAGATTTTCCTTAACTCCCAGGCCTGAAGAAGAGTTTTGACCCTTTCTTAAGTTTAAATTTCTCCATTTTATTGAAAATAACATGGAGTTCTAGACCCTATGAGATAAGAATGTCACACCAGGACCATTAATTCCTGTCTTGGTCTCCGAATGAGTATCTAGAGCTAGCACCTCAAAACGTGGGATCTCTGAATTTCTGGAATTGGATAGGGATGAAAGGCAAGACTTTGGGGAGCTATAGGTCCCTGACAATGTGTGCCAGACAGCAGGATTAGAAAAAAGGTATGAATGCATGTGGGGCTGGGACTGAGAGTGGCAGGTAGAACACACCAGAAGGCCGCCAAGTTGTAAATGAGTCACAGCATCTTCGAATAACATAGGCTTTCTTGGCCTAGACAGCATCTGGAGAGACAGTGCTGCTCAACAAAGAGCTCTCAGATGTCCTAAGGGAATAATTGCAGAAGCTCATCTTCCTCCAAAAGCCCTGGACTCCAGAAGCCCTGGGAGTCACTTTACCAGACGTACCAGAGGGACTAGACATCTGTCATCTGGAACCTTTTCCCTTGGCAATCCCTAACGTCTCTGGTTATCAATGAGCTAAGCACCACATCAGCCAGCAATAGCCAGAATGTGTGGAAAGCCTGGCCACCCTCCTCTCTACTGGCTAAGGGTGAGAGGCAGTATTACAGATCTGGGCTTACTGACGGCAACAAGTTGAGAGAAGAATTTCTGGAGAGCAATTAGCTTGTTCTTAGCTTCCATTCAGTGCCATCAATGAAGAATTAGTGCATTAAATGGGATAAAATGTCGCAAATCATTTCATAAAACATAAAAGGATATTTATAAATGCCCAGGATTGTTATTTATTAAGTTATGAGACCAAATTGTGCTCTGTGCTGCAATCAAATGTCACCTCCTGAAGTGAGGGAGATTTTAATAAATGCATACTGATTAGCTGGCTTTGAAAATGGACTATTTCTATGACCTGAATCTCAGATATATTTATGACATTGTGGAGGATTGAATGAGAAATACTTCATGTAGGCTCATGTATTTGAAAACGTGGTCCCCTGTGGGTGGTACTGTCTGGGAAGGTTATGGAGCAGTTAGGAGATGGCTCTTCACTGGAAGAAGCATGTCACTGGGGGTGAACTTTGAGGGTCTATAGCCTGGCATCATTTCCTGTTCTCTCTTTCTCTGCTTCCTGTGTGCTGATGAAATGCCACCATGCCATGACTTCCCCTCCATGATGGACTCCATCGCTCTGGAACAATAACCAAAATACACTTTTTCCTTAAGTTGCTTTTGGCCATATTTTACCACACCAACATAAACGTCACTGATTCGGACATGAAAGAGGTAAAATTATTCTAATTTCTTAGTAAATTCAACCAGCAACGATAAATCCATGCCCTTAGCATTGTAGAGTTTTCTAAAGTAAGCACGATTTTTCTCTACCCGGCCTTTACACACATGTTCTATCTTTAGAGAGCCTAGACCAAGAGCACAGACAACAGACTGGAAAGCAATGTTTCTAAGTGTCTGTAGTTCAGAGAGTGGAGACCAAGGTAGACTGGGTGATTCATGAATTCAGTAAGAAAGATGACTGGGGTTGTGTCCAGATAAAGTTCATGAGAAAAATGAATTATGGGAGAATGGGTGGCATCACCATGGTAGCACGGGAAAAAGTAAGCTATGGGATGAAAATGAGGTTGGAGGCCTGGGGTTAACGTTGAACTAGTGACCTAGTGACCGTGTGAGCAGAGCGGAACCCGATACTACCAGATGGTCTAGTTCAAACGCAGAGATGATGACATTATGATAAGAAATGTGCTGGGACTGAAAGTTCCCCAGCGCCGTGAGTCACCCGACTCTGTCTACAGCTCGAACACTTCTGTCCCAACACAGTAGTTTCAGGTATTTACAGTCAGCAATGTCAATGATCCACTGAGCCAAGATTTCTTGCAATTGTTTTCATTACGCAGATGGCTTTGATGGTCGTATTCAGTTCTATATAATTTGAGGTTAAGATTAGTATGTTTTCTCTTGCACGTTGTGGAGCTCATCTATAAAGATCCCCCAGGAGACGGTGCCTGGCATCCATATTTGTCTTGCTTCACAGAATCTTCCTCCCTGATAGGATATCTTGCTATGGATAGTGAGCATATCCTTGCCGTTCGGTTGAGCTCTTTTTTGATCTAGCCACTGTTCTCTGTCTAAACATTTGCATTGAAATGTTCCGATGTGAAGTGCTAAAGAGCTTATCACAACTTAGGATGGTCAGTGTCTCAAAACAATGCTGAGAATTCATTCTCCTAGCTAAATTGGCTTTTTATCACATGAGGAAAATATACACTCCTATTAAACTAATTCCTTGGGCCCACATATTTTGTAGAATGTACAATCTCTGAATAAAAACTATCCCTTTGAAAATATCTCGAAATGCAATAGCAGATTTTGCATACAGGGAGGAAAGGAGCAAGGGAGGCAAGAAATGTAGGCCAGGAAAAATCATGTGTAACAGGGACTCAGTCATGATACGATCCTTCTGCCTTTTCTCATAGATGGCTCTCCTACTTTTTCCTCATAGATGGCTGTGTGATAAATTTCCTTGGAGAGGCTCTATACTTTAGAGGTTTACCTAAAAGAAATTCTAGGAATGGCGTAGACTAGATTTCCATTTCTAACTTATTCTAGGCAGCCCTTTCCTCTGCTGTAATAAAACACATGAAGCTGGATACTGAAGAAGGGTTCACTTGGCTCAAGGTTTGTAGGTCTAAAAGTTAAAGGCCAAATGACCCATGGGTTTGGTGTTTGATGAAGGTCTCACGGCAGACTTTATCACAAGAGAGGAATGCAAGACTTAACATTAAATCAATTAGGTTTAGACATTTTTAATGACTCCCTTTCATGAGATCTAATTCACGGACCCTGCAGTAACCACCTAATCCCTACCAGAGGCAACAGGTCCACTGGCCTAAGGCCCTGCATGTAGATGGCTCTTAAATGTCCCATCCTCTTACACCACCCCAACTATGATGGCAGCCTATAGAAGAAGAACTGAGGAATGGTGGGTGTTAAGAATTTCTTATACGTATATAGGTCACATATTTTACTTATGACAAATGTACACCCCCCACCTATGCCCATGTACACCCCCACCTGTGCCCATGTAACCCACACTTCTGTGGATGTACATACACATCTTTGCCCTTGTACACCCTCATTCGTGCCCATGTACACCCACACCTGTGCATATGTGTACACACATCTATGCCCATGTACACTCACATCCAAGCCCAGGCACACCACAGCTCCTCACAGCTTGCAATGTGCTTGTCAGTTGCAGCACATTCAACCCTATATTACCTAATATTCAAAATTCTAATATTCCATTTTTTTTAAGCAACCAAAAGAAAAATGTACACCTCCAGACCATCCTTCCTACCAAAACTACAGTTTGGATTGTTGACCTGTGTCTTTCGGTGTCCTCTAAAACCCCTCTGAGCCCAACGTCAGCCCTCACTCCGGATGGCTAAATGCACAGCCGTTTAAGATGTGGTGCTGTGACAAATGGTCTTTCATGAGCCCCAGTCTGGAAGAGCCCTTATGTGACTGCCTTTCTTGTCCACCAGCGGACTTCTTTTTCATTCTAACTTTTAGTCCAGTTAATCTTAAATCACAGGGGTCCAGGTCAACTTCGTCAACACTTCAGTGAATTCCAAATTACAGCCAGCAGCCAGATGGAAAGGGGTATTTACTGGAGTGGACTGCCCTAAGGGTTCAAGGATGGAAGGAAACAAAGAAAAGACCACAGCTCCATTCTAGGTACAGGCCCAATCAGACTCCTTGACGTAAATTGTGTGTGTGGGAGAAAGAGAGAGACAGAGAGGGAGAGACAGAGAGGGAGAGACAGAGGTGGTCTATGTCTGTACGTGTACATGCAGGCATACATACATATCTGTGTATGGACATTAAATAGGCCAGAGGAAAATATCAGGTCTCCTTCTCCATCATTTTCTGCTGTCTTCCTTTGATCAGGTTCTCTTGCTGAACCTGGAGCTAGGCTGACAGGTCAAACCTAGACATCCTCCTGTCTTTACCACTACAGTTTTAGGATTAGAGACAACACTATGAGCAAGCCCAGCTTCTCACCTGGGTTCTGGCGTCTACACGTAGAGCCCCACACTTGTGCAATGTGCCATGTACTCTTACCCATCAGATCGTCTTTCCAACACCCTTGATTGACACTTCACCAGATTACTTAGCTCGACTCAAGACCACTTTGGTGTTGGAAGTAAAAAGTCTAAGCACACATGACGCTGTATTTATAAATGTCTGTTTTCTAATACTTTAACACCAAGGTGACTTTCTATAGATTTTATGCTTTCTCTCGATTTAGTCTTTTTAAAACTATTTATATTGTTATTTCTATAATTACCAAAGCAATAGCTTTTCCTTGTTGAGCATGTTCTCTGCAGGGCATAAATAAATCACCACCCTGACACCAGAGATACCAATTAGGAATATTTTGCATGTTGCACGTACACACAAGGAACTTGAGTTAAGCTGTAATGATGCTTCTTCACTTGAGTGTGTTTACATACCATTGCCGTCACTGTATTCTAGCTCGTGAACACGGCCAGCATTACTGAGTCCTGGCCATTTAGAAGCAGCTGCTGGTCTGAAACATTTGTAACTAGTACCACAGTAGTCAGCCTTGCTTGTATATCTTGCATTTGTCTCTTTCCTTAGGGTTAGTGTCTGCAGGTTGGATTTCTGGGTCAACAGGAACGCCCGTTGTACAGGTTTGGATTAGGCTGCTGACTCATAGTGATGGTATCGTCACATGAGTGCACAGGGGAAGGAGTCACCAGGGACTGAGACAGGAAACCCGGAGAAAGACTGTGGTCCCTCAGAACACTCATCCCTGCTGAGGGCGCTGCCAGATTACCTAGGGACATTGCACAGGTTCCCATCTGTTGAGGGTCCCAGTCGCAACAGTGTTACACTGTGCACCAATTTCCCAACACAGAAAGCTGGAACTGGGGAATCACATTCAAGCCATAGCATATACGCATGTGCCCCCCTCCATATATACTCTCCCCCCTCACTCACACACACATTAATAGAACACATGCATACACACGTGCTCCCTTCCACACACACACACACACACTGGTGTGTATCATCTTTGCAGAAGACTGATAGTTTTTCCCTATACTACATGAATTATTAATAAATAAAACCAATGAGGCAGGTTCTATAAAAAATGTTTTCAGGGTATTTAAATTTCTTAACCTTAATTTCAAATTCTGGTTTAAGGTTACACACACACACACACACACACACACACACACACACACCATTGGTGGTTTGCATTTGGGACTGAATAACTAAAGTAACAGGAATGTAGATACAAATTCACACAATTTTAGGTCATCTAGGCTAAATGTGAAATGCTTTGCTTTGTAATGTCCCTGGAAAATGAAGTCCTTGGGTTTTCCCTAGTCTCCCTCTTACCTACCATGGAACCTGTCCCCTCCTTTTCTAAGCACGGGACTTCCCAAGCTGCTATGAAGATCTAGACATCATACTCAAGGCTAGAGTTTGGATGTGCACATAAAATTTTTATGTGCACAAGCCAAGATAGGTGGGATATATCAACCATAAAAAGCTGTTTTTGTGAATGATGGAAAAGCCAAAGTGGAAAATGACTGGATATTGGATTATGACAATTAAGGATTAAAAACTGCAGAAATCAGCATTTTGATTTAGAAGGCCAATTGGCCAACAAATGCCACAAAATATACTTTTCCTATCAGGAGACTTACATTCCAACAGGCAAAGGCTTTATTACAGACAAAACCAAACTTGAGTGCAGGCCAATTCTGCCTCACTGGGTGCTTTAAGAGCTTCCCACACGTACGGACACCAGTCTTTTCTTGCGTTTAGAAGGCTTACCTGACACTTTTTACCTGACCTTGCAGGGGAAGGTAGCTTCAGCTACCTGTGTCAAGTGATGTTACCACTTCCTTGTGGGGCATGTATTCAGCAGGGTACTTGATGCGCATGGGAGGTCCTAGTGTCTTTATTTATGTAAGGGGAGATGGGTCTCAGCATTCCAGAATCAGAACTACCCCCTGAACAGTGACAGGTGTCCTTTCCTTCCTTTTCCTATTAGTGTCTTCAGGGCTTATTGAAAAAAAGAAATGTCCATTCACAAGGATACAATGACAGCAACCACTGCAAAACAAGCAGTCGGGCTGGAGAGATAGCTCAGTGGTTAAGAAAGCCGGCTGTTCTTCCAGAGGTCCTGGATTCAATTCCCAGCACCCACATGGCAGCTAACAGCTGTCTGTAACTCCAGTTCCAGGGGATCTGGCACCCTCACACAGACAAAATATGCAGGCAAAATATCAATGCCCATAAACCAAGCCAATTCAACAAAAACAACAGTAACCTCACTGATGTCATCAAAGATTCCCTATTATTTCTTTGGGCCCAAAGTAGGTAAGATACAAGGACCATAATCTAAAAAATTCATTTCCTACCAGTGCGCATTTGAGTCGATAGGAGCTTTATATAAATTCCCTCCCACACACTGCAATTATTTCCGAATTCTTTCTCCACAATGAATCATACTGTTGAAATTTACAGTCATTTCAAGCTCTGGTTTTACTGGTAGAAATTTCCTGCTCCGTGTCATTATTAGAAATAGTTTGACTCTTTTGTTCTTGAATTGACAGCCATGTAGATGTTAGACTCAGTCATATTGTTTTGCCAGAAGCCAGTCGGCAGTGAACACGTCAGTCATGTGAGCACCTTCACGCTCTACAGGACACTGTCCTGAGTGTTTATCTTGACCTTCAAAACCCTTCTTGGATGCAATTATGGTCAGAAAATGCAAAATGCCTAGGACACATTCTGGAAAGTTTGGGGTAGCCTGCTCAAGTTCCCTCTGATAGTCTAGTTTCTCCTTACCCTGGTTGGGGACTCGTGACATGTGGAGTCAGTAATTCTGAGTTCTGAAAGTCTGGCTGGGACTTCCAGAAAGCATAGGCGACACCAGAGGTTAATAATTAGATGATATCTCTGTCCCCACGCAGCCCACGATAGGATAGTGGCCAGCAGATTTCTAGTAAAGTGGAAGGGGCAGAGGAAGGGAGAGAACCCACCTGTATGTGGAACACGTGACATTGCGGGGAACAAGGTTGCAGAGAGTGTACCCATGTTAATTCTCTGTGACCTTGGGAGTGAGTGCTTTGGGGTTGAGGAACTCGGTCATCGCACTAAGGAGTAGACTAGCTGGAGTTGGAACCCAGGGAGTCTATCTCCACTCTATCACCCCTCTTGCTTTGTCTGTCACAAGCCAAGCAGAGTAGCCCTCCATGCCAGGAGCTTTGTACCCAGGGATTCAACAAATCATGGATCAAAAGAAATGGGACAAACACCTGCAGGGTTACTAATACTGTAAACATGTTTTTCATGCCATTGTTCACTAACCAATGCCGCATAACAATTACACAGCGTGTATTTTGTGTCAGTGAGGGTGTGTATGTGTGTGTTTGGGTGTGTGTAGCTTAAACTCAGGTCGTATGCTTTCTTACAACAGGTCCTTAACCATTTGCAAATCTACAGAGCATTTGTGCATCTACAGAGTTCCTGGAAACTATCTCCAAGGATTCTGAGGTGCTGCCCTACTTGCCCTTTTTTTAAAAAAAAAATCATTTTTATTTTTTTTATTTTATAGGTATGAGTGTTTTTCCTGCATGCATGTGCATGCCTAGTGCCTACAGAGGCCAGAAGTGACTGTTGGATTCCTTGCAAGTGAAGTGAGCTGCCTTATGGGTGCTGGGAACCAAACCTGGGTCCTCAAGAGCAGCAATTGCTCTTAGCCACTGAACAATCTCTCTCACTCCGTATAAACCCCTTTTGCGGACTGTTACCCAGGACCAACCCACCCATGTCCTTCAAGTGATGTTTGTGAGGCTGGAGGGATTTAGTATTTTAGAAAGAAAAGGGAGACACATGAACCCCTTGATGGCATTGAATCTGAAGGGAGCTTCTGGATGGCTAGCCTGAAGTTTGCAGAGTCCTGAACCCATCATTTGGTTGTGCTGAAGTGAGAATGTTGATGAGTCTGACTGTTATCACTTCAGCACAACCAAATGATGGGTTCAGGTAATTAGGGTGATGATGCCAGAACTCTTTCCTTTTCTTTCTTTGCCCAAAAATACAAAATGAAATTACCTTGCCATTTCTGCTTTTTCCCCTCCCTGTCTTCTGCCCACTTGCCAGCAGGCTCTTTCTATCCATTCCTTCCCTGCTGTTACCAAGATGAATAAAGCTACATATTCCAAGGCTGTCTGTTGACCTTTGGGACTCAGAAGTCCCCCCCAGCAGAAGGTAAGCAGCTCTGAAATGAATGTGCATTCATGAAGCACCTCAGGCATGCAGAGGGAAATAAATGACTGAGCTCTTTCCAATTCACAGCACCCAGCAGGCAGAAAAGCAGCAATTTGAGATTTCCAAAGTATCTGGGAGTCTCACAAGGTAAGGCTGGTGATTGGCAGCCAAAGGTACCAGTTAAGCGTGAGTTCTGTAGGTCCAGAGTCCCTGCTCCCCAGGGCTTCGAAACAAAAGGCAAATGTACCTTATTAAAATTAGGCTGTGGTGATATTGCTTTAGTGGTTTGGGAGATTTTTCTTGTTTTGCTTTGACAAAGAGACCCGCTGTTCACACACATCCATGAGACATTCTAGAGAAATGAGTATCTTCTGTGGCAAAATACCATTGGCTTGGGAGGAAGGCAGTTCCTGTTTGACAAGCCACTCAAGCGATTTGCCCTCCTTTTAAGAAATAACTGCCTTTTTATTATGTCGATTGCATTTTATTTACTGTGTGTGTGTGTGCACGCACACCATGTGTGTGCACATGCTCGCGTGCTCTAGTTTATGTGGACGAGCATGTGACAAGTCCTATATATGGAAGCCAGAAGACAACTTGCAAGAGCCAGTTCTCAATCCTTCCTGGGTGAGGCAGCAAGAGTCTATACTGAGCCGTCTCGTTGGCCCCTACCTTTTCCTTCTTGGGATCATCAGCAATATCACTATTGTACTTGAGTTAGCACAGAAGACTCAGGGGCCATTTTTCCTTGGTCTGTATGTCATGACTCGTCCCTGCTACTTTTAAATCAAAGTGACATCCTCACTAAGGCTGAGGAGTCTGCAGCTCTCACCTGACACCTGCCTACTTTTCCTCCTCCCTTACTGTACCGCAGCCACACTGACTCTCCTTTATGTATATCTACCATAGATCTCCCTGGTGGCTGTGGGCTTTTCCATTTTGTTTGCCCAGAATTATTCCCTTGGCTTGCAACATTCAGTTCTTGAGCAGACTCCCTAGACTGGTTATCTTTAAAAGCAACTTTTATCTTCAATTCCTTTAGTTTATTTTTTCCTCTAAGGTCCCATTTGCATCCGATGTTGTATTGGTTTCCATGGCAGCCGGTCTCTTTACACTGCAGTGTAAACTATATGAGAATGCAACTCCTCTGTACCGCTTGCCGATATACCCCCAGTGACAAGACTATTGCTCTGTACATGAAAGACATGCAACGTACTGATTGAACAGGTCTGTTTTCCCTCTCTTTAATGGAAGAGAGAAAGAAGCCTATGTGGTGTTTATAAATATTATGAATAATATATTAAAGAGAGTCCCCAAATCCCCTTGGCATTGTAGTATAACCTGCTGTGCCCCATCTTTTACCAGATACTGTACTCTGGTAGCTCTCCAGCTGTCACTGAATATTGTTCTTTGTCTAACATTGCATGCTGTTATTTATGAACACTTGGAAGGACAGACCAGAAACCTAATACAGAGACTCTCAGGTATTAATATGTATGTACTCATCTCTCTAACTCCTCAGGATAATATTTGTGCGCCTTCTTTAGGGCTTCCCTGTGGGATTACACTCATCCAATCAGAGTGGCAGTTATCTAGATAGCCCAGCCACTCTGTGTCTGTGTGTGTGCGCGCGCGCGCGTGTGTGCACACGCACATGTTTTCCAATAAAATAATGCATTGACTCCCTGCTTCCAGTGGGGGTCAATGGTACAGCATGTGTTCTGTATACTTGAGGTCAAAGGTTCAATTACCATCATGTTGAAAGACCAAAAATTACAGCAATAAATTAAATAAATAATCTATGTTTCACATACCTGGTGTGGTGGTCTGAATGAGAATGGCCCCCACAGGCTCATATATTTGAATACTTGGTCCCAAGTGGTGGGATGGTTTGAGAATGATTAGAAGGTGTGGCCATGGTGGAGAAGGTGTGTCACTGTGGATGGGATTTGAGGTTTCAAAAGTCTATGCAAGGCCCCATTTGCTCCCCCTGCTTCTGACATGATGATCAGGACGTAAGCTCTTAGCTATTGCTCCAGCACCGTACCTGCTGGTCTGCCGCCATGCTTCCTACAGTGGTGATCATGGACTTATCCTCTGAAGCTGTAAGCAAGCCCCCAATTAAATGCTTTCTCTTATAAGTTATCTTGGTCATGGTGCCTCTTCACAGTGATAGAAAACTAAGAAGAGACTTGGAAATATATAGGTTTAATGCATAGCAGGTATTGGAAGAGAAATTCAATAAAAAAGAAAGGAAGAAAGAAAGAAAAGAGATAGATTCTGTAACAAAAGAACAAGTGGTATCATTGAGAAGGGAAATAGCAATAAATCCAGCAAATACTGGGATGTATCACTGTGTACTAGACCAGACCAAAGATACCAAAAATTAAATGTTGAGGAATTATTAAATTCCTATATCATTAAACGAACAGCAATTTCTACAACATTCATGACATGATTAAGGGTCCAAATCTGTGAATCTGTGGTAGAGATGAGGAAATACAGGCTAAAGGCATGATAACTAATTCAACAAATTGTAGCAGAGAAGTTTTCGGATCTACAGAAGGAAATGGACAACCATGAGCAGGAGGAATTTGGAACTCCATGTGTACATTAGCAGACAAGAATCTCTCCATGCTGGGCTTGAGAGATGGCTCAGCGGTTAAGAGCACTGGCTTCTCTTCCAGGGGTCCTGAGTTTGATTCCCAGCAACCATATGGTGGCTCAAAACTATAGTGGGGTCTGATGCCCTCTTCTGGCATAAAGGCATACATGCAGGTAGAATACTCATATAAAATAAATAAATAAATAAATCTTAAAAACAATCTCTCCAAGCAATACTGTGCTCAAGATGCCGGTGGTGTGGTACAAAGAACTGTGGAAGTTGTAAGAGAAGAATTCCAAGTTGGTCACAAAGACAAGCTTGTTACAATGACAGCAGCAGCCTTTTCAGAGGCACTAAAGAACAGGAGTGAGCTGATGCATTTGAAGCCCTGGGGGAAAAAAATAACTACCAACAAAGATGACTATATCCAGCAAGGTTATCCTTTAAAATCAAAGGAGGAATGGAGACCTTACATCCTCTGCATAAACTAAAGGAATTCACAGTCCCGAGCCAGCACTGCAAATGAGACTTACAGGTATACTATCCCCAGTAGAAGAAAAATATATACAAGCACGAGAGTCAGGAAAGAACATACCTCACTAGAGAAACAGACAAATAAGAATTAAGAAAGAGTCAAATATTACCAATTCATCAATAAACCTATATAAGTTGAAGAAAGGAGAAAGCAGCATATCCCGTTCACTAAAAATCCAAATGAGAATTGTCGTAGCACTTCAGTTAAAAGACATGGACTAGTTGAACGGACTGTAAAATAACCATCCATCTATGCTGTCCGCAAGAAACTCACACCACTGGGAAAACCACAAGCAGACTGAAATGAAAAGTCAAAAACAGACAGTCCAATC
This sequence comes from Chionomys nivalis, assembly GCF_950005125.1. NCBI lineage: Eukaryota > Metazoa > Chordata > Mammalia > Rodentia > Cricetidae > Chionomys > Chionomys nivalis. Next base: position 49,963,332 of record NC_080104.1, on the reverse strand, counting down.
AGAATCTGAAACAAAGTACACCTGACAAAGCAGACTTCAGGCCAAAATTAGTCATAAGGGATAAGAAAAGCCATGTTAATAAGCAGAACAATCCATCAAGAAAATATAACGACGGCAAATAGACATTTATTGAATACAAGCATACCCAGTTTCATAAATCAAACACTACAGAACACAAAGGGGAAGAGTTCCATAGAGGGGGTGACTTTCGTATCCTGCCTTAATAGGCGGCTCGTTCAAACCAACGAAAAACCAACACATGCCTCAAAACACTAAACTGATGATAGCAACAATTCATAAAATGAGTAAGACAAAAATTAAAAATGTATTTATAGCAGATAAGGCACTTGAGCAAAACATATGATGTGCTTTATAATTAAGAAGATAAATTCATACGCAATAGATCAAAGATGTATTTGCAGAGGTAAGTTTTCACAAATGGCTACTCTCTGCCTGTCAGTATCACTGTCAGCATCTCTAAGCCAGCCTTTTTAAAATTTTCAAATTACATTTTATTAATTCATCTTATGTGCATGTGTGTGTATTTGGTGTTTGTGTATGAGCACATGCCACAGTGGACATGTGGTCAGAGAGTAACTTAAGAATAGTCTGTTCTCTCTTTCTACCACATGGGTTCTGGACATTGAGCTCCAGTCATCAGGCTTGGCAGTTAGTGTCTGTATCTGCCGAGCCCAAATGCTGACCCTTCCTGTGGTTGTGAAATGACCAATCATTGGTTAGTGCGATTGCATCAAAATCAATTACTTGGGTATTGGACAAGGACACTCAGCCAGTTCGTATGGAAAGATGCTTGTTAAAGTGTAAGCAATAGATGAAAACAGATTGTCTGGAAACTTACCTCAGCTTTGATAGGAGCCACTCGGAGCTGCATTCTAAAGTGTGGGTCAGCCATCTTTCCTTCTGAACGGGCTGCTGACAGTAGGTCATGGCAGGGAATGGTGTGTGTTATGTGTCTTCAGACTGCACCAGAAAAATCCAGAAAAGCAATGTGTAAGTTACTGTTCTCGTCACTGCGACAGACAGACAATAAGGAGGGGGAAGAAGGCTCTGTATGGGCTCATGACTTGAGGATATCCAGTCCGGCATGGTGGGAAGCGCATCGTGGCATGAGCACAACCGCTGTAGTTGAGGAAGCAGAAAAGGGAATTTCGACACTCAGTTAGCTTTGTCCTTTTTCTGTTTTTATTCATCCTGGGGTACCTGGGATGCTACTGCCCACCTTCAGGGTGGGTCTTCCGCTTCCTCGCTCAAAACTCTCCGGGAAAACAACCTCACAGATACACCCAGACATGTGCCACACTGATGTCCTAGGTGTTTTTCTTTTTTCACCCAAGTTGAATTTCAAAATTAACCACCACAAGCAAGAAAGACCTTGTCTTTATAGGTTATGAGAACCAATAAGAACACAGTACCAAAAATGCATAAAAATGCCATAGCAAAGAGCATTATTTTGTAAACTGAATTTTAAAAATTAGTTAAAAGTCTGTATCAGTTTTTAAAAATCAGAGTGGCATAGAAAATGAAAGACCAGTTGGCCTAAAATTTTTTTAAAATATTTATTTATTTATTTATTATGTATACAATATTCTTTCTGCATGTATACCTGAAGGCCAGAAGAGGGCACCAGATCTCATTTCAGATGGTTGTGAGCCACTATGTGGTTGCTGGATTGAACTCAGGACCTTTGGAAGAGCAGGCAATGCTCTTAACCGCTGAGTCATCTCTCCAGCCCCTCTAAAATTTTAGAGTAGACAATTGGCTACCCATTTTCCCGAGCTCTTGGTAAATTGGCATGCAAGATGATAAACGGGCTTTGGCCAGGTGTGAGGCTATTACTAGGAAGTAGATAGCCAACCAATCATTTTAAGGTTGGTGATTTCAGAAGATCCAAATATTTGGCCCACCAGAGGATGTGTGTAAGTTTAAGACCAGGGTCAAGAGAGATGTCTCAGTGGTTAAGAATTAATGTCAGCCAAGCAAAAACACCTGAATCCCAGTCCCCAGAACACACATACAAAGCCAGGCATCACCACATGCATGCCTGCATTCCCAGAAGACCACCAGCCTACATGTGTAACCCGTGAGAGGCCTCTCTCTAAATATTAAGATGGTGAATGACAAAGATACCTAGTGTCCTCCTGTGGCCTGAGCATACATGTATTCCCACATATACACACATACCAGCCCCAAACATATACATCCCTATACCCATGCATAAACACACACACACACTTGCAAGAGCAAAACACCCAACAGAATGAGATGTCACGATGATACAGGTGCTGGAATCACCTCGCAGAGAATTCTAAACAACTGTGATTGCTATGGTAAAGACTCAACAGGAAAGCCAGCAAATTGAAAACCATAAGATGACTCTAAGCAACCCATGAGGACAAGAGGACCCTCCATGAAAGTAACAGAAATGGAAGTAGTCCATTCAGGAATACACTGTCCAGGGCTTCCGAGAACTAGGGGATAGTAGTGAGGGGTTCTTATAAAGAAGAAAGGAAAAAAGATGCTTCAAGCAGTAGCAGCTTTTTCCATAATTGATCAAAGCCAAAAGCTTAGAGGATGCCAAGTAGGTGTTTAAAGAACAACGCACACCTGGCGCCATCTTATGTAGGGCTCTATGGCTGAGATAAACACCATGACCAAGAACAACTTGGGAGGAAAGGGCTGATTTCAATTCAATCCAGGAATCAGTCCATCACTGAAGGAAGTCAGGGCAGGAATAAAGGTGGGAACATTCAAGAAAATGGTCCCATAGACCGGCCCCCAGGCCAGTCTGATGGAGGCAATCCCTAAACTGAGATTCTCTCTTCCCCATACATCTAAGTTTCTGTCAATTTGACAAAACCAACCAACGAACACACTGTCATCAATTAGATGAAAACAAAAAACACATGTTGAAATTTTGATTACATCCAACCATACCTCTGTAGCAAAACAGCAGAATCGGCAAGTCAGTCAACAAATTAAAAAAACCTGGAAGTTACCTCAAATCCTTATTTTGAAGCTTTTATTTTGTTTAATATGTTGTGTGTGTGTGTCTGTGTCGGTACACACTGTGCACGTGAGTATCTTTAGAGGACAGAAGAGAAAGTCAAGTCTCTAGAACTGCAGTTGCAGGCGGTTGTGAGTAGCCCCATGAAAACCAATCCTGGATGCTCTGCAAAGGCAGCAAGCACTCTTAACCATGGAGCCATCCCTCCAGCCCCGCACCTTGTTTTCCATCTGCTCTAGCGTTACTATTGCTGTGATGAGACACCACAACCACAAGCGACTCGGGGAGGAGAGGGTTTATTTCACTCACAGTTTCATAGAACAGTTTGCCATCAAAAGCAGCAAGGTCAGGAACCTGGAGGCAGGAGATGACGCAGAAGCCACGGAGGAGCAGTGCTTACTGTTGCCCACTGTTTCTCAGCCTGCATTCTTATAGACCCCCAGACCACGAGCCCGGAGATGGCACCGCCCACAACAGGCTGGGCCCTCCCTGCTTGATCACTAATTAAGTAAATGCCCTACAGGCTTGCCGACAGTCAGCTCTTGCGATCTTATGAAGGCGTTCTCTCAATGGAGCCGCCCTCCTCTCTGATGACACTATCATTTGTATCAAGTTGACATAAAACGAGCCAGCACGAGTGACCTCTTGCCGACGTGACACACAAACATTTCCCTTTTCAATTAGAACTTTCTCATTTATCCCCCAAATGGCACATTGACATTAATATCACGATATAAAACGTAAATAACTTTAGACATCCCACAGTCTTTACAAATTCAAACAAATTAGAAGTCTAGTCTCTTTAAAAATCTAAAATTGCCTCTAAAACCTCAAAATCTCTCAACTGTGGGCTGCTGTAAAAATCAGAATTAAGTTAAATACTTTCTTACTTTAGGCAAGAAGCACGACACAGACAAAATCTGAACAAAACTCCAATAGTCTAAATAACTCAAGGCCCAATGTCTGGGATTCACTCACAAGCTTCGATCTTCAAAGCCTTCCAAAGGACTTGGGTCACTTCTTGGTTCTGCCTTCTGCAGTGCACACAGCCTGCAGAGGCTCTGTCAGGCTCCACTTCACCGCTGCGGCTGTTCTTGGTGGCCATCGCATGACCCTGGCATCCCCAAAATGCGTGGGTCTCTGATGCAAATGGGTTGCACTTTACAGATAGCCTCTCCTGGGCTCTCTTCATGTTGTCAAAGCTCAACTTCTTTCCAATACACTTTCTCTCCTGGGGCTTCAACTGCTACCGAGGCCGCACTTTTGCCCGTGGACTATCCTGGCCCCTCACAGTGCCACGCCTCAGTGGCTTTTCATGCCTTCCAAACCAGTAACACCTGGGTGACTCTTACACCTGACCAAGTTTGGCTGCTAGCACAAGGTACAACCATGGCCACCCATGGAACACCGCTCGCATGTGCGGCTGGGAAAACACTTCCCAGATTTCACTTCAGTGGTGCTGGTCTCTTCTGAATCGCTGCTGATTCTTCAATCCCAGCAGCCATTGGCCTAACAAAACAAAGGTTTCGCTTTAGCAGTTCTGATCTCTTCTTAATCACAGTGCCAGCTGACCAGAACCACAGCGTTTTCACACAGGTGACTGGACTCTGACAATCACGAGCCAGGCCTCTATTGGTCCCCACCTCTCTCAACAGTCTCATCTTCCAAGCTTCTACAGAACAGCCCACTGAGTTCTCAACACTCAATGGCTTTTCTAGCCTAAAGTTTCCAAGTCCTTCTACAGTCCTCCCCAAAACAGCATGGTCAGGTCTGTAGAGCAATGACTTTTCATAAATTATTAGCAAAAATGTATTGCGCACAAGAAGCACTGACAGTTGGTGTTACCCGGTGTGGAGACGATTGGCTTACCCTTCCAGGCTGTCCTGTTGCACAGCCAATGGAGTGATGCCATGGGTTTAGAACTGACAACACATGGCATTTTCATCATGGGGAAAAAAGGGAAGTTCAAAAAAGAACATTAAATAGTAAAAAGCTATGTATGTTTTTTACTTATAAAAATGTCCTAAATCAACAATATAAGATATAAAATTCAGATTATATTTCTAGGAATTATCATTGGTGTAGGATGAGTTATTTTCTTTTGTTTCATTTTGTTCATGACAAGGTCTCATTATGTAACTCTTTATAAGCTAAGATTCTTTATGTGGCCAGGGTGGCCTCAAACTCACGGTGATCCCTGTGCCTCGTGGTCTTAAGTACTTACTGTTTCCCAAGAATGGCTGTATTTGGAAATCATATAAGCATATTAAAATATTGGTATTGGCCTGGAGGGATGGCTCAGCCATTAAAGGCTAGGCTCACAACCAAAAATATAAAATATTGGTATTTATTTTCATTACATGTATGTGTGTTTCTGTGTGTAGGTATTGTGCATGAGAGCAGGTACCCGTGGAGCCCAGAAGGGGATGCTGAACCCCTGGACCTGGAGTTACAAGAAGTTGTGAGCTCCCTGATGTAGGGTTTAGGAACTGCTTGAGTCTGTTAACCACCAAACCATCTCTCCAGCGCCCATATAAGCACGTTTAGCCTCCAGGTCTCTAGACTATTCCAACAATACTGAGTTCAGGCTGGAAACCAAGTTTAGATTAGTTTGTAAAACTTTCTGTGTGATGCAGACACACACAGTCACAGTGGGGACAGCCCGTCCATGTCATCTTCCCTCATTTGGAGAAACCAACTCTCTTCTTTTACATCACAGTTGTCTATGGCTAACTCTTGTTCCTTTGCCTGGAATTCCTGGTCGCCTGGAGGTGTGGTGGGGGTGGTGTGGAGAAATGGGGAATGGGGTGGGATGAGGGGTGGAGGAATGGAGAGTGGGGATGGGGTGGGGGTGGAGAAATAGGGAGTGGGGGTGAAGTGGAGGAATGGGAAATTGGGGGGAGGATGGAGGAATGGGGGTGGGGTGGGGAAGAGTTGGAAGGAGAGTCTACTTCCAGCTGTACTGTGTATTCTCGGCTTTCTCGCCATCAATTGATTGAATGTGGCTTGAACTTCAGGCAGGCAGTTTCTTGGAAGGCTAAATATAGAATGTAAAGTATCCTATGTTTAATTGAAAAGATCATTAAATGGAACTTCATTTGAATATGTCTCCCTACCTTCTAAGTTAATGAGGTCAAGTTGGCCTTCGAGCACCTCTCTGGAAGACTGTGGGCAGGCTTGTCTCCAGTAAGGAAGCTCTTTAGGTCAACCTACTGACGGTGGTAAAGCAATTCTTCCAGTACTGGGTTTTCTAATTTGTTCAACTAGTTGGTTCTTAAGGAATTTTTTTATTTGAAAAATTAGAGCAGTAATAACTGTATGTTGACAGGCATACAAATCACCCATAACTGTAAAGAAAAAAATACTTATTTTCAGCCTCCTGTCCTCAGAAGACTGTAGGCAATTGACAATAGGGTGAGTCTTTTCGTGCGCGCGCGCGCGTGTGTGTGTGTGTGTAAAATATTGTAACATAGAGTAACACACACATGCACACACACATGCACACACACACACACACACTGTTTCAAAGTGCTTGTCTCACTATAGGAAAAGATGACCTTGACCTGCAATAACTTTCTGCCTGGGCCTCAGGAACATCATGACCTCACTCAGGTCAAAAACATATTAAAATAAGTATTTTTCCTTTGCCCTCATTCAAGTATCTTTAAAAACTTAGGTAAGAAGAGTATGTCTGGGGATCTTATGTGTTTTGCGGTGCCCTGTAGCTGATAATTAGTGAGGACATTGAACTTCAAAGTAGACGTTCTGACGGAAAATAGAGCTTACTAAAAATGTTAAGAGGAAAAATTATCTAGCTTCAAAATGAGGCTTCTTTTCATTGCCTGTCTTGAAATGACAACTTTTAATGAAATGACTCGCTAGAGAATCATCAGAGGACAAGCGCGATAGCAGTCATTAATATTCCGGCCACAAATGCAGTTCACTTTGTAAACACCAGGCTCTGTGAGTCGTGAAGTGCCTGATGTAATTGCCTTCTGCAGCGAGGCTGAGCGATGGACCCCCTGGGTGGCCTCCCCTCAAGCACCGAAGAGGAACTTTAATGTCTACAGATGTAGGGATGTTTCCATGCCCTTCTTCCTTCTGCCCTATTTCATCAGACCTGCTTGGTTCTACCCAGGATCAAAGAGGAAAAGATCAGGGCGGTTTTGTTGTCCTTGTTTTGCTTTTCACTTACGGTCCTGGGTGAATCAGAAAACATTCTGAGCTATTTGGTGTGAAGTCAACAACCATGTTCACTTCACCATCTCACATCCGTGCAGCAATAGTCTTGGAGCAAAGAGGGGACCTGTGACAACTGTCACCTCTTTGTCCTTGTTGCCTTTTGCTTTTCCATCAGACCTCAGCCTTTGCTTTGAGGGAAGACTGGCTCCATTGACCACTGGGGCCACCAAGTGTATTCTCTTTTTTTTCTTTTATTTCATTCACTGCTTAGCTTTGGCTAAACACAAGATGGAGTAGCACTGTGGTCCTGGATAATGGAATAAAAACAAAGATGCTTTGCAAAGCTGCCTTGTGCCTTTGTAGCAGGGCAAGCAGACCCGGTCATGTGTGAGCCTGTTGGCTGCTATGGACACAGGAGTGATTCTGGAAGACCCTGTTGTAGGATGGGAGCCTGGGCAAGCCACTCAATTGTTATTTCCCAGACTTCCCCCTCCTCGCATGTGTTAAGCTGTATTGCTCATTAGAGACTCGCTGATAACACTTGCAGCAAGCCAGAAGGAAGCAGGCCTTGCTGCTGCTTCATTTGGGGAACTTGATTAAGATGAATTTAAGATTATGCCCATCCTGGAGAAAAATGAAATAGCTCATTATGAAGAGAATGGACTGCTTGCCATTACTCTGATAGGGAGCAATTTAATGAGCAAATTTATGTGCTGTTGAAGCCAACAGCTTCTTGGTATTTGCATTTTGTGTGTGGTGGTTTTAAAAGCAAAGAAAAATTAACCAAAGATAAGCAAGTACATTTTAAGATAGACAGCTTAAAAAAAGAAAAATAGAATTATTAACATTTTGATGCCTGTGTCTACAGGCCTGTTTCTCTCTCTCTCTCGTGTGTGTGTGTGTGTGTGTGTGTGTGTGTGTGTGTGTGTGCATGTGTGTGATAGAGTGACTTTTTGGTGGCATATTTTATATAGTGCTCTGAATATTGCCTCTTTTTCATTCCAAGGAAAACTCTTCACACATATAAATTGAATTTTTTTGCAGAATGCAACTTTAATGCACTGTACTTGAACTGGTCTTTTGTAATTGGGTGTTGCTTATTTATAATACCCTGATAATCATGATCCACCACTGAAGGTTTAATATATTTGCAGAAAATTCTGCATTTCCAGTTAAATGAAAGCCCTAACTTACTTCTTCCCAAGAGTTAGCTGCCGGGCAAGAGCACAAGTCAAGGCAATGTTTGGGAAAGGCTTTCTGGTTAGAATGGGGATGACCAATTCTTTCCAAAACTTCTTTCACATTTGAGGCTAGGGGAGGAGAGTCTGAGTCCCCGTGTTTCCGTTAGGGAATGAGAAGGAATGCAGGGGTAGGGTTGGCCCATACCTCCAAATCTGGTGCACTGTGGTGACACACGGGAACAGGTCTCAGCTGGGTATAGGACTCTATTATCAGCCATGTTTCTCCTAGCCATGGTTGAGCCATGTCACACGGGAGAGGACCCACGAGAATCACATGGGACTTTGAAGTGATTGTGGTTTAACATAAAAATACTTTGGAGAAAGAAATGAGGGTGTCAACCTTTGGCCAGGTCTGACATCTTCCAATTGCTAAGTTTGGTTGGACAAAGTAGAAGTAAACTTTGGGTAGAGGGGAGAATAGCATTTTACAGTGAATGTATATTGTGACTGAATGAACGAACACATGATTCTGATTCGCTAACTCGCTGACCCAACTATGTGCCGGTCAGTTCAAGTCAACTGATGGTTCAGTCCCACAAGACAATGGTCACTGGAGAAGCAGGTACCAGGGAGGTACCGAGGCCACTCATGCTTCTTCCCAGCTTGGCTGCAAGTCTGGGAGTTTCCTCAGCATCCACCCTACCATGATAACAGATTTACTGGACCGTGAGAGTCAAGATGCTATAAAGATCAACCTGGGTCTATGTAAAAAGCGCATCAAGACACAGTATATTCAAACCCATGAAAGCAACACAAAGGGGAAAGTATTTAAAATGTCCATATAAAAGGTGCTTTCCTTCAAAACAAAATTGACAGTTGACCTTTCAAGATAAAAGCCAAATTCTGGAATTCAAAGGAATGATTAACATCTTTAAGACAATAAAGAAGATGACTACAGGAACACAGGAAGAAGAGATGACCCAGTAGGTCAAGTACTTGATAAACAAGAGTGCAGGCATTGGAAACCCAGCACTCATACAAAAGTTGAGTGGGGCAGTGTGTATCTGTACTGTCGCCTCGGTGCCATGGTGACAGAGTCAGGTGCCTCATCTAAGAGCATTAACCATCCAGTCTAGCCAAACTGGTGAGCTCCAGATTCAATCAGAGACTTGATCTCGAAAGATAGGGTGGAGAGCAATTTAAAGACATCCAACACATACGTCTGGCCTCCACACATTTGTACACACATGTATATGCCCAACCACATGCACACACACAGTCACCACACCACACAAGAAACAGCCAGAGATTTCTTTATACTTCCATATTTAGTGGAGATGCCCCCATGAAGCTGCATAAGGGGTGGATTAGACAAACAAAGACAAGAGAGCTCCTTTGCCAAAGCTCTCTGCCAAAAGCAAGCCTAAATAATACTTTGTGAAGAAAAGGACACCTCCGGGAAATGATCTCAGATGGGAACAAAATAATGCAGAGAAAAGAAAATCACTGCCAGTGGGAGTAGTGCGGGAATCCCACTAAGTGTTGCTTAGCAAGAAGAAAAGTGACAAGCACTTGTGTTGTTGAAAAGCATGGAGGAAGTGAAGAAACCTGAGAGAATAAGAAGGAAGGAGGCACTGTGTGACTGCACTGTCCGAGAAGAAGCGAAAGAGCAGGTGCATCTCAGCACATCCAAGATAAACACACATCCCTACTGCAGGAAAAAGCATGAAAACAACTTAGAGTACGTGGCTGGCATGGGCTGCGACTCAGCTGGAAGACCAGTGCTTGCCTGGCAGCCACTGATTGCTGAGCCTGGGCTCGAGTCCCCAGTGCGGCATTAAATGGATATGATGCCTGTAATCCCAGCATGGGAGACAGACATAGGATGGTCAGGAGTTCATGGTCATCCCAGTGATACCGCAGTTCTGAGGTCAGCCTGGAGTATATGCAATCTCATCTCAGAAAGCAGATAAAAATAAGCCGAAGGAAACTAATTCAGAATAATTAAAAGAAGGCAAAAACACATGGAGATAACCACCAGCGGTTATATCTGACCCGAAATATTTTGTCATGAACACTAAGCAAACATGAATTCAATAGTCCAATTAAAATGATAAATTATTTCTGTGTATACAGAAAAAAAAATCAGAATCCTGTGATAAGTACTTTACAGAGTATACATATTGCAAGACCCAGACAGCCAGAAAAATTATGGAAAAAGGTACATAATGCAACTACAATCCAAAGATAAGCGATCTAACTATTCTAAAATTGAAGGTCAGTAAGCCTAGCACAAATAAAGAGGTATTTCATAACAAGGTAACATGCTATGTAAAGCACATCCTAATGCACATACGCAGAAAAGAAAAAAAAAACCAAAGCATTGCTTGATTTCTACGAATTGCTTCTGTGTTATATAGAGAACAAAGTTTAAAAACGAACCCAAATATAGAGAATTTGAGAAACATACTAAGAAAATTAGAGGGACTGCCTTACATAGACCCACCCATCACTAAACAAAAGCATTCTTTTCAAACAAACAGGATACTCGCCAAATGCGATGGATAATTGTGTCCATTTGATACAATCTAGAATTACCATGGCAACAGACCTCTGGGAAATGAACCCCCATCTGTGACAAAGTTCCTGGCCTGGAATAACAGAGGTAGGAAGAACCCCCTTAAATATAGGTGGCGCCATTTCATGGGCTGGTGTCCTGAGCTTGGTGAAAAGGAGAGGGGAGGGGGGAAGCAGGGCCAGGATGGGAAAGCAGGCTGAGCAGGAGGATTCACCTGCGTGGCTCCCCACGGCAGATACTACCTGACTGCTGCCCTGACCTCCAGCCAGGATGGACTGCCTCCCCTCCAACTGTGAGCTGGAACACACCCTTCCTCCCGGGAGCTGTTTAGTCCGGCATTTTGTCACAGTGAAGAGGTAAACCGACACACCAGACTTCCCAGTGCTGGACTGTGACAAGCTGTCATCTGTCCTGCCAGTCAGCTCCCAAATAACAACACAGAGACTTATTATTAATTATGAAAGCTCAACCTTAGCTTAGCCTTGTTCCTAACTAGCTCTTATAACCTAAATGAGCCCGTTTCTATTCATCTATGCTGTCACGTACCACCTATCCTGCTTCTTCCGTGTCTCCTGTATGCCTAGATTCTCCTCCTCTTCCTTTTTCTAACCAGAAGTTCTGACTATACCTCCTGCCTCACAATTGGCTAGTCAGCTTTGTATTGTGCCAGTCACAGCAAATACATCTTTATACAGTGTACAAATATCCCACAACATTGAGCTATAATGTTTTAACAGATTTCAAAAAGGTTAAATGTTTGTTTCTCTGATAAAAGTGAAATTAAGCTTGAAATAAAACATAACAATATAGCTGAACAATAATCAAATTTAGGAAGTTAGGAAATAAATTTCAAATTAAGGAAATTGGGAAGTAAATGTCAAATTTCCCATATTTGGAAGAAAAAATTTACAGTATAAAATAGACAAATACTTAAGATAGAATAACAATAGCAAATGATAGATGAAAAGTTGTATGTATAGCTTAACAAAAGAAAATGTTTTCTAATGATTACCTTAGAAAATAATGTCAAGGTGAAAAGAGAAACATACAAACCAGTTTTAAAGAGAAGACGACGGAAGGAAGGAGAGCAGTTCCTATCAAATATATGATACAAAAATTCAACAAAACAATTTTTGAAAAATTAACATAATCCCCTACCAATATCAGGAGAAAACATAAATTATCAATATCAATAATAAAAGGGGTGCCAATACCGACACTACAGACATTCAAACATGAAAGAATACTATGCTGATCTGGGGGAGTAACTCTCAGAATATGGATCAATTATGTGTTTCTTAAAATCTCTTGGATCAAAAATATAAAAAAATTTAAACATTCCTATAACAGGAATAAAAGAACCTCGTGAAACTCAATAGTTTCACAGGCAAACCCACCAAACCCTAAGACTCAACATCGTTTGTTTCCAAATCCTTCTATTAAGTCCTAGTACTTGGTCAAATTCTTCTACCGAGTCCCAGTACCTGGTCACAGGCTAAGACTGGAAAGAGTTTGACAAGTTTCTTACCTCCCCCAAGTGAATGGGTGACAAACCTGTAAATGTGATCTCAGGATGTCCTGTGTGGTACTGCTACAGAGGCGTAGGGACAGGGTCATGCTGCATGGAGTTGATTTGTTCTAGCGGAAACTGGGTATCTTTGTAGGGCACGTCCATTTCATGTACCGCACCTCAGGCGGTAGGCGGGAGAATCTTTGAGGGAGAGAAAAAAGGTTAGAACTGGGTGGTTGGGGAGGAGAAAGTACCATCAAAAGGCTCGATTTGTATTGCGTAGCATGTTAACTAAGGTCAGGGAAGGCAGCCTGTTGTCTGATCTTGTATTCTTTGGGTTTTTTTTTTTTTTGGTTTTTTTTTTTTTTTTTTTTTTTTTTTTTTTGGTTTTTCGAGACAAGGTTTCTCTGTGGTTTTGGAGCCTGTCCTGGAACTAGCTCTTGTAGACCAGGCTGGTCTCGAACTCACAGAGATCCGCCTGCCTCTGCCTCCCGAGTGCTGGGATTAAAGGCGTGCGCCACCACCGCCCGGCTTTTGGGGTTGTTTTTGAGGGGTCCCCCCACCCAGGTCCCAAATTAAATCACACACAAAGGCTTATTCTTAGTTATGAATGCCCGACCTTAGCTTGGCTTGTTTTTTGCTAGCTTTTCTTTCTTTTTTTTATTTATTTATTTATTTTTTATTTTTTTGGGGGGGGGGGCGTTTGATACAGGGTTTCTCTGTGGTTTTGGTGCCTGTCCTGGAACTAGCTCTTGTAGACCAGGCTGGTCTCGAACTCACAGAGATCCGCCTGCCTCTGCCTCCCAAGTGCTGGGATTAAAGGTGTGCGCCACCACCGCCCAGCCTTGCTAACTTTTCTTAAATTATCCCAACTACTTTTGGCCTTTGGGTTTTTATCTTTCTCTATTTCTGTATACCTTTCTTTACTTCTTTTTCCAAGGCTTGCTGTCTAGCTGGGTGGCTGGCCCTGATGTCCTCCTCTGCTTGTTCGCTCGTCGCTCCTTGTTCTCTCTCCTCCCAGAGTTCTCCTTCTGTTATCCTCTCTGCCTGCCAGGCCCACCCGTCCTTTCTCCTGCCTCACTATTGGCTGTTCATCTCTTTATTAGACCATCAGGTGTTTTAGACAGGCACTGTAACACAGCTTCACAGAGTTACACGAATGCAGCGTAAACAAAAGTCACACACCTGAAAAATAATCTTCCCCAACAGCAGCCTGGTATAACACATGTAATGGGTCAGCCAGAACGGCCTCTCCTTAGCCTTCCCCGGGGACCAGCTCTTGTCCTGTAGTTAACATTGCCTTTGCACTCTCTGCCCCTTTGAGCCAAGGTGAGCAGTGTTAGCATGCCACTAGCTGGAGGCAGGAGTCCAGGGGGGCAGTAGGAGGAAGAGCAAGGGATCAGGGTGGTGGAGCAGAAGCAGGGTGAGGGCATTGCTTTGCCCCATTTCCTTGCTTGCTGCCCAGCTGCCCCAGCAGTGGCACCTGGACTCCACACCTTGTCTCACTTCTGTCAGGCCTAGTTCCTGCCACGGGCTCTATGTATTTGGATGCATTTTGTTGTTGTTTTTGTTTTGTTTTCTTTTTTTTTATGTTCAATTCCCTGAAAACTGAAGTTCAATCTTCTCGGCCCAGGGCTAAAATGGAAATGTTATCACATGAGCTGTTGGGATGACAACAGTTAAGAAAACAGAAAGTGATAGCCTATAATTATGATATTATATTGTGGATACAAACTTCCAAACAGGTGGAATGAAATCTCAGAAAACCGCAAGGTCTCCAAGGCCGTCTTGTTCATTGTGACTGCCTGTCCTAGGTCCTTAGGCTGTTGTTGGGATAGAACACTCTCTGGCAAAAGGAATTTAAGGGAGAAAGCATTTATTCAGGTTCACAGTTCAGAATATACTCCATTGTGATGGGCAAGTCACACTGGCAGGAGCTTGAAGCAACTGTCATATTGCATCTGCGTAAAGCCAAAAGTGACAGATACAAGCTGCTCAATCTACTGTCTCCATTTTACACAGAACAGGACTTCCCACTTCCCCATCTCTCTACCTCCTGACCTCCCCACCTCCCTACCCCCACCCAAAATGGCCTCACCCACGTTTAAGATGGATCTGTCTACTTCAATCAATGTAACCAAGTTAATTCCCTGCCAGCACATCCAGAGGCCCCTCCCCCAGGTGACTCTGGATTCTGTCACACTGACAATGAACACCAAACTCCCTACCAGCCAGAGTACAGAGCACAGACAATTTCAAGCCAGAATTGATTTGACAGATTTGCTAAAGGATTTTAGTTGCTCATTTTGAAAATCCTGGCTCTTATTAAAGAAATCCACTCAGAAAACTAGAGAAATCACCAAGGGAAGAAAACACTGGTTATTTGTGTCCTTGAGGTTGTATTGAAAGAAGATGAGCGGCTGGAGAGGTGGCTCAGCAGTGAAGAGCACTGACTGCCCTTCCAGAAGATCTGTTTGGTTCTCAGCACCCTACTGGGGGATTCACAGCTACCCGTCACTCCATTTCCAGGGCATCCAACACCCTTTTCTGGTCTCTGCAGATACTTCAACACATATGGTACATGCACACATACACACACATGATGTGGGAGTCCTCTCTGTATGCTGTGAATATGTCTTATTACCATTGCTTAATAAAGAAGCTGCTGTGGCCTATGGCAGAACAGAATACAGCAATGCAGGGAATCCAAGCAGAGATAGAGGAGAAAAGAAGGTGGAGTCAGGTAGATGTCATGTAGCTGCCAAAGGAGAAAAACGCCAGAATCTTACCAGTAGGCCACAGCCTTATGATGATACACAGATTAATAGAAATGGGTTAATTTAAGATGTAAGAGCTAGTTAGGAATGTGCATAAGCTATTGGTCAAACAGTGTTGTAATTAATATAGTTTCTGTGTGATTATTTGGGTCTGGGCAGCCAGGAAACAGAGTCTCCATTTACACACACACACACACACACACACACACACACAGAGAGAGAGAGAGAGAGAGAGAGAGAGAGAGAGAATAAAAGCAAAAAAAAACGAGACAGACTAGCTAATCAATGCAGTCAGAGGGCCTTCCATGCTGGAAGAAGGCAGTAGTTCGTCAATTCACCAATCTCGTTGACAATTTTCTACCAAAAGTCTGGATAGGTTCAATAGTTATTCAACAGGGACTAGGTTTGAATAAATAGTTTTTAAGTCCCAGAAGTAAGGCAAGGATGGCCAAAGACCTTGGATGCTCCTAAGTGTTCCCCTGGTCAACTGTCCTCAGCCAGCCTTCTCTTGTATTTCTGTCTAGGGTTCTTAGGGAAGACAATTCCTCTCGTCCAGTGTCAAGGCTGAGTCTCTTGAGCAGCTGCTTGGTTTCTAACTAATGTCTCTTCAAATTCCTTCTGCTTAAAATGTTCTTTCTCTCCAAGAGGAAAGCAAGCCAGTTGGAAATGTCAGAAGTGTGGGTCTCTTTGCAGCCGGTTGGCATGAAGCCCCGGGTTGAAGAAGCTGGTCCACCACCTGCAAACGTTTTGCTGACCTGAGGAAAACCTGTTCCAGAAAGCCAATTTGCTTTTCCGTAGGAAGGAGCTCTGTGGTAAAGAATTTCAGGCTGTCACTGTGACAATTCCACTTCTTACTGAGCAGACAAACGCTTATCCAAAACCTATTATATTTCAAGTCTGATGTGATTTGTGGGGATGTTTAGAGAAACCGTTTTTTCAGCCTGAATAGCAAGATCTTACAAGGCTAATTCTTACCTTTGAATCTTAGGACAAGGGAGAAAAAACAAAACACAGAAAATCTTATAACAAAGAACTCTGCTTGATTTTGCTTTGCTTAGTCCAATATGTCCTTAAAACATTTTTTTTTCTGATCACAGAATCTCTTATTCTGGAATATTAACTGTATTACAATCTGTTCGCTGGGACCACCCACATTCCTTGACTAGCAGAACCTCTCACTTGTCCTCAAAGCCAGCATCTTGGCATCTCAGTAACCCACTGCTACTGCACATCTCTTTGTCTGACCAAAAGTGGGAAAGATTCTCTACTCCTATTGATATGTGTATTTAGCTTGGGCTTACCTGGATAATTCAAGATAACCTCCATCGTTTGAAGTCTGCACCCATGGTTACATTTGGAAAGTCCTGTTGTCAAGCAGACGCTCTGAGCTAGTGTAACTTGTCTTCAGGGAGTCATTCTCTTGCCTATCCTGGTCTGTGATAGCTTGGATGAAGCAAAGGACTCACACCCTACAATTCTTGGAAGCAAGGTTCTGCCTTCTCTAGATGCATTGATTCCTAGGCCAACACTGCTACTCATGGGCTGTAGCTTGTCGCTGCCTCTGCAGCTCCTGGACAAGCCACTGATTGAGGACTGGCTGCTTTCAGTGCTTCCAGTGTCGCCATTGCCCATAGGTTATTTAAACCTTTTCCACAGTGATAAAAAAAAAAAGCAGTCTCCCTCTTTGCTATTTATCTGAAGATACCTGTTAACACAAAGGGATAGACTTCCTAGAGACCCCACCAACCTTGTTTCTGCCAGCTATCACCTCCCTTTTCTTCACACTTGATTTTAAGTTAAGTGCACTCGAATGATGGAGGAAGGTCATTGGTTAAAAAATAAATTGCTTGGCCCTCATAGGTTAGAACATAGGTGGGTGGAGTAAACAGAACAGAATGCTGGGAGGAAGAGGAAGTGAGCTCAGACTCGATAGCTCTCCCCTCTGGGGCAGATGCCATGAAGCTCCAACCCAGGATGGACTTAGGCTAGAATCTTCCTGGTAAGTGCACCTCAAGGTGCTACACACATTAATAGAAATGGGCCAGGCAGTGTTTAAAAGAATACAGTTTGTGTGTCGTTATTTTGGGGCATAAGCTAGCCAGGTGGCTGGGAGCTGGGTGGCAGGAACGCAGCCCACAGCTCCTTCAACACTCAAGAAGGTATGTGCCATCATTCCAAAGCACGTTCTAAATCTTATTCTTTATATTCACAGGTAGGTGTAGCTGCTGCCCCCTCATCAAAGAATCTCCTCTGTCCAAAATATAGAAACCATCACAGAAAGCCGTTAACAGGATACAATGCAGAGGCTGACAGATTGTGGGGCACCCGGCCCCATTGGATACATCTATGTCACAGCTCCTGCACCTAAGGCTCTGGAAACATTGCCCAAGAGGAGGCAGAAAGATTTTAAGAACCAGGAACTATGCCTACGCCATGAGACACCCTCTCTTGGGAATGCATCAACAGCATTGGGACAACAACAACATCAGGAGACATGTTAGCTCAGAAGGAGGGAATTTTTATGGGATCATACCCCTAGACAAGGAACTACCGGCAACTAATGACTTCTGGGAGGAGAAGGATTAGCCTCTCCAGGATGACACCCCTTGTTGGTTATCCAGCACAAAGTGGCCATCTGGACTACTCGTCAGGCTGTATTTATGTATTTCTCTGTTTAGATGTAACAATAATAATCTAAGAAAAGGGGGCTATCAATTTGAGAGGAGGGCAAGGTAGGAGCTGGAGGGAGGAAAATGAAGGAGAAAGGTGATATAATTCTATTAAAACCAAAGTTTATTTTTGAAAAAGCTATTCCATAGTCTACATCTCTTCCCTCCAGCTGCCCTAACTGTATAACTGTATAGGTGAAATAGGTACCAGCTCACTTCCTTAGTCACCTTGTTCTCTGTTTTATGGATAAATCATTGAGAAGACTCAGCATTTCCCAGGACTTCTCTGTCCTCTTCTAAAGATATTCCTGTGTTTCATCCAACCTCCCGAGCAACCTCTCCCATTAAAATAAGTGTTTTTAAAATGAAATATAACCCGCAGTTTGAGAATAAATATCTGATCTCCATAATTTCATGAATAAGGAAATCGATGCCTTCCTGAGGTATGCATGACTTATGCAACATTGCTAGCTACTTAGCCCCAAATCCAGGATTTGATGGATTGAGTTTCAAATTTAATTTTATCTCAGTATTTTCAATTACTCCTTTGTTAAAAATGTAAAAAGCCAAACAACTTTTGAATGTCAGTCTCTTGGGTGTTTTTTCTTTTTTCCTTTTCCGCTTAGTCCTGAATTACTATTTTTTGCCAGGAAAGCGCCACTTGAGGACTGAGTCTTGATACACGGTCTCTGTGCCCCACGCCACTCTTTTTGGCAAGCCAAGAACAGCCTCTTTTGGTTTTCCTTACAAGACTCACTCTCCTCCCACTTCCTCTCCACCTGTAGCTCTCTTTCCTGGCACAGCAGCTACCACCCACAGGCCACCAGCTTTCTACTGCGTGGAATCCTCACTAAGGGTACACAGGAGCAGGCACGTGACCATGGTATTCCTTGGGCCTCCATGTCACCCCTAAGTTGATTCACTGATTTTTCTCTCCCTCACATTATTTTTTCTTCTTTTCCTGCACTCTGTCCACACCACAGTTTTCTGTCTGTATAGGCAGGGAGTTAGAGACCCATAGAGATGGCTAAATCAAGCATTTATTTCTGTGGCATCTTCACCCACAGAGACTGAAGACTTGCAACAGATTGAGCTCTGACATCTTCATTACATGGCTGATGGGAATTGGAGGTGGGGCAGGAGACTATGACACCCTGGAGAAAGTGGTATATTATTGGTTATTATGAACTAGCAGCTAGACTGTAGACTAGACATGACCAAATGTTTCTCTTTATCATTTAGGTCCTGCGGAAAACATACTTTGGGAACATCAATAGGCACACTTGACTTATCAATAAATTAATTCAGCTCCCTAGCAAGCACACGTTGAACAGAGTGATCTCAGGTCACATATGAGAATAGCTTAACATGTAGGCAGGTTCTGCTGCTTCACAACACACGACACCTGAGTCAACAGCTTTGGTAGCTGTGGCGTTCTCAGGGTGGAGCCTGTTCATCACCCTTCCTCAGCATCTCCTTTGTGAACCTGGACAGGCAAGTATGACATTCAGTGTTATTTCAGATTTAAGTGATGAGAAATGTCTTAGCACATTTCAGTGCTGATGGAAAAGATCCCATGGCAAGAGGGGTATCTGATGGGGAGGAGAGAGGGTAATTTCTGAAACAAGAGCATTTCTTTGTGTACTACAGCGAGGGAGTGGCATGGGGGGGAGGGAATCTTGGAAAGAAGAGCACCCTTTTCCACATGCAAGGAGGCAAGATGGGGAAAGGACTCCGTGCGTGTAGTTTTGTGAATGGGTGTGAGGAAGTAGTTGTTTCCCTCAGAGGGCTCTATCTTTTCTGTGAGGAAGCCATAAATGTTGACTGTAGACACGCAATAGCAGCTATCTGTTTTCTTGGTTTCCACAGGATGCTCAACAACCTTGGCTGGGTGGTTGTATCATCTGAGAGAAGCCATGATATAGTGAAAGGGAATTGGAAGAGGGGGTAGAGGAGGCTGAAGCAGTCAGATGAGAACAGGAAGTAGAACAAGGAAGGAAGCCCCCAGAAGGAGCTCTGATATCACGAGTCAGAGGGACGTGGAGATGTAAGAGGTTCATTCAGAGAATCCCAAGAGCTGCAGTAGCGATACCTGAATGAGCCACCCAGGAGGATCAAAGGTGTGAGGTGTCTTGATTTCGATGGTAGAACGTGTGTTCTGAGTGACAAAAGTTCCTGAAGGGCAATGAAACACATGACCGAAACTTGGCAGGGCTGAGTCATTAGAGAGGAAGAGTTCCGGGATGTTGGTGGCTAGGATGTAGAGAATTAATACAGATGGTGAAGTCACCCAGGGAATGCAGACCAAGACTTGGTAGACAGTGGTAACAAAGGGAGTCAAGAGATAGAATCAGAGGCCCGAGCCTCAGCTGAGCTGAGGCCTTTACAGGACTGTCAGAAACCGAGGTGTTGAAAGGCAAAACATTGCTTCTGCTTTCAGACTCAGGGGCAGTACCTTCAAGAGAGCCATCTATTTCCAAAATGGAGACAGTCATACCTACGCTCTACAGTAATTGTGACCCAGGGAGCTAGTGTGCATGGACAAGCC
Organism: Chionomys nivalis; assembly: GCF_950005125.1. NCBI lineage: Eukaryota > Metazoa > Chordata > Mammalia > Rodentia > Cricetidae > Chionomys > Chionomys nivalis. Next base: position 49,942,862 of record NC_080104.1, on the reverse strand, counting down.
TGCCATGCATAAAAAAGTGACTTTGCATATTTGAAAACAATATAATCTACCATGCAGCAGACACCGCTAAGTGAGTTTCATGTATTGCCTCTTTGTTTCCCCACTGTGGGCCGTGAGCTGAACCCAGGGTCTTGTGTACATACACTAAGTAAGCACTCTCCCACGGATAAATGGCAGTCCTGACTTAGCAAATCTGGTAAGGCGGGTTTTGTTACGTTGCATCTGTATTTGTAGACGAAGAAATTGGGAGGTAGAAGGTCAATACCTCCCACGGGTCCTCCAGCTCGGAAGTGGCAGATGTGAGCACACTGAAGGTAGAGCCCTCGTAGTTCAGCCTTGCTGTGCGTGTGGGAAATGGGTTTGCATGACTTGGGTTTGAAACTGTTCTAGATAAGCACTGTGAATGGATACAAGTTAGGATTTTTTTTTTTCTTTAAATATCGGGGGCTGGAGAGATGGCTCAGAGGTTAAGAGCATTGCCTGCTCTTCTGATGGAGGAAGGTCATTGGTTAAAAAATAAAGAAACTGCTTGGCCCTCATAGGTTAGAACATAGGTGGGTAGAGTAAACAGAACAGAATGCTGGGAGGAAGAGGAAGTGAGCTCAGATACAGGGCAGCTCCTCTCAGAGCCAGACTCTATAGCTCTCCTCTCTGGAGCAGACACGATGAAGCTCCGACCCAGGATGGACGTAGGCTAGAATCTTCCTGGTAAGCGCACCTTGGGGTGCTACACAGATCATTAGAAATGGGCTAAATTAATATGTGAGAATTAGTCAAGAAGAGGCTAGATATAATGGGCCAAGCAGTGTTTGAAAGAATACAGTTTGTGTGTTGTTATTTCGGGGTATAAGCTAGCCAGGCGACCAGGAGCTGGGGCGGCAGGAACACAGCCCACAGCTCCTTCAACACTCTTCCAAAGGTCCTGAGTTCAATTCCCAGCAACCACATGGTGGCTCACAACCATCTGTAATGGGGTCTGGTGCCCTCATGTGGCCTGCAGGCATACACGCAGACAGAATATTGTATACATAATAAATAAATAAATAAATATTTTTTAAAAATCATTTGAACTGAGTCTAAATGAAGTCAGTATTTAAGTCAAGCAATTTGGGGTACACACGAAGATCCGTGCATGTGTAGCATTCATGCTGTTTCCTCACTTCACCACCAGCTACATTCTCTCACTCGTAGGACCGGGAATGGAGAAGACCTGTCAATAACTCTGTGGAGCCTGGGGTCTCAAGTCAAGTCTCTGGGGTTAGTTTGAGCTGTTTGATGCCGATGGATGGCTGCAAGATAACACTGTAAGCCAGGGAGGGCGTGATAAAAATGGATCTGGAGTCAATGCATCTTACGGTGGGAAATGAAAAACAAGTATGTTGGAAAATGTGGAAAGATAGGAAAATTGTGGGGCAGGCCAGGTACCATATCCCCTGAATCTACTTGATGGGGATCAGAAAACGGAGTGGAGGGGGGCAGGGGAGTGGAGAGGCTGAGTGTTTATGTCCTTCTTGCCGCAGCATGGGTTCCTGCACTTAGCCCAATCTCCAATCTATTGAAGGCATCCGGTGCTAATTTATAGCCCAGAATTTCCAAGAACTCTGAGCTCTTCTCTAATAGGGAAAGAAAAACAGCAGTGATGGGCAAGTCTTAAAGACCTCTCTCCGGTCATGAACGATTCATTCAGACCTCTGAACTCTCCTTTAAATCGACACTGACGTTCAGAGTTTAATTTGCTCTGTCTGTCTGATAGCTCAACAGTCTTCCAGAGTTCTGCCGTCTGGACACTGCTTTTGTTCACAACCACAGGCACTGAGTTTAGGTGAGAAGAGCCACAGGGATTCAGGCTCAAACAATGAACTCCCTGGGGATGGAGCTGGTAGAGGTGATCTTCATGAGGAGGGATTAACTGAATGAGGAAGTCACCTCTTCTGCATCCCTTTGTGTTTTCAGAAGAAAGAACTTGCATTTGTCCCAACTCCTTAGCATCCTAGAGCATTTTTCCTTACCAGGTTTCCTGGGACAACAATGGCCTCAGGGATAAGCAATGGGGAAAGTTGCTTCTTTTCCAAGTGGCAGCCCCAAAGGACTGTCCTGCATGTCCTCCGTAGTTCGTCACAGCTTGTTTCAGAGAAGTGTTTCTGGAGGATTCACTGGGCAGCTCCATCTCCTTCCCTTTATTTTTGAAGCACTTGGTTTCCTGAATTGCAGGCCAAGATTCGTCCCAGCAGGTATTGAGATGTTTGGTTTGATTTGACTTTGCAATGATCCCAGGAATGTTAACTGGCATTTTCCATGCAACCCACACAATACAAAGATGACTATGGCTCAAGCCAGTCCCAAGAGGCAGCTAAAAAATAAGACCTGTGCCTATTGGAAAACTTAACATTCCCACAGTTGACGCTGCCAGGTTTACTTTTTGAAGCCTTCCTGGAATGCTTTCCCCAGGCCTGGCTATTCTGATCAGGGTGCTAGCTCTTGGTTCTTTCAAATTTGGTTTGTCAATTTTTCCATGTGAGATTGTAACATTTTTGGAGCACAAATGCCAGTTATGTTTGCTGATGGCATGCGATCTCCTGTCCCACACAACTTTGCCGAAATTTTCGGTGTGAATTCCAAGTCCCATCTTCCCGAAGGATCTTGAACAGCTGTTTTCTGATCCAGGAACTCCTTGGATAAAAACCAGACCTTCTTTCTGGGATGTGAGGAGTTTTATGGACGAGTAAGAGGTTCCTGGCATGTAACCTGGAACAAGGCTCAGTCTCCCATCCCGCCTCGGAAACATTGACGTCGGCACTGCTCTCCAGATGTTCTGCTGCTGTCCAGATTTATGATTAAGAACCAAAACAGAGCCTGCTCTATCAGCTAGTGATACAAACTTTTACAATCATTCACACTCGGTGGGAAATGGCTGGGAGATGAGACGGTTTGGCCTGTTGCAATCTAAGCCCCTCCTGGCTTCAACAACTCAGAAAATTCCCGAGAAAATGAAAATGCAGATGAGATGAAGATTCCACGGTCCTCTCCTTGCAACCAGTAGATGGCAGACACGCATTAAGGTCTGAAATGGATACTGCATGGTGACAGTAGTCCCGGCAATTAATGAGTTTTTTCAAGGTAGACACAGAGAAATAACTAGAAAATGTTACATTCAAACAATGGGCCCGTGAACTTTTAGACTAAGGTTCTTTGTTTTCATTAACTTTGGTGGAGATTCTACACAGAAGCAATCCATTTCCCTATGAACTATGCTTTGAGAGGTAATGTATCCATCAAAGAAAACCACGCTTTTCCCCCCTCATTTGTCCGTTTATTGAGTGGCTATCTTTTGATTTTCCGTAGTATTCCAGGTGCTGGGTTTAAAAAAATAGGTAAATGAAGATGGTGCCTGGGCTCGGGGATAGCATCCCGAAGTGCAAGAACAGGGTTTGAAGGCATAGATGTTGTGTGTGGGAAAACCTACCGGAGAGCACAAGTTAAACCATGTAGCTCCCATCCTGGTTGCCAGAGTAGTAGGTAAGGCTAACTGGTGAAGTACTGGATGCCTGAGAATGTATGAGGACTTTCTTAGAAAAACTGAAATTAATTGGGAGAGAAAATTGGTTCAACTCATCTAATAGTAACAATGAGAACAGAAAGGTTTAACTAGGAAGTTATTAGTGAATAGAAAGGGAGGTGGCTTCTCTTATCTACCAAGAAATTCACAGCCAACTCCTGTAAGAAAATAAATTAATAAGAGAAACAAAATAAAGTTATTTATAGCACAGTGGGTTTTAGACAGGAAAACCCAAGTACCCAGTGAAAATGATTTCCTTGCTTCGTGCCCATGAAGGACAACCACGTGGAAACGGGGGACAAAGGGGTGGATATGACAGAGACAGTCAAGTGTCCTGTGGCTTATTCTCTGGGAGAGGCAGTCTAGTTTCTATCATTTGTGGAAGAAGAATTCTGGTGTCTCTGACTCACCCAGTCAACATTAACTGTAAACTTGACACAGCTTTAAAAAGAAAAAAACAAAAGTTTTCAATTGAGTAATTGTTGTTATCAGGTTGATCTGGGCACATTGCTGTGGCAGATTGTCTTGACTGTTTGAGTTGATGAAGCAGGTTCCAGTTGGCTATGGGTGGTGATGGTGCAGTTCCTAGTAACCTCTCAGGCCTGCGCCATTTTGTTCATTCTTCCTTATACCGACACACTCAGAACCTGACTTTCGGGGCAGGAGTTTGTAAAGTGGCTCACAGGGACCACCAAGGAGTGAGGCGACATGCTCAAGATAGTCCTTCATTTTCCTACCAGCCCCTCCCTCATCATGGCTCCACTTCAATTCAGCATTTGGCGGTCTCTGAAAACCTTAGCTCTTCAATAACATGGCCGCTTAGCAAATGACACTGGAAATTAGCTCCCAGAGTGTTTCTGCGTAGTAGAGAGAACAAATAACCCTCCAGTATGGATTTTTCTGACTATAAAACCGAGACAGGTATTAGATTTTAGGGAGTTACAGGCTGAAGTCAAGCACTCCTTTAATTTAAAAATGCAAACTTGGCTCTGTGAGGGCTCTATATCTTGGAGTGCCCACAAGTTTGAAGTCAGACAAATTTATCCTCGTGAACACGACTCTTCCAGGCATTGTTCCCCCACCTCATTTTTTTCACCCATCTAGAAGAACAAGTTTTGTGCACATAGACATTAGCTGTGCAGGCAAAATCCAAACCAGTGGCTCTCACTGACTGCCTTGATTTGGCATTCAGAACATTTTCATAATTCAGTTCTGTGTACGAGAAACCAGAGTTGCTTCAGAGCCCCCGGGAACTTACCACTCCGTGGGTAGGAACAAACGGGTGTCACCCAGGTCCCCCCTCTAACTGTAAATGATACAATGAATAAAGAGAAATCCAGAATTGTATTTTCAGGGCCGGATTACAGTTTAACAGAATACAGCAGGCAACCATTCATTTTCGCCTGATCTAACCGTACATCTAACTGTAGGTTATTATAAAAATAATGATCTATGGGGAAATATAAGCTCAGAGTCCTAGACAGTTTTATTAGTGTTCATAAATATTTATGTTCCAGATTATAATCATATTATTAAAGTCCTGTACACCCTCACACATAAAATTCATGAGACTGTCTATTTTTATCCACATTGGCATGTCCCTACCCTAGGCAGTAAGACAAATTAGAACTGATAAAAATAAGAAACTGTCAGTAGGTTGGGCACTTGCGCCAAATAGACTCTGTCTTAAGCAGAACTGTAATGGTTAGGATCAGCCTGACTCACTGGTGGGTCACAATGCCCCCATCTCTTCCACTCTTCACTTTCTGCCTTCAAGTGGCCATTGACAGAGAAAAATGGATGGTGTCTCAGTTAAGAAATTGGTTTTGGGGGAGGGTCGCTTTAACTGAGGATGGGAAAGGGAGAGCAATTCTGAGAGACAGGGATGAAAGAGGGATAAAGAACACTAAGGATGATTGGGAAAACCTTATGGATATATATATATTGTTCTATTTTCACTCAAAAATACATACAAAATATATGTGTAAGTATCTATGTATGCATATATAAGTGATTTAAATGAAGTTATGCTACTTGAGTGATAATGATCTCCCCAAGGGCTTCAGACTATCTAATAAAAATCCCAAGTGTCATTTGTGGGAATCCTTTTAGACTGCTGATGACGGGAGACCCAAGACACTCCCAAAACAGTATAGGCAACTTCCATTGCTCTCGGGCACACCCCAGAACTTTAAGGTAAGGTCCATCGCATACTTCAGACACTAGGCTTAGAAGAATTGACCTGGACCTGACCTGGAAGCCCTCCCTCTGAGGACAATCTCTCAGAGAATCCACATGCGCCGTGCAAACTGACAAAGGATAAATGTGACCAATAGTCTTACGCAGCTGTGAGGCCTATGAACCACAGCAATGACCAGCTCAGCAGGATGTCCCCCAAGGGTAGAGTGTTGGCACTTATATTCTGTGGTTAACCAATCATCTAATTGGGGTCAAGGCCCATTTAATAGATGGGGATCCATGCCTGGTACTATAAACCTAGCCAACTATTAGCTCATTGGTGAGATCATGGACCAGAGGAGAGAGCCTAAACTTGTATTTCTAACCACATCCTAAATATTTATCATCATAACCACAGATAAATGTACCTCTCAACCCTTACCAGAGAATCTATGTTTTGCAGCAGCAGGCAACCATCACAGTAAATCACAATTCGTCAAAAAGGCAAAAAACAATGAGTGTGGGGTGCCCGTCCCTGGCTGATGTACAATACTGTCTCTACTCCTAAGATTCCAGAGATAGCATAAAGAAGGAGGGATGGAAATTTGTAAAAGCTAGAGGTCCAGGCCATCTGCTTCTGGGAGATCTAGCCTTCTCTCTATGACAGGGAAGCTACACACATGAACTGTAAATGATAGGATTGCCTGAACAAGGTCTGCACACCCACAGCATCTGTTCACATGCCAACACAGATGTGTCCCTGGCCTTGCTGAAGAGTCCCAGGCAGCTAACGACTGCTGAGAGACAAGGAACCAGTTTACTCCAAGGGTGAGCCCCTTGAGCACATGGTAAGCTGTAAAAACATACATATATGAGCAATAGTAAATGGACTCAGTAGGTTCTCTACCTCCCTCCCTCCCTCTCTCCCTCTCTCTGTCCCCCGCCCCATATCTCTCTCTCTCTCTCTCTCTCTCTCTCTCTCTCTCTCTCTCTCTCTCTCTCTCTCGTGTGTGTGTGTATGTGTGTGTGTAACAAAAATAAAAAACAATTGAGAGTCAAGGGGGGAAACACAGGAGACAATGGAATGAGGAAGAGATGATGTAAATTCATCACTCATACATGAAATTATCAGAAAAGAAACACCTGAAATAAAGAAGTGTTGAACCTTCTTGTGCCCAACACATAATCACAGCCTCCCCAAACCCAGGTAGAAATGTCAGCATCTCTCCACTTTGATATTAATGGGAGTCATCAGCAAGCTAATAACAAAGTCAATGCACCAAGAAGAGGACGTATTTTGAGTTCACAATATGGGCTTTGTAAATTCCCTAACACATTTTTAGAAGGGGAGGGTAGAAGTCCTCCTGGCCTCTGTTGAAGGCTAGGGAACCTTAGTGCAATGTTGTGTCAATGGAAAACTTTTTTGAAATGGAGACACAAAGAGCCAACACCTTCCTAACAGAACAATGACCACAAGACAGTGCATGTATCCAGGTGACCCTGATGGATGAACCAGGACACATGTGTAAATCGATGCTTTAAAAGTAGAATTTGGAAGAGGAATTTCCTGGGCTTTGTCCCACTAAGGCAAAGAGAATGGCACTAAGGCTGCCAGAAGTTGAAAACTCATGTTTTAAGATGTCTCCCTCAGTTCCTAGGTAATTGAATCAAACCCAGAGAAGGCTGACTGTCCCTGGAGAATTATGACACCGTACTGACGGGGCAACGGCTTGAACCCACTTCCAGTCACCAGTGAGGTCCAATTTCCTCTACGTGGCATATTAAAACAAGCAGAAGTAAGGGAATCAAAAAGTTATCTGAGTGTAAGAATCCCTGAGCTTGCCGAAATAGATTCTTTCAGGAAAGTCAGTTCTCCTGAGAGCAGAAAAATGCTAGAGCAGCCTCAGATCTCTTAGGCAAAAGAGGAAGGCAACACCTGATGTTTGGTGTGAGTGACGCTGTGGACACAGTCTCTTTTCTTGGGAAGCTAGTAGACACATCTGTTCCATTCGTCCCTTCACTTCATAGGCACATAATCCCCAGTGGAGCCTCCTGCCTGCGCCTGGGCTGCTTCTTGAGGCTGAAATGAAAACTTGTTTCCATAGGAAATATAGTTCCCCTTTTTCTATTGTTTGAGAAGCTCATAAATGCATATAAATATGGTTTGGTTCCATCCATCCCCTCCCCTCCACCCTCCACCACCACACTTTTCTCTCCCAACTTCATGTGAGTTGTCTGTTCATGTTTAACCTACCAAGTCCATGCAGCACTGCCTGTTCGGGCATGGGGGAGCTTCTCACGTTCTGAATGCCTGGAGAAAACTGACCCTCTTCTCCAGCAGCCACTAACTGTCAATAGCGCCACAGCTAATAGCGGCAGTTAATGCCATATCCCACCTCCATGATGAGATTGCTTTTTTCTGGCATGACCTGGTGAGGGTCTTGCACATGCTATCGCAACGGTTGAGAGCACATATGTGCAACTGCCTCTTTCTGCACGGAAAACCCTTTTGCTATACCCGTCCTCCGCCGCTGGTTTTTCCCTTATCCTTTAAGGCCGGGTGGATTTTGCTCAGTAAGATCCTGCAGTCTAATCTGTTAAGCCTAACTAAGTCCCCATGCTATGGGGACCCCTGAGGTAGCGGCTCCAGAGCCAGCCTTCCCTACCTTGCAATGTAACAGGAAGGGGAACCAGAGACAGAATTTGAGTCTTGGTTTGCGACCTTTGCCTTCGGGTTTCTGTCTTCTCATTTGCAAGCACAGAGCAGTGAATTTCTACTATAGAGTGTATGGGAGTGCTAAACAAATATTTGATAAATGTCCAGTACTTTGTAAATTCAATATATTGTCAGTAGCCCCCAGAGCCATACTGGGGCAGGATCAGGGGATTCCTAAGCATTGCTGGGATGAGGGGGGCAACTCTCTGCTCAATCTGGGCACAGAACCAACTGCCCTATAGGTTTTCTGAGTGCATCCCCATCGAAGTGTTCCTCAGAGGAATAGGGGTTGGCACTGTCCTCTGTGTGACGTGGAGATGGCCGCTTCTCAGTGTTGCTATCAAACCAGAAACACCTTAGCAACAAGCCAGAATTTCCTCAGCCTTAGGCAACCAAGAATTATGTTTCTTTTGTTTGCTTGTTTGTTACTTCCTTCCTCTCTCCCTCTCTCCCTTTCTCCCTCTTTCTACCTCTCTCTCTTTCTCTTCCTCTTGTTTTTTCTTTCTTCCTTCCATCCTTCCTTCCTTCTTTCCTTTCTTTTTCTATTTTAAGACAAACTCTCACCATATAGCCTGAATGGCCTGACATTCACTATGTAAAGCAAGTTGGTCCCCAATTTATAGAGACATCCCAAATGCTGGGATTAAACCCATGCAACCCTCCCTTCACCAGTATTGTTCCTACAGTATTTTCCAGAAGTTATTTGCCTAGTGTCCCTGAAATTTTCTGCAACTGTATCGACTATGCTGCTGATTCATTGAAACCTCATCTCGTTTCCTGATTATTTTTTTCTTGACCCTGCCAGGCGCACTGCCATTTTCTGCTATCTGAGCTGAGGTCCTGAGCCCGGGGCTCCCAATGCCTTTTCTGTTTTCACCTCACATAGCCTTTCCCTTTTGGACCTTCACCTAGAAATTTACATCTTTGCTTTCTCATGACATTCCAGCAGATGGTACAACCCATATGCTTCCCCTGGCACACACACACACACACAAACACACACACACACACACACACACGCACACACCCACACACGCACACACTGGGATGATGACCAGACACATGTCATGCACTGGCCTTGACTGACCTGTGACATTTACAGCAAAAGCCTCTTCCACTTTTCATGTTTGTTGTCTTCCAAACTCATGGAATAGGACAGTTTTCACAAGCCAATTGGATCTAGTGCTTATCACCTGGCAAATAAACTGAACTGCCAGTTCTATGTTTCTCGGAAATTGAAAAAATATTAAAATTTAGTGGGGCAGGTTGGGCGGTGGTGGCACACTCCTTTAATCCCTGCACTTGGGAGGCAGAGGCAGGCAGATCTCTGTGAGTTCTCAGTCAGCCTGGTCTATAAGAGCTAGTTCCAGGACAGGCTCCAAAGCTACAGAGAAACTCTGTCTTGAAAAACAAACAAAAACAAATTTAGCCAGGTGGTGGTGGCACATGCCTTTAATCCCAACACTCAGGAGGCAGAGGCAGGTGGATCTCTGTGAGTTCGAGGTCAGCCTAGGTTATAAGAGTTTGTTCTAGGACAGGCTCCAAAGCTACAGAGAAATCCAGTCTTGAAAAAACAAACAAACAAACAAAACTATTAAAATTTTAGGTAAGTGGGGGCATTGTATACATCCACTAACGTAAGAGGAGTTGGCTGAGATCAACTAGTGCCTCAAAAGCTGCTGTCTCAGTGGCTCCCTGGACACTGATTAAAAGGCTTCCCCTATGAAAAGCAAGAATTGAACAGTTAGTTGCATTTTATAATAGAGGAATTTTACTATAGAGGAATCAGACCTTCTTACACAGCCAGCTAGGGAGCACGGACTGTGGTATTCCAGCTTCCCATTCTTCTGATGGAGGGCATGATGCATGAACAAAGATCTTATTATTGTTTTGACTAGTAGCTTTCTTTCCCACAGAAACACTTTTAAAAACACACTAGAGGTGTTCATCATTACATGTTCATTGTTTACGATCTCTGCCGATTCTTCCTTTTGTGGTATTGATGAGGGTCATCATGTTAGAAGTACATTAGCATCTCCTTCCTTTGGCTGCCCATCCACCAGTGCTACCTGAAGTAAACACAGCGCAGGCCGTTTCTCGCGTCCGCCATCTTTACCTGGCTTTTTCTAAGCATCCTTGAACAGGCAATCATCTTTCCTGACAGGCAGTTCACATCCAAGTTGTTCCTCAAATATCTTTCACAGCTTTCTATAAGAGAAAAATAAAATAAAATGATCCGAGATTAAATCAAGGATCATTTATTACATTTTACTACCTGTCTGGTTATTTTAACTGAAAAAGAAAATCCTGTTTCAAAAAATATAACTTCTGAGACTGGAGAGATGGCTCAGTGGCTGAGAGCTCTTGCTGCATTGTAGAGGAGCTGGGTTAGGTTTCCAGAACCCTGCCATGTGTCACATCCATCTATAACTCCAGTTCCAGGGCATCTGAAACCCTCTCTGACTTCTGCTGACATTGTGTGCATGTCATACACATACATACAGGCAGGCAACATACACACACATTAAAAAAAAAAACCAAAGAAAATGTATCTAAGACAACTTAAGAAAATTGTCTCAGATCTGAAGGTTGGCCAGATTCCGCACAGGGCTTCTAGGTAAGCATTATGGGAACTTCTACTTCAGATTGAAGGTGAAAGTCTGACTGACATCATCAGGGATGACTTTCCTGTCAGAAACGATTTGCAAGTTAACAGACTTGTCAATCATCTTGGATTTAAGATTTTTATATGGAATGTGTTCAAGGATTATCTACGGAAACTGTTTTTCCCTATGCCAACAGTTCTCATTCGAGAATAATTCTAACTCTGGTGGTGGGGAGGGGTGGTCACCCCTGGAGATACCTTCAGCTCCTCACATGGGAGAACTGCTCCTGCCACCATCTTTGCCTAGGTTAAACATGGTCTATAATAGAGAGGACTGCTGCCCACCAAGAGACGAGCAGCCCAAAATGTCGACAGTGCGGAGGTAGAATAATCCTTTACATGCACAGATAAGATCACTCTGTTTATGTCTGGAATACTGTGGAGGGCTGGTTGTAGTGATAGGAGCGGCGGGGCTGCGTCCCCGGCACCCGGCAGCCCGCATGGCTAGCTTATGCCCCGAGATAATTACACGGAGACTGTATTCTTTTAAACACTGCCTGGCCCATTAGTTCCAGCATCTTATTGGCTAGCTCTCACATATTGATCTAACCCATTTCTAATATTCTGTGTAGCACCACGAGCTGGCTTACCAAGATAGATCTTAACTTGCATCTGTCTGGAGTGGGAGAATCATGGCGACTCACTGACTCGGCTTCTTTCTCCCAGCATTCTGTTCTGTTTACTCCACCCGCCTAAGGGTTGGCCTATCAAATGGGCCTAGGCAGTTTCTTTATTAATTAACCAATGAAAGCAACAGATTAGAAAGAAATCACTCCCACATCAGCTGGTAAGGGACCGTAAACATCAGAAGCACCATCGTGTCACCTGCAATGACCTGCAGCATACGCAAAGGTCAAGAGCAAAATATCGCCATCGGAATTACTAAAGAACTAGATTAATAAAGACTTATAAAAACTTTGACATTTCTGCTCAAGGGAATACCAACCTTGGCCTGTGCTCTTTCTTCACGACCTCCCTTTTGGGTATAGGTGAAAAGGAATAAATTCTCCCCAAATGGTTTTACCCTCTTCTTGCCTTGCAAAGATTGTGTTTCCTTTATCTAGAGATGAGTGACAGCTCCCACGTGTGGTTTACAGGACTCTCACTCCATTCTCCATGAGCCGCCACCCCACGCTCAGGACTCTGCTTCTGCTGCCAGGCTGCCTCCGCCATCAGAGAGCAAGTGAGGTCACACAGGCTGGGGTGGCAGAGACTACAGCAGCTTTTTGACCTTGGCTTGGCTCCCTTCTTGCTTTCAGCTCCCTCTCCTGTGGTGTCATTGTAGGCCTTCCCTTAACAAATGGCTGCTTGTTCTTTCTCCAAGCTTACAGGGTGTCAGAGGCCCAGACTGAGCCCTGCTTGCATTCCTGGGGCTCCTGGCCTTGGGAATCCTGCAGCTGCAGGCTGAATGAGGCCATTTGACGCTAAAGCTGTGGCGTTAAGTGGAGCTGGGTGGCACGGGGTCCTCTCAGTCAGCAGCGTGGTCAAATCTTCAAGCAGATTCATGCTCATGTTCTTTTTTTGAGGGGAGGGGATGATTTGCTTGTGTGAGCTTCCACTCTCTGCTATTTTGTTAGCAGAGCAACAGGCATCTGGGTTCTGCTCCCACAGCACGGGGCTTTGCATTCTGTGCCCAGTAAATATTATTCAACCCACACGATAGATGTCAGAGTGCTGAAGCCAAGACTTATAGATTGGGCTGATACAGTATAGAAAGGAAAAATCTGTTTCCTTTACCTCCTTGGCATGTCCTGCAGAGGCTCTGTGGATCAGATGAATGACAAATGAACAAGAAAAAAACAAACGAAGTTTACTAACATGAGCTTTGAGATACCCACAGGAGTGCTAGTAATCCCTTTATCCTGCTAGAATGAACGTGGCATGCCATCTTAAGCACAGAACAATTCTTGAGTAAGGGCCAAGACCAAGAGGTGAAATCTCAGTTTCCTGGGACAGCAACTTAATCAGATGGCAAACGAATCAGGAAAGCAATGGGGGATGTTTTTTGTTTGTTTGTTTGTTTGTTTTGTTTGGGCAAGTTCTTGTAAAGTTTGGTAGGCAAATCTCTGTAGGTCCAACTATATGTGAGCTGTAAGGACCCAAGGTTGTTTTTATTGACTAACTTATTCCTGGTGGGGAATGGAAGGAAGGCATCTTTCCAAATCTGTGCCCTGATTTTAGACAGAGTGGAGCTTTCCTTCCATCTCTTTCTCAACCAATTTCAGCTCCAAGTCCAAAGTGGCCCCCTGGGTGCTTAGCATCGTCTGTCTCCCTTGGTCGGTGCAATTCTCTGTTTTCTACATCAAGCCCCTGCTTTCATCTTCGGGTTTTAGAAGCTGTCTTCCCTGAAAGGAGTGATTTTCCATTAAACAAGTAATATATGTTCTTTTACAAGTAAACCCCAGGCATACTATCCCCATATCCCTGAGCAGGTAACTCTGTGGCCGATGAATTTCTAAATATAAAATGCTACACTCAATTATAACGGAAGACCCAAAGCTCCACGACTCTACAATCTTCCACAACCAGCTCTCACAATCTTCCAGTCCCCAAACAAGTTCACTTTTCCTCTTAAGCCCGTGCTCCCTGCTGACCGAATCTCTTCCCATTTGTTCAATGAACCCACTCTGCTTTTCTTGCCTGTAAACATCCAAGTCCCCGTGACACTCACCCTGCCTTTCTTTGTGGTGCCAACTCCTGTGCAGGCTGCACTTTAGGTCAGTCACCCGCCAAATGTGCTTTGCACAGAACCACCTCACGTCGCTTTTCACATCCTGTTCCAGTTCAACAAGAATCTTTGGGATATAGAATCCAAACACGATGAGTCTGTAACCTTTCTCGTGGGACATTACTGGAGAACGAGTTCCAGACTCAGTGGCCCCAGGGGTTTTTCTGCAACTGTTGATGCTCATGGGTGTCACCGGGTGCTCTTCGGGCAGCTTCTGCATATCTGACTAACTCCAAACTCAAGTGATGCTGCTACCCTGAAGATCTTGTTCTGAACGGCAAACCAGGAGGCTTCCGTTCCTCTGAGGCCCTGGTTCTTTTGGTGTGGACTCCAGGCTAGAGCCATTGGTGGTTCCTATCTGGGAACTTGTTAGAAATGCATAGCCTCCGGTCGCACCTATTGGGTCAGAGCCTCTGGGTCCACAGGTTTTGTTCATCTTGGCTTGCTTCACACCTCCAGGCTGAGAAACAGCATTGCAGTCCCTTCTGGCTGCAAGGATGAAGTATGTACATTTTTGTGTGCCTTTCTGCTTTAAAACATGCTCTCAAACAAAATAATAGTAATAGTAATAATTTAAATTGGCTTTTCTAAATGAGAATTATGAGTCCCTAAGGTGTAAGCGACATAGTGGTGATGTTACCAGCAAGGGTGGGCTTTTAATCTCTGCTGAGTCACAGATCCCTTTACCACCTCTGTGCTTCTTGTAGGCATCCATTTACCCTTCCTGCCTGAGGTTCAAAGCTCTGCTATGCAGGAGCTGCAGGCTCAGAGGACGCTGGCTGCTCTGTCTTGGCTCCACCACGGCGCAGGCAGTGACAAAGCTTCAGTGTATTTATTTCTGCAGGCAGCGCAGCTTCCTGCGCATGTGGTGTGACAGCTACAGGATCCTGCCCTTGGGGCTGTAGAGGAAACACTCAGGTGGGCATTCCAGCACGGAAAGGCACCCTATTGGCTTGTCTCTATGCCCAGAAACCCTCTCTTAAGGTGGCTACTGGGCCACAACGCGGGCCAAGTGTGCTTTAGTGCTGAGCTAGCAGCTGGGTTAGTGATTGGGTTGGGCATGGCAGCAGTGGGGAGACTAAAGAGGTCTGCCCTTTTGACTCTCGGTCCATTGTACAGGCTCCAGACGGCTGGGTGCTAAGTTAGCACCGTCCCCAGAGTCCTAGCTAAGATATCGGGGATCCAGCCATGTAGACCATTTTCTTTTGAATCAAGAGCAATCGCACAGCGGCGTGTGTGCTGCTGCCTTCCCCTCCCATGTCACCCAGGCTGGCTCTTCTGTCACTCAGCTATTTGAGCTCAGAGTTCTTTCCTTGCTAGCAGCCTTGGTCTAAGGAAGGACGGATAGAGAAGTCATGTTAGTAGAGAAGGAATGTAGCCCTCAATTAGGCCAGGCAATCAGAAGCCTTAATGGAGGAAGGCCTGTCAAAACACAGTGGGGTGTCTGCTAACCTCTGAGGCTGCTTGCTTACTGTAAGCAGACACTATAAGGTAACAGAGAGACCTTAACAGATGAGTCCGCTTCTTATGTCTCCGTATCTTTGAAGAGTTTGACAACACTGTCACCTCTTCTCTAAGGAGGGAGCTTGGGAGGGATCTATCTAGCTGCATTCTCTCTTGAGGAAATATGCAGCGCCACATAATCAAGGAATAGTCATTAATAAAAAGATGAAACTGGGGATTTGGGCTCTATATTTAATGCAGGAATCCAAAGCGCAGGGGTTTCACAGAGGAGAAAGGAAGCAAACCCAAGACTCAGGGAGGAGCTGAAGGGGGACACTAGCACCCCTCACCCAGTCTTCCAATGGATCAGAGGGAGGAGTAAGAAGAGGAGGATTCCCTTTCTATGAGCATCCTGCCAGCTGCAGAAACTGCAGTCTCATCCTCTCTGCGCTGGACCGCGGGAGGAAGAACCTCCTTTATTGCCTGCCTGCAGGGAGACAGGGAGCCAAGAACTGTCCTGTGGGGACACAAAGTACAGCTGCATTTTGGCCACTGCTAGCAGAGTGGTAGTGACTGGCAAGAATTCTTAACAAAGCCATCAAGGCTGGCCTGGAGGGGAACCATGCTTGGCTGGTGAGCCGTGTCTGTCTTGGCTGTGGAAGGGTAAAGACAAGCTCCCATACACCCGTGCTTCCTTTCTCTTTGCCTTTCCTTTTTAGTTACCTTGTTACCCTTTTCACCAGCTGTAAAGTCTCCATTGGATTCTGATCCTGTTAAACCATGTTTCTGGGAAGGTTGTAGCTTAAAAGAATGGCAAAGCGGGCAGCAATTACATATTTTCTATGTCCTGCGGAATTGGTCAAGTTCATGATTCAAGTGGCATACACACCATCCCAGACTTGGTTCAGTTACCAAAATGCCCACAAAATTCATGCCAGAAAGAACAGACTGTTATTTTTAGGTTCGCCCTCCCCAAATGAGGCAATCAAAGATTTGCAATTCTATGGCCCAAATAAAAATCTCTCAGTGACTAAGTCTCCTCTCAAGAGCCTGACTTAAGCAGCTCTGAGCAGGAATCCAGCTTCCCAGTAGGACCTTAGGCAGTGGTGACAGCTCTGTTGGGATGAATATGGGAGAGTGGCTGGCAGCAGAACCCCCGCTACCAATGTCCCAGGGCCTGTGGGAGGACAGATGAGCCCAGAAAAGATGACTCAGGCTTGGAATCCTGATAAAGAACCAGGAGAGGCGGTGTGGAGAGGAGGCAGAACAGAATGGGGGGAGATTCAAACCTCTGCTGCAAATAGCCTCAACTGTACAGAGTTTGGCTTCAGAGTCTACAATAGACTGGATCACATCATCCCAAACACATCCACATATTCATCTGTGCTCCCCAGACCTGGCAAAAGTGACTTGGAAATGCGAGGTCTGTCCTTTAGATGGTGAGAAGATACTGTCTTAGCTGACTGAGCTCAGAGTCATCACCAGGGAGGCAGGAAGGGCACAGAGAGGAAAGGTAGTGTGATCATGAAGGTCAGAGAAACACAGGGCCACAGAGCGACACTTGCAGGCACCTTCTAAAAGCTGGGACAATAAGGATAAGTTCTCCTCTAGAGCCTCCAGCAAAATGCTGTTTTAGGGACACATTCTGGGCTTCCCAGCAGCAGAGCGGAAGAACTAACGTCTATGAAGCCTCACGTCACTGAGTCTGTGGAAACTGAGAAACACCCCCAGCTTACTTCTGAAGTACTGGCTGGACACATATGGGTGTCACACTTGGAATGTGCCTTAGGCATGCATTTCCATGACCTTGGCAAGGTTTTTCTAGAGGATAAATTTTATGTAGGTTAAAGGGATCATGGGCACCAGGAAGTCAATTCGAAGTTCTACACATGCAATTGCTAGTTCAGCATCTTCAGACGCTTACTATCCTGTGCAGAAAAGGGTTTTTAGGATGGAGATTTCCTGAACTCTTGCCTCTGTGAGATGTAGTAGCCACAGTAAGGCATTCTACATTTTATAGCTGTATTTATTCTTTTGAAATCATTTAAAAAACTTCATGCATTCATTTATTTATGGTGAGAGCAAACTTGGAGATCAGAGGACAGCTTGTGGGAGTTGGTTCTCTTTTCACATCCCTGGGATCGAACTCAGATCCTTAGGCTTGGCAGCAAGTGTCTTTACCCACCAAGTCATCTTGCCTGTCTGTATTTATTTATTCTTATTTACTTTTGAATTCTGTAGTGTTGAGAGCCAATCCAAGTCCTCAGGTATGCAGATGAGTGCCGTCCCACTGAGATACACCTTCCATGCTAGTGATCTTAAATAGAACTCTCTATTGACTTTCCTTATGTATAAGTGAAGATACCCCCAAAACCGTTTCAATATCAGCCCTTCATCTATAACAGTAAGAAAAAGAATGACTTCAGCTGAGCATATGGACTAAAATATTTATATATTTGGGAGCTAAAGGAAAGTGCATTGAAGACCCTTTCCAAAGAATTTGTCTAAGGGTTTCATGAGGTCAGGATGGGCCTCCTGTAACCCTCCCAGTGAGCTGTACCACCTAAGAGAGTAGCTTATAAGGGAGCTGTCTGAGACATAGGACTCAGAGATGTGTGGATGGCTTAAAGAGGAAATTTTTGGAGGGGATTTAATAATATGTGAATTTCCCCCAAGGGAAAGATGTGCATAGAAAAATGCCACAGAATATGACTAATTTTTATGCAAAATAGAGTCTTGGAGATAGAAGACAAAATAATTTTTTTTAGCTATAGATCCTTGGTATGATTAGTAAGAAGAATTTAATTTTCTCTTTTATCTTTGAGATGAGTTTTAAAATTGTGTCTAATGGGTATGTTTTATATTTATTATTAGAGAAAGGTCATTTTTCATGAGTGGAGCCTTAAAGGATATGGCTAGACGACTGGCGGGATTAGGAGACTTTCAGGAGACAACTTTAACGTGTCTCACTGAGCTTTGGAGTGCAAGTACTGCTGAACCTTGTTTTCTTATAGAAAACTGAGACATGCAAAGAGTCAGGAGAGATGCTTTTAGTGTTGTGGGAAGAAAAAGCAAAGACCGAGTCAGACCTTAAGTCTCTTTCTTGCTGGTTTGGCCGTTAAGAAGTTACTGAGCGTCTTTCAATGTCCGTGATCTGTCTGGTTTTTGGTGCTCCAATGTTAACACACGGGGACTGCTGGGGGTCAACTGGGGAGACCCGGGTGCCTTTAGCCAATGACTGGCTCACTGTGAGGACTCAGGAAATGCCAACTCTTACTTCTGTCAGGAAGGCATTGAGCATTGTCAGCCTCCCAGCTGACATTTCCTGTTGATATGTAAACTGGCTTTTCAGTGTATACAAATGGAAAGCACTGGGGATTCCTAGATTCTTCCACAGCAATAATTAGTGACAGAGTAATTAGGTGGCCAGGGGACATGATTAACCTCTCTAGCTTTTGGTATGTTTGTCTATAAAAAGATGGTGTGGAATTAATAGACCTTTAGGGTTTCTTCCTGCAACATTACGATTTGAAGATTTTTTTTTTTTTTTTTGGCCTACATTGAAAACCTTCATTTGAACGATGACTTCCTGAAAATTTAATCTTTTGTGTGTGAACTGTAATCTACTCCCTCTTACAATCCGTTTTCCCAGATGAATATCTGGGAACAGGGTAAGAAAGAGGCTGGTATCTGGCCAATTGTCTTTGTGTCCTGTAGCCAAGGCTGGGTGGGTGCGGGGTGGGGGCGTAGTATCTAATTGCTTTGTTGCTGCTCAGGAAAACTATATTTATCTTGTAAATAGACTACAGGATGGCAGGGTCTAGAAGTTGAAAGGCCCCTACTATTGTTGAAGAGAAGAAAGCTGAGCAATTCAAGGAGAGCAATGACTAACTTTACGAGGGAGAAACTGAAGATGGCGCCTGACTTAAATGAGAAGAAACTTTTTGTCTTATGGGTGACTGTACCATGGCTGCCCAGGGCTACCAATTATGATGCCACCTCCTCTAACCTCTTTCCTTGTCTCTCTTCCTCCTGCTACAAACATGCCTGCCAAATGTTTCATCCCCCCCAGGGCCTTGCTGCTGGTTGCTATGGCAACAGCTAGCTACTCCAAGATAAATGTGCCCTCCTGCCTTCTCGAACTAGGGAGACTCCAGGAGACAATCTCTTCCTGGAAGGGAGATGACAAAGCAGGAGAACCTCAAACTAAGATTTAAGACAGACATTTTGAAGCAAGTGATCTATACCCCTCAAATCAGAATAGGGAACCAGTCTTTCTGCCTACCCATGCATAGAGCCAATTCGTACCTTGTTTCTCTTGTACTATCCTTTATGAAACACCTTTACCTATCTGCTGTGATCAGAGTGACATGCCAACTATGGTCTGTCCTGTGGAGAACTGAGGAGTGTGAAGACTCTTTAGGAATGTTCAAATTCAATCAACCAGTGTTCTTTTCTAGCCTCTAATTCGTGCAAGCTGCAGGGAGGAATGGTTCCGTGTAAATAAGAACAATAAAAAAAAGTCTATATCAATTTCTTAGCCTGCATCTCACTAATATCTTTCTAACCTATAGCAGGGACTATCAAAATGCCACTCCCATAAGCTTTGTGGTATTTGGAGATGCTGAATTTGAAAATGGAAAACATTTTAGCATCATGGAAAGGAGGGTTTTGACATGGAATCATCATAAGGTGGGATAGGCTTGGACAAAATTCTACAAGGTCTAAAATTTCTCATCTCAGGCATTGTTCAGACCTAAAAACTCTGCCCCTCCTCAAACCTATTTACTAGTTCACATGCACTACACAGTAAAAGACCAAAAACAGTCTAACACACTGCCCATAAACCTAGGAGACATTAAATTGTTATTCTGGCTTTTGGGAAGCAGAGCAGGAGGATGGAAGTTTGAGGCCAGTCTGGGCTACCTGACAAGACCTATCATGTCTCAAAAACCCCAAATAAATAAAACAAAAAATGTAATCTAGCCCTAGAATAATGTAAATTTTGGGCAAACAACAATTAAAAATATATCCTAAGCAATTTCTTATCCCATGTTTTACTAACATCTTTCATAACCAAGAGAGGTCTTTTCAGAACACTATTCTAGAAAACAGAATTCAAATCTAGAATCAAAATAGTTTGTGTGTGTGTGTGTGTGTGTGTGTGTGAGAGAGAGAGAGAGAGAGAGAGAGAGAGAGAGAGAGAGAGAGAGAGAGATAGGGGGGATTAGAGATGGAGATGATGCTGTAGTCCAGTAGTCCCAGCTGCACTTATTCCCTCTAACCCTTAACACACATACACACACACACACACACACACACACGTCTGGTAGTGAACTGTAAAGATTTTAATTAAAACTGCATCAGAGGAAAAGAGACCTCAGTATAGATCAGGCTTGAATTGTGAATTCAGGAGCAAAGCATAGGTCAGTGGATAGAAAACTGATGAGTAAACATGAGTCTAAGTGGGCATTCTGGGTAGAAGATCTACTGGTGACTGAGGCAGGGTGATCGGGTATCACCTTGGGATGCTGGGTGTCCTGGTGTGGATAAGAAGTGGTCACCAACGGCTCATGTATTGATGGCTTGCTTCCCAATGAACAGGACTCTGACTTCATCAAGTAATTAATCCACAATGGGTGGATAATTGAATAACATCACTTGGAGATGGTGGGAGGGAAGGAAAACGGGAGGGAGAGCCTAGCTGGAGTGTGTGAGTCAATAGTGAGCCTCCCCTAGAAAGATACACCTGGTTTCAGCTCTCTATTCTCTCTTTCTTGCTTCCTTGCTTGTTAGGAGCTCAGTTCCACCATATCTTCCTGTTGCAAATCCTGACACAATGGTTAGCCTCACTGCAGGCTAGGAACAGTGGGGCCAGCTGCCCCCAGGCTGAAACCTCTGAAACCAGGAGCTGAAATTCTTCTTCCTGTCCCTCTCAGATACTTGTCACAGTGACTAAGAAGGTCACACGTTAGAAGATGGCAAACTTGACTGGATGTTGGGTGACTAGATATTGAAGGTAGGGACTACCTGAAAATTGACTTTGCTGAACGCTTATTAAAATCAGGTGATGCAAATGGGACACCAATATTGAGGCCTCACAGGCCCCATTACCATTCATCAAGGAGAGAAACTCAGAAGTTTAGATGATTAATAATCCACATAAAATATCAGGGATCAAATAGGTGCTTGTTATATGAATTTTTATTGCAAGCCTTTAAGAGAAGGTAAAGAAGATTACGAAATTTAAAAACATAATGTATTTGGGGACAAAAAAAAACTATTCAAGTTCTTTGCCCACATTTTTTTAAAGTTTCTTTTTGCCATTGAGTTGAATGAGCTCTATTTATTTTCAGCAACTTTTCATATACTAGTTTCATAAAGAATCCCATCATAGCACCCATGTCTCAGCGTATTTCCTTTATGGTGCAGAATTCTTTCATTTTGAATAGTTCTACTTACAACAACATTTACTTCTGCTGCCTGTTTTTGGTGTTAGATAAAAGCCAAGATCATTGACAGGTTTGTCCCTGGACAGGTACGGTGGCCCATGTCAATAACCACAGCATTTAGAAGTTAGAGCCACAAGGGTCATCAGGTCAAGCTCTTTGGCCATGTAGAAATCTCTAGGCCAGCCAGGATAACATGAGGCCCTGACTAAACACCAAATAAACAAACAAGAAAACAATAAGAAACTTGTTTTTTTGTGTGTTTTCTTTTGTGCTCTGTGATTTCATGTCTAGGCCAATAGTTACATGAAAGGATGCCCAACGTCACCAGTGATAAGAGAAATCAAAGCCAACCAGAGAATATCAGGAGAGCTGTTCTAGCAGCCGTTAGAGAGTGGTGTTGCTGAGGGTGTGCAGGGAAGAGGGCTCTGACACACTCATGTTGGAAATGTAAGTTAATGGTCATAATGGGAAACACTATGGAGGTCCCCACTAAGGACCCCAAAAGGGGTCCTTGACCTTCACAATGCACGGTGACACGTACATGCCTTCCCCCGTCCCTACACGAAAATAAAATCTAAATATAAAAGAAAAATTAAAGTTAAAGACAGGACCGTCATGTGATCCAGTCATCCCATTTCTGGGTTGCAAGGGAAGTAAAATCACAACTAGTGGCTGTCCAAACAACATGGTCATCGCAGCATTATTTGCCACAGCCAGGAGGTGAAAGAAATCTAAATGTCCTTTTACAGAGCAATGGATGAAGAAATTGTGATTTATATATAAGCCCCTAAAAAATAATAATAGCTAGGTATGGTGGCAAATGGCTTAATTCAAGGGCTACAGAAGCAGAGGCAAGAGGATTTCTGTGAACTGGCAGCCAACCTAGTCTATGAGCAAGATCCATCCCAGCCTGGCCTACGCAGTGAGACCCTATCTCAAGAACGAACAAACAAGCATATAGAATAGCCTGCCACCGGTCATAGCATGAATGAAAATGGAAAGCATCGCGAAAACCAACTTCACTTAAAAAGTAAAATGCTAGTCTAGACATGTGAAGCTTTATAAAATCAGTTTCAAATGGAAACTTTTTAGAATTTCATAGAAGAGGCACCGGATACAGCTAGAAGTATTCTCCATCCCACTGGTCCCCTGGACCTACTTTTCTGTCTGTTCCCCAAGCCACTTAGGAAATAACCACTCTGAGGTTTATTAACAGTTACAGTCGTTTGGCCAATGCTTTAGGCTTCTTACCAGCTAACTCTAACTATTAAATTAACCCATCTCTATTAACCTGTGTATCGTCACGAGGCTGTGGCTTACCGGTACAGCATGTTACTTCTTCACTGGGTACATGGCATCTTCTCGACCCTGCCTACTCTCTCCCTCTGTTTAAATTTTCTGCCTGGCTTTACTCTGCTAAGCCATTGACCCAAACATGTTTATTCATCAACCAATAAAGGCAACACATATACAGAAGGACGTCCCACATCCAGTGGTTGGAGGACTGGGAGTGTGGGAAGATACCTGGCAGAGGCTGCAAATGGAGGGATGAAATCTTTGGCATTATGAGCCCCTAACCCTAACTTTACCCTAGTTCTAATCATAACCCTAACAGTCTACTTATTAAGTGGAAGGAAAAAATAGGTACATTCATACCTGCTTTGGGGTAGCAACCATCCTACTGTAGTCTTCTGAGAACTGGGCACCATCATGCTAGAAATTAGAGATTTATAAACAAAGTGTGTGTGGTGGGGATCAGGTGAGGATCTATTGGGAATAATAGGAGAATCATTCCCAACTTGTTGGAGTGTGTGGGATGAAGGATGAAGTATCAATGGATGGAAATTTACTCAGTTAGACATACTACTGATTTTGAATTTGAGGCCAGGTCTAAGTGAAGAAGGGTCAGTACTCGAGTGTGCCAAGCACTCATTACGTGCAAGGTGTGACTATCGTGAATCACACAGTCACACAGTAATTTCTCACATCAGCCCAGTGAAGTTGTTGCTCTTCAACCTCACCAGGCACTTGGATACTGCTTGGCTAAAGAGCACTGATGTTTCACTTTGGTCCACAGGTAGAAGCAGATGCAAGTCTGGTGTCTCTACCGTTGCCTCACTATGGTCCACAGATGAACCTGTCCTCTCTTGCTGTATTTTCCTGTCTATCTAACTCCTCTTGACTCTGCCTAGGCATGTGAATCATCTAAGGGATGTTTGCATGTCTGATTGGTTTCATCCCCATTCAATGCTGAACATGTAGAGAGAGGTCATTGTCTTAAACCTGAAAGTAATTTGGATTTCAAGACCAGAAGTGGACTTACAGGACTCGTCACATCTAGATATCCTGGATAAATGCCCATGAAGACGAGGCTACATCCTGAAGCAGGAGGCATTGTCTTACAAGGACAAGGTTGATCTAAACTGGCAACAGTTAGAGTAACTTCTCTGGGCCGTGGCTCAGCACCAGAACTGAGACAGTGATGAACCAGATCACTTGGACCAAGGCGACATTGCACGTGCCTATGTCCCTAGGCCAGTTCCTCCTCCATTAAGAACTAGAGCTTACATCAGAACTCCTCGGGGCTCTAAAACTGGACTGGTCACTGGGCTCCTTTATCTGTCCTTCTAAATATGAGCATACCGATCAAATCTCCTTTCTTTGCTTTCCATCATCGCTCATCTGTTCATTTGATTGGGATAGGTGACTGAGATTAACCTGCTAGGGTTTCAGAAATGCACGTTTTTATCTTCAAACTCCATTTCCAGCAATATAGAAGTAGGGACTTAGGAGTTTTCACCAACTTGACCCAGAATAACAAGCGGCTGAAACAGTTCTCACAGGTCTCACCCATCACAAGTAAACTCTCCAAGTAGTGCCGTGATGCCTGGGGAAACCATTCCTACCTCCAAGTCTTTCTCAAGGCCTAAAGCATATGTCCTCAAACTCTAAGCCCCATCTTCACTTAACAGAAGCTTAGGTTACAACAGTGATTCTCAACCTTCTAATGCTATCACCTTTGGATACAGTTCCTCATATTGTGATGGTCCCCGGCCGTAAAATCATTTCTTTGCTATTTTATAACTGTAATTTTCTACTCTTATGAATCAAAATGTAAATGTCCTATATGCAAGGTATCTGGTGTATGACCACTGTGAGAAGGTAGATTGTGACCCACAGGTTGAGAACTTGTCAGTTACCCCAACATGACTCTGAGACCTCGAGATTCCTGCTTGAAAGTGGAGAGCTGCCTATACTGCAAGAGTCCAGGAGAGCTAGGATGTAAGTGTAATCTCTACCATCTAGGCCTAATATTCAAGACTCAAAGACTTTCAGCTGTTCCCTCTGAGGAACTTCAGGATCAGCTAATGATTTTTTGTTTTGATATTTTGGATGTTGCATTAAATGGAAGATTGCAGATATATAGATAGGTATTTAGCCACCTGCAGGAAGTAGACTACAAACAAACATAACTTTTTAGAAATTATTGAACAAAGTCACTGTGGTACTTTCATTAATATGTCCCTTGTAGGCTCATACACACACACGCACACACACACACACACACACATACACACACACACACACACAAGTGTATATATACATGCTTAGTCCCCAGTAGGTGAACTGACTGTTTGGGAAGGATTAGGAGATATGACCTCTTGGAGTAGGTGTGGCCTTGTTAGAGGAAGTGCGTCACTGGGCGTGGGCTTTGAGATTTCAAAAGCCCATGCCAAGCTCAGCGCCTCTTTCTTTGCCTGTGTATCAGGACTTAAAGCTCTCAGCTACTGCTCAGCACCTGCCTTTGTGCCCTCATGCTTCCGGCCATGACGATCATAGACTAACCCTCTAAAACTCTAAGCAAGCCTCCAGTTAGATGCTTTCTTATATCAGCATTGCCTCAGTCATGGTGTCTCTTCACAGCAACAAAACACAGACTAAGACACTAACAAAGACGTAATTGTGATGGAAATAGCTTACTCTCAGGGCACTTTGTACTTATTTAAGATGCTTTCTTGCTTAAGATATTTGGGAAAGAAGAAAGATTCTTCTAAATGCCATCTGATATTATATATTTAACCCTTTAGTTATTACATATTTAACCTTTTAGTTAGGTGATTTTATTTCCTTTTTGAAAATGAGGATTCTGAGACTGAGAAAGATTTTCTGAGCCACTGAATACTAGCCATTTAGCAAAATTACAGTCTTTGCAGGGGAAAAAAAAAACTCTAAAAGTATTTTGGAATTCAAGCTCAGAACTATCTGCACGGCTCTCCCAAGATCACACTGGTCACTGGTCATTTTCTTAGCAAAGTCATCATGATTTAGAGTAAAGTTGAGACTGTGTAGATGTCCACACCTTGTCACGTCTCTTCTGTCATCTGCCTCCTGCAGGACAGAGGTGGGCTCAAGAAACTCACAATGGCACAAGACCCACAAGGCGCTTGCTAAAAGTCCTACTGGCAGCAGAAAATTGCTGGGCAGAGGAGCCCCTTCTGTAGGTTCTGTAGGAGCCTTCAAGGTCACAAGGAGCTCCTAGGATGTGGCTTTCAGGAGTGATCACCCTGGATAATATGGGCTTTTAGGACACAGATGCCTTTAATTCATCCATCCTCTTTGGGCCCTGGTTCTCCACCTTCCTGATGCTGCGACCCTTTAATACAGTTCCTCCAGCCATAAAATTATTTTCATTGCTATTTCATAACTCTAATTTTGCTGCTGCTATGAATCATAACATAAGTATTTGATAGGCAGGATATCTGCTAGGCGACCCCTGAAGAAGGATCATTGACCCCCCCAAAGGGGTCACGACCCACAGGTGGAGATCGACTGTCCTAGTAAGTCATCCTTCACCCATGCTCTTGTAGGAAATCACAATAAGCTCATCCATTCACTAAGTCAGACTAGGGTGGAATTGGCGTCCCAGTTGGTCATTGGTGCCCCTTCTAGGATGAACAGACACTTGTTCACACTGTGTCATGAGAAGGGACACAACTGCATTTCAAACACACAGAGAGAAGAACACGTAAACCTCTTCACACTCCTTTTCTTTATCTGCACATGTTTGTGCCGCGCATGCCCAGTGGAGGCTTTTTACATGGAAAACTCAGTGACTATGAAAAACATCAATTCAGGCATCACTCGTGGACAAGTCGTATTAACTTACTGGTGAGATTTTGGGGTAGAGGGGGCCCTGAAAGAGCAGGATGCAGGGCAGGTGGGTTCCCGTTGGGCTGGGGTTCAGGAAGTTCACATCTCAGTGACTCAGCTGCCAGGAGGAGAATGAGGGAAGCTGGGGTGGAGCTGTGAGGGGTTGTGAGGTTGAGTAGTGGAGACTTGAGATGGAGCCTTTGAAATAGGCTGGGGGAAGAAAAACCACAGCAGGGAATCTCCCTTCACAGGTTTAAGCAAGAAAAGCACTCTGGGATAATAATAAAACGTAGACTTAAATTTCCTCTCCCTGGAGTCACTTAGAGCCTCAGAAGAGGTCATGGTAACCTTAGCTACCTGAAGGGAAGCTTGAGCATTTTTCTCACTTGCTTCATTGTAGAATTAACTACGGCTAAACTATAAGTTCTTTTTTTCCCTTTCCTTTTTGTGAGAGCCGTAATAACTTCCTTGAATGTAACTGTGGGCATTGTGAAGTGAAGGCTTACCTTTAACCCCATCCATCACCAATAAATAGGGGAGAAAAAATCATTCACAAATGTCCGTGTGCGTAAATGTATTCGGGCTACTGGATACAGCGTCACCAGGCAGACGTATGCTGGGATCTTTTCCTAGTTCAACAGCGAATACATGAGTGCTAAATCATGAGCTCTTCAAAACACACATATGGAAATATATGTATTGTACCTTCAGCAGGGGATGAGTCTCGGAAAGGGAACTTCAGTAACACTGCCAGCCTCATTTGCGCAGCTATAAAAAGTAGCGGCAATTTCATCGAGGCGCTGAGAATATGTTATAAAATGTCGGGATATAATTAATTCAAAATGCTCCATCGTTAAATCATGTAATGATGCTTTGTGAGCGTACATAAGCTTAATTGGGAGTAATGTAACTAAGGAGATTGAGATCTCGAGTGCTGTAAATAAAACAGCTCCTGCAGCGTGAATGTAAAGCAGCAATTTCGTGAAGGTCCCAGGGCTTGCTCTGGGGTAGCAGTCTGTCCGCTATGTGAGTCAAGTCCAGCTGGAAGGCCCCGATGGGCTATGGGTATTCTCTTAGGGTTAGAGGAGAACTGGGTCAGTGGTGGACTCCACAGCCAGTCAACGCCTCTCAGTCTGAGGGGGAGATGTGGAGCCACCGACCCCTGTGGACCTGCCATGGAGCTATGGTGAGCCCTGTGCTTTTAAGTGAAACACTTGTATTCTGAAATCGTTTTCTCATTGGTAAAGGGGTGATGGGTAACCTTCAGCCAATGGCCTTTAAGAGGCTGGACCAGATTGGGGGCGTGACTTTTGGGTACCCTAAAAGCCCAACTCACTCTCTTCTTCTTGTGCTCTACACCTTGAGGTTGGATTGGATCCTGGTTCCTATTCTGTGAGTTTTTCCTTTTAATAAAGAAAAACCTTAGAATACTCTAAAAAAAAAAAATCACTGTCTTTGGAGTTGGACAATGGCTATCCTCTAAATCCAAACATGTTGTTAAAAGAAAAACTCAGAGTTTCAGAGTTTCTGTCTCATGCCAGGAGCCATCTGGTAAGGGACAGAAAGAAGAAAGATTTTAAAGAAATATTTTGATTTTTTTCCCATACTTATTTTGTCTATATCGTATCTTTCATTGAATATATGTCCATATGAATAATGTTTAAGTTTTGCACAATGAACAGTAGATTTTCCTGCAATAATCTTTGAAGTTTCCAGAAAGAAGATGAGGCCCCCACAACAATGACTCCACCTGGTTGATATGACATTGTGATGCTGATAACACTACTATAAGACCAGTTTTGGGTACCAACTGCTAAAGGTGGTTCCAACTTGATTAGCTGAAATGGTGCACCTTTTTACAATGTTCTGGCCAGAACTCCAAATAAGAACTTCAGAAAAAATCTATCGACTACTCAGAGACCATTTGCAATTGTACAAGACAGTAATCTTGAAACTTACCCATCATTTTAATTTTACAGGATCCCATAGAAAGATCATTGCCCCCATGACGCTGGAAGCAATTCTAAAAGACAACATTCCCTCTCCCAACAAAGTTTGTCCTCAGGGTTAGAGACATCATTTAGGGGTTGATTATTATTCGTATAGGGTTGGGGGGTGGAGTGGAAATTCTATAGGTCCAGAGATCTCCTTGAAAAAAAAGAGGGGAAATTGAGTGGGATAATAGGTAGATTAGTGTGAGCTTACACACAATAATAATAATAATAGTGAGTAATAGAGTGAATACTTTTGAGCTATTATTCATGAACAATTTACATTAGTATAAGTTATTGTATATTGATACAAGCTCAAATTATATTTGTTATATTGAATATACTCCTATTTCTGTTTAGAATATTTGTACACCTAGGCAAAGTTATTTTGTCAGATTATACGCATGCATGCTTCTATATTTGTTTAAGACATTTTGTATATTGATACAATTTTAGGATATATTTATCATATTGTAATAAACATTTCTACTTCTGATCAAGATACTTATATATTGTTTACATTTTGAGGTCATTATCCTTATTACTGTACAACTGTTTAAAGATTGTTTAATATTCTGATGTGAAATATTAGTCTTTAAATTATATAGGTATTAAGTATTATAGGTCAATAGTCATTCATGTTTGTCATGCTAATAGTCAGACTAATCAGGTTCTTTAGATACATGAGATGGTATTCTACCTAGATAGGTAACCTTCAACCACTTCAAAGAACTGTAGAACACAGCATTTAAATAACTTAGGGGTCTGCTGGCATGAGACATGATTGCTCCTGGCAGCACTGATTTTTTTCCTGAGAGAATGTTGAGCACTAAAGACACTCCACTTGGAGCTTGTTTTCTTCTTGCAAAACTAGCCTTTGAGCAAGGAACTGCCCATACCTCGACTACTCACAAAATGCTGATGTCCAGATAGGACAAGCAGGATACAAGAAAAAAACTGCCAAACCTTGCCAAGTCATAGTGGGACAGTTCTGAAAATTTTCCTGCCTTGGAAAATGGTCTGTCAGTTTTTTTAGGCCTTAGCCAAAGTTGGTTGCTTCAACATTGCAAATGAGACTTCGGGTGATGATTGCTCAGGTAGCCAATTGTCTCTCTCATATACTACTCGCTTTGGAATCTGCTTGATTGCACTTCCTGCCTACTCAAGTAGTATTATCTCCCTTGTCAGGTCTTCAATGGGGTTGAAGATTAGTCATAGTTACCTTTCTTTTATGATCTAGCCAAGCCATTTCTAATACAAGACTTAGACTCCTTAGGATAGAATGATTATTAAAACATTTAGCATATGCTCCTTGCTTAATATTGTTTATGCTGGTTGTAATTCTAATTTTTATACCTGATATCTGTTCTTACACACAAAAGGTTTTGGAACTCTCTTATTTAGACAAAATGGCGAGGTGACAGGGAACCTCCTTCAGCCAATGGTCTTTAAGAGGCTGGACCAGGTTGGGGCATGACTTTTGGCTACCCCAAAAGCCTCGGTCCTGCCAAGCTCACTCTCTTTTTCTCGTGCTCCACACCTTAAGATTGGCCCCCCATTCCTGTTCCTTGAATTTCCCCTTTTAACAAAGAAAAACCTTAAAATACTCTGTTCAGAGTTAGCTTGAGATTATTTGACTCACATTCAGTGTCAAAGGGGACAGAATAATATCTGTCTGTTCTTTGTTTTGTTTTGTTTTTGTTTGTTTGATTTTTGAATAATAGAGTAAGAAAGCAATGCCACGACAACAACAAGACAACTTGTGGAGGACTTGGTACAGGCCTAGCATGTAAGGGACAGGCATTCAATAAATGCCACCAGTTTTGCCATGGCCCGCACTGTAAGGACAATAGATGGCTCTTGAAGGAACTGAAATGCTCCATTAATGGGTTCCCTGAAGGGGCAGCCTGTATTCCTGGTCAGACACTGAACTGACAAGTGGGGCAGAAACCAGTTTCTAGATCCCGTTGAGATAATGATGATACAGAAAACCAGGGAAAACTTCCCAAGGCCAGTAGTGGCTCTATGGGATCTTGGAGCTGAAGGCAGCAACACAGCCTGGCATTTTTTCCCTACCATTTCTCAGCCATCAATAGCTAGTGGCAACCTCGGTCTCCTCCCAAGCCAGGTCCTCAGCCTCATGAGCACAGTGAATGTCAGGCAGGTGCTCACAATCTCTGAGCATTGGCACTCCAGATAAAGCCTGTTAGGCTTGCTTAGAGTTTTAGAGGGTTAGTCTATGATCGTCATGGCAGGAAGCATGAGGGCACAAAGGCAGGTGCTGAGCAGTAGCTGATACACAGGTAGAGAAAGAGGCGCTGGGCTTGGCATGGGCTTTTGAAATCTCAAAGCCCACGCCCAGTGACGCACTTCCTCTAACAAGGCCACACCTACTCCAAGAGGTCATATCTCCTAATCCTTCCCAAACAGTCAGTTCACCTACTGGGGACTAAGCATGTATATATACACTTGTGTGTGTGTGTGTGTGTGTGTGTGTGTATGAGCCTACAAGGGACATATTAATGAAAGTACCACAGTGACTTTGTTCAATAATTTCTAAAAAGTTATGTTTGTTTGTAGTCTGGCATTTTTTTCCTACCATTTCTCAGCCATCAATAGCTAGTGGCAACCTCGGTCCCCTCCCAAGCCAGGTCCTCAGCCTCATGAGCACAGTGAATGTCAGGCAGGTGCTCACAGTCTCTGAGCATTGGCACTCCAGATAAAGCCTGTTTGCTCTTCTTGACAGAGGGGTGTAGCCCACTGCCTATATGGACCAGTTCTTTGAACAACAGAAGGAGAACTACTTTTCCTCCTCTTTGTCCCCTTTCTGAATGGGGACATTCAGAGCTTTGAGGGCTTGAGGGAAAGAATTCTGTTCCCTCTTCTCCGTAGAGTTACTCTTGAGGCTGGGATGATTCCTTACACTCTATAGGCGAATGACTCTTTATAGTATTGTTCCTTTTCTTTTTGTTATCTGAAATAAGATCTCACTATATATAGAGAGAGTCCAGGCCAACCTTGATCTCTTGATCTTCCCTCTTCAGCCTCCCATGTGCTGAGATTACAGCTGCGACCACCACAACTGGGCTACGACATGCTTCTAAGTACACTTCTTTTTGAAAATGGCCATAGGTTAGAGGTAGGAAGCATGTTATGACCCTCACTGGACAGAAGAGAAAGCCTACGGAGCTAATGAACTCACCTAAGATGATAGGGCCCATTAGTGAGTGACACGTAGGTTGTGAACGTTAAGATACTGGCTACTATTTAGAAACAAATGCGTCATTACTTAAGTCAGGGAGAAGACTGGTCCACGATGGAACACAAATGGTCCATTGGAGAGACTAGGGTCTTCCAAGAGGTTTAACACATGAGTTGGATTCAATCATGAGCAGAACTGTGTCCTAGGTGAGCTACCATGGCTCTAGAGCAGAGGCCTGCCTTTGTAGGCATGAGAAGCAGTGGAGGTAGATAGCAGACATAGATGAAAAACAGCAGCTGTGGATGAATGACTGTACCAGGCTATAGAGTACAGAAGAACAGGGCAGAATGCTGTGTCCTCCCAAGGGAGGGTCTTAGTCCTAGGCTAAACACTTTGTATTGCTGTTTTGATAATTGAGATCTAATTTATGATGGCATGTCTATAATTTTGTATAAAATATTTTAGAATATATTTATATTTTAGCTTGTTAAATATGTTCAGTCTTTAAATTTTCTTAACTTAGTAAAAACAAAGGAGGGTAAAGAAAAACTCTTGAGATTTAAGATGGAACAGAAAAAAATATAATGTTCTCTCTCTTCATGTGTGTATATGTATATATATATATATATGAC
Source organism: Chionomys nivalis (assembly GCF_950005125.1). NCBI lineage: Eukaryota > Metazoa > Chordata > Mammalia > Rodentia > Cricetidae > Chionomys > Chionomys nivalis. The sequence goes on along the minus strand of NC_080104.1, from coordinate 49,910,148 downwards.
ATATGTGTGTGCTCTATAGAAAACACACACACACACACACACACATATATATATAACCTCCTCTGCCCTTATGGTCTCTTAATGCTGTTGGGACTATTGGTATTTCCTAGAAAATAAGAATATAGAATACATATTTAATATGCAAAATTAATAAGTTTCACATATATAAATCTCAGTAAGTTAAATTTCACAAGGTAAGAAAATATATTTTCAAAATGACAAAAAGGAAATACAATATGATAACTAAAAGCCTAGTCTTAAACAATAAATATGCGAAACCTGTGTAAGGATTCTTTTAAGGATCAGTGAAAGCTATAGATCTACTCAAACAATGGAAGACATGTGCCTTGCTTCTGGAACAATCATCAGAAACACATCTTTCTTAAATTGATGTGTACAATTACTATAGTTAGAGTCAAAATAGCCGGAGGGTGTTTTTCAGAGTGAGACAAGCTGATGCTAGCTCGTAAGGAAACACTGAAAAGCAACACAGCCTGGGGAAAGTATAATATAGAAGAGCGAGGAGTGAGGGTTAGGTATGGAATTATAAAAAGGTAGAAATAAAAATAATGAGGTCCTCGGTCGTTGGTACAGAGACAAATAAATAGACTGAAATATATTCTAGAAGCAAAAACAAACACACATACATGGTCATATAGATTTAGTGTAGGATGAGAGTGGCTTTGCTTATCAACATGGTAGGTGGATCAGTAAACATTTAAGAAAATGCATGTGTAGATATCTATGACTATAAAGAAACAAGTGAGGCACTGGAAGGAATATCTCTCTCTCTCTCTCTCTCTCTCTCTCTCTCTCTCTCTCTCTCTCTCTCTCTCTCCGCGCGTGTACAGAGAAATACTTTGTCAGGTGTGACACAAAACCTAAAGGTCATATAAAGCTATCACAAAAATACACTTACCAAATTAGATGTTTTAATCTACAAGAAAAGCCACAAACAGTTTTAATGATCGTCTAAGAAAAAGTGGTTGCTTTAAATATCACAGAAAGACTGTTTTGTCTAATTAAAAATTTTAATTTAGAAGTTGTAAAGTTTATAGAGACATAGTCCCTAGCCAAACATATAATTCTTTTTTAATAATATGTCTACCGATGATAAGTAATATTCTACTGTCTAGACATGGCAGTTAACATACCCATCCATCACACTTCCAGTTTGGGAAATTACTTTTTCACATCCTTTCTGGTAAGTTTAGGTATGGCATGCACATTCGCAAACTCAGAATTCCTAAGCTTACAAAAGGCTGAGAAATCATTTAAACAGAAGTGCTAGCCTGCTTCCCCATATCAAATGACAAGGATAAGATGGATGGATATTCTGCATCTGCGGTGTCGTGGAGAACATTCCATTTTAGAAACCAGGGGTGGAGAGATGATCAGTGAGGCTCTTGGGAAGGTAATTTTCAAAATTATAAAGATATATTTCTTTTATTTCCAAAATTCAATTTCTCAGAATGTGACCTATGATAATGCTAGCGCATCGCTCTAAAAGAACTTGTGGACTCATATCCACCGTCGACTGCTTGCAATGATGAGATTTTGGAATGGTTAATTAAGCTAGATGCATGGTTGTAGTGAAATCTGTACAGTTGCCAAAGCTGAAAAGAATTGGTTTTAAATATTCGCTGCTTGACCGCAGCACAGTTCCAAGGTCTCTTTCCATTTTGGCAAATTCCCAGAATTTGAGCAACTGTGAGTCACCCCTGGCTTCTGTTCCTCTGGCTAAATTCACTGTGACATGGACTAATTCATCACAAGTATAATTCATTGATTTTGTATGGGCAGATTGAATAGATTACGGCTATCCTTTCACAAAGAGGACAAAAAAAGGGGGGGGTGTCAAAAAGGTACATGATAGCCAGTCAGATTCCTAGAAATTTCCAAGGAGGAAAATGCTAAGTTCCTGGTTGATATTGATTGTACACATGGCTATGTATAGTGAGACACAGACAGAATGAGGGAGATAGGAACAAGACCCCAGAAATCAGGTTTGGCTGCATAGCCTTCTGGGTAGCTTAGGTTGCCTCTGGATGTCAGTGCAGCGGGGGGAAGGGAAGGAAGTCAAATCCAGGAGCCCTTTCCAGAGTTTCTCAACTTCCCTGGAAAACCCCTTCCTCATTAGTTGGTAGCAACCTGTGCAGAAAGCGGTGGGGCACTGTGAACCCAAGTCTGTGCAGATGTATTGTTTGATTGTGCCCTAGGACAGCTAAGGATTCATCCCAATGCACAAACTGTAAAATTACTTAAAACATTAACAGATGTGTATTGTGTGCATTGCGTGTATGCATGTGTGTGTGCACTGCATGTATGCATGTGTGTGTGCATGAGAGCCCACACACTTTGTGTGATTTTGCTTGTTCATTTCTTCTTCTTCTTCTTCTTCTTCTTCTTCTTCTTCTTCTTCTTCTTCTTCTTCTTCTTCTTCTTCTTCTTCTTCTTCTTCTCTCCTCCTCCTTTTCCTCTTCTTCTTCTATAATATAGTTCTCAGGTATGAACTTTGTAGGTGACAATGTAACAATACTGTGCCCTAATTCAAAGGATTAGATATGCCTGGGTTGTATCAAGGATCCTCAGCCCTCCTCTGGGAGATACCTGGGTTACTATTAAACTTGATTACTGCTGTCTCTCCTCTACAGGATGGCTCTGCCCTAAGTGATCTGGGACAGGACAGGCACTGAAATTTTCTAAATAATCTTTCCACTTTTCCCAGGTATGAGAACAAAGGGTTATATCCTCCATCTCCTCCTCATCCTCTGTAAAAACTCATTTTTGAGACAGGCTCTTTCTAGGTAGCCCAGAGAGTGTTGGCCTGGAAGCTGGTATGCACCCCAGGCTGTCCTGAAGCACTTGGTCCTCCTGCCTCACCTACCCTAGTGATAGATATTTCATATCGGTTTTGTATCTGTGCTACTAGACACAGCTCAGTAGCAACAGTCAAAACAAGTTCCCTGGATTTGAGTTCTAGGCCTGCCTTGGCCCGACTCACTCAATCTTTGTTGATGTATGTATGTGTGTGTGTGTGTGTGTGTATGTGTATGTATGTATGTAAATACATATGTATGTATTTATGTATCCATCCATCCATCCATCCATCCATCCATCCATCCATCCATCCATCTATATGATGGTATGTCTCAGCATATAGCCTTCACTCACCTCAAGTCTCAGTCCCCATGACACTGGGACTATATCCATGTGCTACCACAGCTGGCTTTCCTACCGATGCTGTCTCCGATGCATAGAAGTGGAACTCCTTACATTTAATTTATCTCCACTCACCCTCAAATTCACTCAAGCACCCCAACAGATATAAGGTAGAGAACAAGAGAAAGACTTCAATACACAAACACAGACACTCAGAACTAGGGAAGATGTCAACAGAAAAGTGAGATGAAAGGACAGAATTGAGTTCTTCATTCCAAACTCATCCCAGAATCTTAAGTCTGTATTAGATCAAGGCAGGTTCTCACCACCGAGAATGCCCAGCCTCCAGAACCTGGTTGACCAGATGTCCTCATCCTTCACAGTGCTCAAGCTGCCACCTGCAGCACCATGGAAGTTTCTCTGCTGTCACTCATTCAGGGAACTCACGGTTGGGATTTTACTTTCATTTTTAAGGGAGATGAAGAAGGCACAAGGAAAGGAGAAATGGGTCCTGGGGTTTTGATTCCTTTGGTATCTCTAACACAAACACACAAATATACGTCACTTCTGTTTCTGAGTGGACTGATCTTATTTTGTTGTCTCCCCGCTTCTCTCTACAGCTTCAGGTCCAGAATTCTCACGGGCAATTGTGAGAGAGAAGATCTTAGAGACGTGAGACTATGGAAAGCTTTTTACAGACCTACTCGGGAGCAAGGCAAGGCAAGAAGATTCTGGTTCAGTGGAGCTGTTAGAAGAGAGGGGGTCATCGTCAGGGCAGTATTCCTCTTTCCAACACTGCACCAAGCCAACCAACCACTGGGAGCTGGGGCTGCTGCCTGGATTCAGGTCCTCATACTGTTGTGTCTCTAGAAACTTCCGATACTGGTTCTGAAGCAACATCAGACTCTGTAAGGAAGGGCCCATGGTACACCGGCTCTCACATTTGATTCCAAGCTTGTGTTAATTTACTTCCCTAACACACAGCTCTGAAAGACTAGAGGAGATGCTGTAGAGCAGGTAGGAAGTGTATTTAATACGTTTGTTCTCTCTCTCTCTCTCTCTCTCTCTCTCTCTCTCTCTCTCTCTCTCTCTCTCTCTGTTTCTCTCTCTCATGCGTATGGGCATGTTCATGTTCATTAAACACAAAGGCTTGGGGAAGCTGCTTTTTGAGACTGGATCATGCTATTACCCAGAAATATTTGGATTGTATTATTCCATGGCCTTGTGCTTGAATCTAAAATATCATTGTCCACTTGAACAAGAAGGAAGGCTGTTGAGCTGCGTGGGGAAAAGAGAGACTCAGTCTGAGCTGTACCTGTGTGGGTGTCCCAGGTCTCAACTATGTTTTCTCACTTAAGCATTAGACATTTCTTATGCCCAAGACTCTAGAAAGCCTTGGCCTTATGATCAGTGGGATGCCATACAATTCTTGCATCCTGCACTTTCTTGGTAAGAGTCAAGGGTTAAAATGCAGGTAGGTGACAATGTGATGTGTGGCCTGCATGGCAGTTCTCCTAAGTCAGCTACCCCCTCACAGTCCTCTTCGCTGCTGCAGTCTCCTCTGTCATGTAGGTGTGGAACTGTCCCTTCCCTTCTGTTGACTAGCTTCAGGATTCAAGAAATAAGAGACAGTCTCTCATAAAAAGGTTGAGATGTACTAAGCAAAAGCACTTGACAACCTGCAAGTCTGGCATTTTATGTTAGTTTGGTTTTTGTGTTCTTTAAAGGTATCAATGGAAAAATACCTTTCCGAAGGAGCTAGTCATTTTAATTCAGACAAAGAAGGCTTGAATTTGAATCTCTGCTTTCCGCATCATATCTGTATATCCCGAGGAAAGTTACAGAATATTGAGGCCCGTTTTCTTCATCTCTAACACTGTGGTCATATATTTCCCACACAGCATAGTTCTAATGGTTGGATGTTGGATATGGCCATGCTGGGCCCATGGGAGGACGTTATGTGTTTATCTAACACATAGACCATTACTTTAAAGTTCTCACAATGTTCCTTTCTATTATCTAGCCACTGGTTTAAGACCCAGCAAAATAGGCAAGGCTAATGAAGACATAACTAATATTAGAACCCAGGTCTTCTGACCTCTCAGTAGTCAATCTGGGGTTCACTACAAAAATCCAGAGGAACAATGTAACACAATAGAACATTTGTCTGCTTAATGACTTTGGACTTCAACATATTAGGCTGAAACTCTCAGAGGGAATGAATGAACTCACCATTTGAATAAAACATTCGACTGTCTTCTCTTATTTTGTAAATAAATACCTCTGCTCCAGGTACCTGCCTGTGTCTCACAACTGCAATCCGAGAAGCTCATTTCAGAAGCAGAACACAGAGAGTTTTCTTCTCTCAGCAAATCCCAGGAGTCCATCTGAAGGATCTATGCGGCATTACTTGAAATGCATGCTGTCAGGCCCCTGGGGCAGTTGGCACAGTGACTGACTTATTGCCAGCTCATCTGTGTCAGCGTACAGGCTTTCCTGAATCCCAAGACAGACTTGTTTTCTGCAGTAACAAGCATTTGAAGCAATTCCAAGGAGGAGAGCTGGTCCTTTGCCTCTAGAGGGGAGGTTCAGTGATGCATTCCCCAGGCGCTGACCGCTGACCTCAACAGTTGTCTGTATTGGAAATGGTTATTCTTTCTACTGCCAGACAAAGCATCCAGGAAACAGACTACTGGGTTTGGGGAACATCTGCATGGGCGAAAGCATGGCACTGCCGAGAAAGAGCTCATCTATTTCTGGGTGACAATAAGTTATATGAGTTTATCTGCGTACACGGATACATAATTAATGTACCTATGGAATGCAGATTTAGGGATATTCAGCTAAATGGAACTGAAGATTTATTAAGTCATTCTACCATGATAGTTGAAAACAAACAAACACATAAACAAAACCCCAAACAACAAGCAAGCAAGTGCAACAAAACCAGCACAGTTTAGGTTTCTGAAGAGATTTTTATTTTCCAGGCCACCCCAGCCAAAGATCTCAACATAAACTTTTGTTGTACTCTTTTAAATGCCTCCAAGTGAGGCTGAAAGTGTCCAACTTATTTCAAAGATGCTAATTTGAGCCCCAGACAGCTGCAGCGGTTATTAATATGAGCACAATGACTGACGATTTGACAACAGCCTCTAGTTTCCATTACTGCCTTCATACTAAATGTCCCTTTTGTGCCCAGGGCATAAAAACCACAGTCAGATGACTGACTTGGGAGATGTGCCTGTGGACTGAGCAGTATCTGAGCACTTCTGTGTAAAAGGGAGAGTTGCACAGTTTCAATGGGGAAAGTGGAAAATCCCATACTAGACAATCAATCTTTGCATATTATTAATATTTCCACAGTGCACTGAAAACTCAAGAAGAAACTTAATATAGGGAGTGATGGGCTCTTAATGTATAATTTACTCTAGATAAATCGATACATAAAAGCATTATGGGATACTGACCTGGAATTAGAACACATAAGCAATTATTCATGATTCAACTGAAGTATAATTTAGATGTGAATGTATTCAGTCAAATTGCTTTTTAACCTGCTTATCTTTGTAATGTCCCATAAAGGAATGCTATATGAATGATAAAAAATAAACAAATAAGCCCAGAAAGCCTTGAAAACCAACTAGAAAGTTTCTGATTACATGCTCTCTCCAGACTCTGTGATGGATTCGTCGTGTCTGGTTTGTGGTTTATTCTATTTTACTTCACAGGGTGCCATCTTGAGCTTTGTTTAAGGAAAGCACAAAAGGCGAAGTCATCTATGGGCATCTCGTGTCTTGTGACCGCTCTGGATGTGACTGGGCTGTTTAGTGCTTAAATAAAAGTAAGCAATCAAATACTAAAATAGTGCTTCTGACCTGGGTTTTCCTGTCTCGTATACTTCCATAACTAAAGTGGATGATGTGACCGATGAGCCACGGAATGCCCCTTACTCAGGCTCAGATCTGAGCTCTGTGTACCTTCCGCAGGATATGCTCCAGAAGGCCAGAGGCCAGGTATGTGGTTTCCGCTCTGAATCTTGTACTTGGCTTGGGGTCAGTTACATGGCTGGATAAACAACTGGTCTCTTATAGGACTTGCAAATATGTAAAGTAGATCTATTCTTGTCCCCTCAATTGTGCAAATAGAAAAATCTAAACTTTGCCCATCTAGGGATGGACATTTGATATTCTCGCCTGTTTAGTCCCAAATATAGACTCTTTGCGAATCCAATAGGTGTCACACTTCTTTAAATCTCACAAGATGAAGGACTGATAACCATAGGGCAGGTTCTCTTTCCTACTGTCGTGTTCTTAGACCCTACAGCTTTGTTGCCTGATTTGACAGAAGCAGAAGCTTTCTGTCCTGGTCCTCTAGACTTGAGGGGATGTTATAGTGGATATACCTGGATTTAAACTCAACTCTGCAACCCAGTTCGATGATCTGGTACGAGTTATATGACTTTATGCCCCCAGGTTTATTAAATGAGGCCAGCTGGATAAAGCACGTGTAATCCTCCGATGACTTAATACATACTAGCTACTTCTAATTATATTATTTTAATATTGCCTTTTCAAATACTACAGTATGGACAAGGGCCTAGAGCCTTCAACTTAGTAGAGAACCACATATCATAGTCCACTTGCCAAGTCCAACCACATCCATTTTGTTAATTAATTAATTAGTTTGTTTGTTTTCGAGACAGAATTTCTCTGTAGCTTTAGAGCCTGTGCTGGAACTACCTCTTGTAGGGCAGGCTGGCCTCGAACTCACAGAGATCCACCTGCCTCTGCCTTTAATTTAGTGGGATTAAAGATGTGCACCACCACCGCCCGGCCACCACCCATTTTAAAATCACTCTTATTTGAGCACATCCACGTTTGTGTATGCAATGGCTTTACAGTTCCCCAAGGGCTACAATGGGAGGACTCCAGAGCTATGGTTGCTACTCTGTCATTTTGTGTTCATGAACTCTACGGAGAAATGAGTTGTGTCCCCACAAGCTGGAATACAGAGATCTCTGCTGCCTAATGTAAACACATTGCTTCACGATGCATACACAGGTGACTCAAGATTCTGCATGAAGCAGGTTCTGTGGAGTGTATGCTATCCTTCCTGCCATTTAAAAGTCCGCTCCAGACCTAACTGCTTCTAATACTTCAACAAAAGTGTTTTTGCTACCTCTGAATAGCTTATAAAAATAATTTAAACAGAATCATGCAAAGACTAGCTAAGATACAGAACGACAACGCGGCAGTGCCTGGTCGTTGCTGTGCTAACCAACACTCCAGACTCCAGTATCTACCTTCTCATTGTCTCTTCTGCAAGGGATGCATCTGAGACCACTGGCAAACAATCTCACTTAGGTAGCAGGGCTGTAGATTGTTTTGCTAGGTTGGTATGTGTGCCACTCTAATGGCTGTTTGAATGGACAAATCCATCACTGAACTGCAGTGCTGGAAGCCTGGCCAGTTGTGGCTGTAGCAAGGTGGAAATTAGAGGCAGGTACACCTGGCCTTTTTCAGAGAAATAACGGTGTATATCCAGTGTGCTTCTGGCGTGGGGGGGGGGGATGCGTTGATTAATTTCTAACACCACAATTAATTATCACTTAATATGTAATGAGAATTATCTTATTATTTTCACCAGAATCTATTTCCCTTTCCAGGCTCTTTTGGGCATTATTCTAGTAGCTATAGAATAGCTTCCTATAAAATACTCTCCAGCAAGGTAAAGATCCAGCCTGCCTCTTTTCAGTCGCTTCTCTTGCACCTTGTGAGTCAGTGGGCAGGCATATATGATGTAAGATGCCCAATGCAGTCAATGATAAAGCGACAGCATTGGCGGGTGACACCAGTAAGTCACAAAGTGAGAACAATTAGGTTGTGGTAGGAGATGAGACAGAACAGCCTCTCCTACCCACCGGCGAAATCATGTGATTTTTTTTTTTTTTTTTTGAGAACAGCAATCTAAATATCCAGACATTTAAAATTAAAGGTCAGTTTAAACAAATGTAAATCAGGGAGTCTGGTCTTTAGGAAGTACCAGCTGTTCCTTCTGGGACAGTGGTGGGAGCTGAAGATTGGCTTGGTGACATCTATGTTTAAGAGAATCATCTTTTACTTGGTTCTTACTAGAGATTACTCCTCCTCGCTCCCCCAGTAGCCCTGGGTTTGTTTAAACACTGGCTGCTCTATCCTAGAGACGTGCATAAAATAGGCTTGTAGAATCTGCTTTGCTTTGATACCCCGTGACTTTTGCATAAATTTGTTCAAGCATCTATCCTGAGTACACCCACATACCAGGTGCTGAGAACAGTGAAGGAATGGACTTCTAGGTGAGGAGGCAAGAACCAGAGCGCGCACGCACACGCACACACACACACACACACTTACATATTCACTGTATGTAACAGTTAAACACAGAGCCAGGCAGGCACATTAATAACTGCCAAACATAAAGCTGCAGACAATCAATCCCCCAGATATTTACAGCAGGGAGAGAGCAGGGGAGCAGAATCACCAGTTTGACTCATGTACGTCTGGAGATCTATGTGGACACAGACCTGAGGCAAGAGCTAGGATTCTGTACTTGTCGTAGGCTTCGGGTCTGCTAGAATCACTTATAGACGTGTGCACCTGTACACAACTAGATCTTTCCACAGACTTTGCATTTTACTATCGAGCAGGGATAAGAGTTTAGAATAAAGACCTTTCTTTAAGGAAAAATATTGACGAGAAAGCCAGAGATTCTAATACGGGGTATAAATTGATAGATACAGTCCTGGGATTCTGTCTAAATGTAGATATCGTAGATACAGACCAAGCCATTGGGGATACGTGTTTCTGTGGTAAGAGGGGAATGGGAAGATGCTCAGAAAGGATTTGTAAAGCCCTGGGAATGTTCTATATCATTAGTAATGCTTTCACGAGTTCTGTGATTTGAATAAAGTGGATACCCTGGGTGGGGGTAGAGGGGAAGAAGGGAGGAAGAAGAGAGGAGGAAGAAGATGTGTGGTGATAAGGACCAGACTGTAGAGCATCTGGTGTAACCATCAAAACCATGGTAGGATCCTAGAAACTAAAGCCTTGTAGAAGGAAGTCTATACACAGCTCAGATGGCCCCATATCCTCAGCCTTGAACTTTCAGTCTATAAATGACCTCCCCAGACCCCTCTATGGGACATAAGCTCTGGAGTGTGTCTTACATGACTGAGATTTGCCCCTTTCCTTTACCCAGAACATGTGATCCATGCCACAACTCCTCTGGTGCTTGATTTTTTTTTTCCCAAGAGGTTAGCAGTGTTCAACGGAACAAATGAGACAAATCAGATTTGTTCAAGGGGGAACACTTGGGGGTTTCCAGAAGCTCTTTGAGTGCCTGAGTCTACTTATTTACTTAAGAACAAGTGTAAATAGTTTCTAGTGTTGTAAAGAAACACCGTGATGAAAGCAACTCGGGGAGGAAAAAGTTTATTTGGCTTACATATCCCAAGTCAGTCTCTTGACAGAAGCCACGTCAGAAACTCAACCTGGGCAAGAAACTAAAGACAAGAGCTGATGCAGAGGTCCTGGAGGGGAGCTGCTTACTGGCTTGCTCCTCATGGCTTGCTTGGCCTGCTTTTTTATAGAACACAATACTATCAGCCCAGTGGTAGTACCACCCATAATGGACTGGACCATCCCCATTAATCACCAATTAAGAAAACACTCTACAGGCTTGCCTACAGCCCAACCTTATGGAAGCATTTGTTCAATTAAGGTTCCCTCTCGCAGAATAATCTAGCTTGTGTCAAGTTGACATAAAGTACAAATGTGATAAGTATTTAAATATCTTTATTAAATAAAAAGTTTTCTACCATAGGTATATTGCATGTGTATGCTATTGAAAGTCACCCATACTTTGTACGGTCACATTAAGGTACATTAAAAGACAGGATGTAAGATTGACAGCTACTTTCAATCCTGTAACTCTGTGATTGCACACAGCCCAGTTTATAGGCTATGTGGGAAAATAAGGAAAGTTCCGCCAACCTGAGGTTGGGCCACACCTCCATCTCCATGTCCCATATTCTCCAGGTACCCACCCTAAAAGGTGATATGTTAGATGCTTTAGAGATTCTCTTGGGTATTTGCAGAGAAACTTGCCCAGAGTTCTGGATGCACAGAGTTCTGGGCTTTGTGTGTAGGATTCAGGAATCCAAGCACCAAAACATCAATAACCTTAAAAGGTCATGGTAAGGACCCAGAAGCCTATTCGGCTCATACAATAATACCAACAAAAACATACACAGTGTGTTAGTTTCTTTTCATACTTCTGTGACCAAATACCTGAGACGAAGCAATTAAGAAGAAGTTCATTTTGGCTCATGGTTTGACGAAATACCATTTGCCATGATGGGGAAGACACAGCAGCATACGGATCCCTAAGCCCTCACATGCCAGCTGAACAGGAAGAGGAGACGGGACCGGAAGTGGAAATCTGGGATAGAAAGATTCAAGTTTTCTCTGCAGAGATCCACTTTCGCCACCCAGGTCAGACCTCCTGGGGATTCTACAACCTCTCAGAACAGAACTAGCTGGGAGTAAACAGTTTAAGCATGTGAGTCATGGGGGAACTTGCATAACTAAATCATAACATGCAGAAAATGACAAAAAAAAACTTATCAAGCAGAAAATCAGCTGGTCCTCTGTCATCATCCTCATTGTTTTGCTTATTCTGATCTTTTTTGACTTTGGCCTCGTGGAAAATTTTCTGATTTGAAAAGACTGGTTTTGTTGTTGTTGTTGGTGGTGGTGGTGGTGTTGGTGTTGGTGGTGGTGGTGGTGGTTTTTTGGTTTTGTTTTGAGATAGTAAGGCACAAACAAGTGAACAAACTGAAGGCACCTCTGATAGCCTAGGGAGCAGCACAAAATACAAGGACACAGCTCAAATTTAGGTGCCATTCCACTGAAGAAATAGCTCCAGTGTGCCTGACAAACCACGTACAACGCACTCGTGCATCTCTGGGGTGCACTGGCGTCTTCTACATTGCAGATCCTTGCAGAAAATATTCATAAGCTTGAGTGATTTTCTTAAGGGGAAAAAGGGTCAAACCCACAAGCCATGATCTGGGTCCCCATTAGTCCCCATCAGAGAGCTAACGGGGAGGAAGCTGTGCCGTGAGTTATGAAGATCAAAGGGACACCGACAAGGGAAGATTAAACGACTGTCTAGTTCAATTAAAATTGTCCAGCCTGGCAAAGGCTTGACTGACGAGGCTTAATTTTAACACAAAATTTTATGGAATATCTTTTAAAGCTGTGCAAACGGGCAGGCACAAAGCTGACGGGACCTCGCAGACTTTAGCAGAACACACAATCCTTCTCCTTTAAGGGAACTCTGCCTCTGCTCAAAGACCTGTAATGAGCTCTCTCTGTGTATACCTCTTCAACAGGCTTGATGGGACCCAGTGGGAAGTATGGGTGGCCCAGGCTGTATTTAAATGAAACCCTATTCTCCAAAAGCAAAGGGCCACAGAGCAACAGACCCCGACCTAGGGAGGCAGCATCTGTAGCCCTTTCAAAGATAGCAAGGGGACTCCCCGCACAGCAGAAGAAAACTTCCAACTTCTTCCCCTAAGAATTCCAAACCCTTGGTTTTTGGAGTCTTGTTTTCAGGGCCTGACTAAGGCTTAGAAAGATCAAGGTCAACCAAGGGTTTGACCCATCTGGGTTTCATGCTGTGTATGATGTAGAGCTGGGTTTCTGGTCCTTACAAGGAGACTGGAAACTGGTTGGAGCACGGAGAGGCCACAGGCTGTGAAGGACCAGAGAGCAGAGATCTCACTCTACTCTTGGTGTGGTGGGATGCTCTCATTTCTGGAGATGACCCACAGGCAGAGTGCCCCCCATGACCTGCTGATGGCCAACAGCAGTGCATTGGCAGGATAGCATCCACATGGCAAGGAGAACTCCTGACTGATGTGAATGAGCTTGCTTGCCAAATGCACCCTACTCCCACCCCTGTATTCAGTTAGGGTGTCTGTTTGCAGTTCCCTCCCATATGGGACTCTATTCAGGGTTTACCACCAAGCTTTATTTCCTGCATTCTCATGGAGCTAGCTCTATAACTTCTTTTGAATGGCAGAGCACAGCAGAAGAGACACTGTTCAAGTCCTGAGCTCATACCTCAGACGTTTTGCTCTCTTCTGCTTCTCCTTGTATCCTGCCCTATGAGCTAGGACCAGCCTAATAGAGCAGCAGAGTCTGCATCAAAAGACCTCAGGTGCCCAGACCTGTGAGTAATAACAAGGATGCTGCCCCAGGCCCTTTATTCTGGGTAGTTTGGTTATAGCATTTGTGTGGCAATGGGTAGATAATGAAAAGCTGGCCATGAGAGGAAAAAGAGGAAGCCAGATAACCTGGCTGCTGGGCCCTGCATTTGTCTCATCAGAGACAACAGACAGTTTAAGAAGGAGGACTCTTTAAGGAGATGGGAACCTGGGAAACTCCTCTCAGCCCTGTACCACAGCACTGTGCTACCCAAATGATGACAGCTCTGAAGCATTTCTCCTCACAGCGTGGAGCTTCTGGATGCTAGGGACCATCCAACATGTTTTTATAGCTGAGGAAGCAGAGGCTTGACAGTGTTCAGACATCACCAGATTGTCTGTTCCAGGGATGGGATGGATGTGATGTATAGTCCCTTCTTAAATAGTAAGGATTTCAAGATGGGGAAACTCTACATTAAGCCAACAACAGGGTCCTCCTATGTGTGGGCCCTATGTGACAACCTTGGCATGTGTGTGTACAACCAGCCCAGGGATGGACCAATTGGCTTAAAGATAGTGTTTCAGACTATACATCCATCTGGTCTACCTTCAGTGAAAAACATGTGACTCAGCATATTTGTTCATGGTTAGTGTGAGAAACAGGGCAAGAATGAAAGGCTTCTCCTCCACTCAAGGGATTTTTGTTTTGTTTTTGACAGACATATTGGAAGAGAGTCTGACTTCTGGCCTGAACACTGAAGGAAGAGCTGAAAGTCTCCCCAAGACACCTAGGATAAGAAACTGGATTCATGCAAGTAAACGCTGAAATGATAATTCTTCCATGAAGTATTTGCTGCTTCCTACTATAGCTTCGTGATATTCTCTTTGTGCAAGTTGATTGCTGTTCATCAAAATAAATAACTGGGATTGTCTCTATTTAGCTATTTCTTCTCACATCTTTGCTTTTTTTCTTCATTATTTTTTTGGTTTTGGTTTCCACGTAGCAAATTCTCAGGTGGTGAATAACAAAGATATGTCTCTTGTCCTCCTGGATTTTGCTTTGCTTACAATCATTAATAATTCCCACACAGCTCCACACTTCTCTTGCCTCAGAGAGCTGAAGAGATAACACCACGGTCTTCACACAACCCCGACCATAGCCAAGTTTGACCTGTCTTTTGGATACCCTTCTCTGGCATACACAAAAGCCTGCAGTTAAATATTGTTGGTAGCAGAATCCCTATTTCTATAGGAATCCAATTTCCAGTATTTTATGGATATTTAACTTTTAAAGTTTAAACTATTGGCTCTCTTCTGGTTTTTCTATAGCTTTTCTCATTGGCTTATCATGGGGAATTTTTTAAAGGGCCCTTTATGTAATATGGATGAATTCATGAATACTTTTGGGTTATCTTAACAAAAACAAAAAAAAAGTTTTGGTGACTGTGTGTGTGTGTGAGAGAGAGAGGGGGGGAGAGAGAGAGAGAATCAAAATGCCAAGACAAGATCTCAGATGACAAGAGAAAAATCACTAACAGTAGAAACCAGAAATGAGAAACAACCATGTATATATATTTAAAGGAAAAAGCAGAGTACAGTCACAGAACTCAGGACTGCACCAGGGGAAAAGTCAGCTGACCACCACTGCTCCATATCAGGTGGGGTTCTTGCTGGGTCAAGGCCAGTGGCTTTCCAAAGTAACACACAAAGTTTTGTTGGCTAGATTCCTTGTGAACACACTGAACACACACATCATCCAGGTGAGCTACTCCCTTCCTCTGTCGAGGCGACCCCTGCACTTGGCCCTGCCTCTGTAGCTGCAGCTGAAGTTCAGTTCTTCCTTTATTACTTTTAAACATTTATCTATAATTATGTATATTCGTATAGGTCTATATGGGAGTATGTGCACATAAGTGCAACTGCCCACCGAGGCCAGCAGGGGGCATCATATCCACTGACGCTAGAGTTCCAGGCACTTGAGAGCTTCCTGAAGTGGTTCACCTACAAGAGCAGCCTAGATTCTGAGCCATTTATCCAGCCCTGAATTTTGAATTATTAAACCATGCATCCTTCTTACATTCCTTTTGCTATTGAAGAACCAAACAAATAAAACTTCTGCCTTAGAGCTGCTAAATGCTGTCAGAATGGATAAAAATGCCCAGTTTAGAACACCGAACCTTCATTTCACATTGACTGTTTAGGTTCTTACTGAAACAGAAATGCTCGTGTTTAAATCAGGCTGGCAAAGGGATCCGACTAAAGAGGTATTTAATCCAGGATCCAGAGGAAGTTTTGTGATGATTAGTAGTGGGCTAAGAAAGGCTGGGCAGCCTGGGTTTCTCTACTGCTATCCAATGTATTTATTTATTTATTTTCCTAGCAGATACATATTTCCTATCTACCTCCTGCTTCTTCTACTGCAGTTCTACCCAGGCGCCAAAGCTGTGATTCATTTTTATATTTTCTCAGGTCATGGCTGCACAGAAACCTGCAGCAATCCCTTGAGGGTAACATCAGACTGAACCCTCCTACAGTAAAGGCTGAACGCACCTCTAGCATTGTGCCTTCTGGTGACTTTTGTCTCTCAACATCTATTCTTTTCTTGTGTACTCCTCTAACATTAGGTACTCCAGACTCGTTTCCCTATCTTGTCTCTATGTTCTCCCATATGACCCTGAAAGGCAAAGTGCTGATAAGTGTCCTTCTCTGACACATTTCAAAATGGTCATAAAATTTATAGCTGGCACAGGTCAGCCATCACCGATCCTCTGGATGTGACTACGGCCAAGTGCTGTTTGTGATTATCTACTGACTTATTTATAACAAACACAACAAGGTCCTTGCTGCTAACAGACTATAGGGACAGTGGTTATTTGTCTTGAAAGCACAGGGGCAGGCTTGAGTTGTTTAACTACATGTTTTATATGGAAAGGGAAGACACCCCGTGCCTTCGTCTCTAATAACACAAAAGCACCTCTACTATGGAGAAAGTGTGAACTGCCCTGAGTCAGCACAGGGGATGGCCTCTGAGCACAGGCTTCTGCGGCACGAGGGAAGCTGACAAAGACAAGCAAGGGATACTGATGAAGATGACATTGGTGGCAACCATCAGCATCCTCCCGTGTGATGAAGTTAACTGCTTATAGAGGATGGATTGAGAGGCTTCTGTGCAAAAGATCTGTCTTGGTTCTGCTGTTTGAAGGACAGGTGAGAGCAGGAATGGGTTAACTGTTTGAAAATCTGAAGGCTGTTGCCTGTTGCATTATATATGTAACTCTGTGCTTGATTGGTTCTCTCTGGAGAGCCTGGTGTGGAGTTGGTCACTGGCTTAAGTTTATTGCTCTTAACTCTTTAGGAGGTGATATTTTTCCCCAGAGATAAACAAGATAATCACATGGAACAGATTTGAAAAGAAGCAGCTTAATGTTGTTTCCAAGGAGAAATCATGACTGTATCATTTTCAGTTAATGCCAACACCAAGGTACTAGTGATATCTTTAGCAGTTCACTAAACTAGGAGGAGTCAGGTGTCTGGTCAATAAATGGCCCAAACCTTCTTTTTCCCTCTAGCTGTTTCCCCAGACTTGGTTAAGGTCTGAAGTTGGCCTTGGTGAAGTGGCAGTAAATGCTGAGGCAAGGTGGCTTTGCAGAAGCCAGTGCTGTCTAGTGGGGTGGGTACTGACAAGTTACTGGGGATTATGGGAGAATTGGAGCCACTCTATAAGGTTTAGGGTGCATTTCAGCTCATGACAGTGTAAGCTAGGAAGAGGAGCTATACATCAGAAAAACCTGCTGCAACATGGCTAGAAAGGGGCTGTTTGGGAGCCTCAGGTAGGTGGCTACCTAGGTCAACTACACATGAGGACTGAGCATGGACTGATCTCACATGACATTCCTTGAGAAAGCGTAGACCCCAGACCAACAACAGCGACTAGAATCCAATCTGTATCTCTTGGAAGATTGTGGATGTAGATTTTATTTGTAATCCATGATAAGCACCTTTGAAAATACCCTGTTTCCTTTCTAACGTCTCACACTCAAGGCCGCTGTAGAAGCTTTGACACATCCTAGAATGCTTTTCGCACATAACACTTGACACAGGCCACCTTCCATCCCCCAGTCTACAATTTCAGGACCTGGTTTGGTTTTGTCTTTTTTTCCCCTCCTGTTTCTTTATATTTAATGTATCATTACCTATTACAAGAAGTTTAGAAACTAGTGGTTGGGGCAGGAGGCAGACTTTCAATTACTCCCCTGATGAGATGTCTATAGCAAACACTGACATTCACAAGGAGCTCACAAGTGCCATTCATTCTTTCAAGTATTTTTATATTAATTGTGCCAGAACACTTGTGGTTTAGCTTACATATTTGCAATTTCACCATACAAATAAGGTAGCTTAGGAAGGTGAGTGGCTTGCCTAAGGTTGCCTGGCTGATGAAGGGCAAAACTTGGTCTCCTAAACCACAGCATCCTTCCTTCCACAGTCTGTGCCCTTAGCATCTCCCCATAGCCGAGTGACAGCAATACCAGAGTAACTGCTGAAATACTAATGTCTAAGTAGAAGGAATGAAGCTTTATTGCATCCTTATTTTTTGGCTAAATGAACCACTTGTGGACACAGATCTGTATTAACATACTGTCTACCAAAGGTTAGATACTGGTCTACAAATTAGTACTAGAATGTTTCAACTATAAGTGTTTGTGATTTGCAGGGGGCGGGGTGTGACTTCAAGGTCTTTTCATTTGAAAAATAGTTTCTGTTCTCTGCCTAGAAGATGGCAGAAAATTCCATAGCTTGAGGTTAAATTTTTGAGCAAGGTATCTCTGAGTGGTTACTCATTGTCCATCTCTGTCTCATTTGTAAAGTAGGAGGAAGGATGCAGGAAAGAGATTAGGAGCACATCAGAGCATGAGGGTTGAGAGGTCCAGACTGAGGATGTACTGAACTCTACACACTGTTACTGTCTCCACTATCCAATGAGCCTCCTTAAAATTGGTCTTAGCATTATATCCCTCTCTCCGTTTTTAAAACAAAGTCCCCTTCTGCAGTTTTGTGGCTGGTTTCTAGGGAGAGGGCAATCTCGTTGACTGAGAGGGTCCCAGAGAAGGCAGGAAGAAGAAAAAACTCTACGGTCCCCTTGAGGAAGTTGGCTCTGAGACAGCTCAGAAAAGTCATCTCGAACCAGCGTGTTCCAAACCGAAGCTGTCCTCTAGCTGGCAATAAACAGTGTGAGCTGCACACTGCAGCACTTGAAGGCTGCCAGTTCCTGACAGCGCTGCCCAGTGAGGGAGGGCTTGAACAATGCCTTACAGAGACAAAGTGTTTGGATGCCAATCCTTTGATTTCGCTTCTGTGCCTTTGTCTTTGTTGTTTCCCTCGCCACGCTCCTTTCCATTATGGCTCTTTTCTTTGTCTAAAATTGGACCCACAGAAACGAGCTGCAATCAGACATGAGAATCCCTAAATTGCTCTTCTTTGATTTTCTACTTTATTAATATTTCAGCATGTGAAATGGAGAGAGGAAGCATCGAGATCACGGGCCCTTTGATTTCACTGCGCTACCCTCTCTGGTCTACTGCGTGGAAAATCTGAAGATGCATCATGGCATCTGAAGCTGGCACCTCTACGTCCATATGTGGTACATTACGTAGGCAATTGCTTCAATCCCGCTAGTGCTGGGGAAACCTTCAGCAGACATCACTCCAATGTGCCTGGGAGGGAAACAAGTGTGAAGGTTTATTTGCACACTGGGAAAATCGGGAACTAGCAATATTGCAATGTATTCATAAAGATGAGGCTTCCTCCTCAAGTTTGCTTGACTTTACAACCCTCAACTTCTGTGGCTACTTGATGTGTCATTGAGGAAGTCCGTTGCCTGTCACTGATCTTCACACGGAAGAAAGACTATAAAATTAAAGGCTTTCTAGCAAACAAAGCACTCCCAGATATGATCATGCAACTAACAAGCCACTTAGAAGTGACAGGCAGCTGTATGCAGAACTTTTCCATGTGCCAAACATTTTATGTTCATCCACTTTCTTTGGTCTGAGTACCCAAGACTGGAACCATTTAATGTTTCCTCGTTTAGTAAGGGAAGAAATGGTAGATTGGAGGACCCAAGCCTCCTGTTAAGAGCCAAGTGCAAGGTGAGTCTCAAGTTCAGCTAAGGAAGGAAAAGAGATGGGTTGGGGCACCTATTCTTCCATTAGTTCATGGATTCATAAAGATCCTCAACCCAAGAGCTGGGATGGGGAGAGAATTAGGCAAAATCATCTGCTGTGCTGTTGGCTTCTGACAACTCGGGAATGGGCTGGGAGGTGTTAAAGACTGAACTGTGGGAGTTGGTTAGGAATGTCTGACCCACGCTGCAGTGAGCCCTGGTATGGTGTCTTCTTACTGATGCCCTGGCAATTGCTAGCATGCCTACGACACTCCGGCGCCTGCTCCAGTTCTCTTCCCCTTACACTCACCCCAACGGAGATGGACCTGGAACACCTCGGGCTGCTACTGCTGCTTCTTTTCTGTGACTTTACATGGTCTTTTCTCCCACCCAAATTGTCCGTCCAACTTCTCACCCCATATCAGGCTCAAGTATAAGTTGTCTTTCTTCATAACACGTCCTATTTGACATCTGGACCAATTCATCTTGGTTTTACCTCTTGGGGAGAACTCCTGGAAACAAAACCACTGAGTCTTTTGTTCACCATGGAATCCCCCTATGGCTAGATGGATACCTAGCAAATAATAAGTACTTTGTTGATAATTAGTAAATAAACGAATTAAACTGCTTATTAGTCATTGTCACTAAATATCAATCAAATCAACAGTTATTGGGTTAAATATGACTAAATGAAGCTAAAACAACAGCCATTGTTCAGACCTGAAGGAACTGATAATATCAAATGTTGACTTGCAAGGGAAGAGCATAATACATTTTGGAGGCCTGTTATCTAAAAAGACTGGGATATTGGATTTATTTTCTCACCCCTTGTAATTGGAAACATCCTATGCTGTTAGGGAGCTTGGCAGATGGCTCAGCAGTTAAGAATGCTGACTATTCCTCCAGAGGCACCAAGTTCAGTTCCCAGCCCCCATACAAGTGGCTCAGAATTTTCTATAGCTCTAACTCCAAGGGATCTGTTGCCCTCTGGCTTCAGATGGTACCTGCAAGCAAGTGGTGTTTGTAATCCCATGTAAACACACACACACACGCATATACACATAAAGCTAAGTAAATGTTCTTTAAAAAAGAAATAGCCTACATTATGACTTGGCCCCTTTTCCCCACACCTAAAGCAATTATTCATGTTACATTTCTCTTTTTCAGGTGAGGCAACTTGGTTTTCTTTAAATTTTACTTTATTTTGTACTTTTTTGTTTCATTACGAGCAAGGAGTCTCTGAGTTGATTGCACATCTCTCTGATGGATGGGAGTTACGAAGAGTATGGACTCTGGAGTCAGACCACTGGCTGGTTCTCCCACTTGCTGAAGGCACAACGTTGGCCCAATCATGCTTGATCACGGTCTCTCTGGTAGATCAACCAGGAATACTCAAGTTCAGCTTTATGGAAACGGCAGGGCTTAAGGTAGCCCTTGAACAATGAGCGCGGCAGTAGTGGCAGGTGTATGCAGTTAAGGGATGGTAGGGCTCGCTATCCGCTACACCTACTGCAACCCACGACTCCACTTACTGCCAGCTGAAAGACAGCGGAGAATTTTATCTTGTTGTCAGCCTCAGCCTTTGTTTTTCAGGTTTAGCAGAACCGACTCTACAGTTCTATGAGGAAGAATGGACTGCATATAAATATATTCTTTGTGTTACAAAGAGGAGCTTAACCAATAAAAGCTATCTTTATTAGGCTGGATTTGCTTATAGGGTATGTGAGTCAGACCTCAGTCTCTTTTTCAGGGCCTAATTAAATTTGCAATTTGTAGTCTTCAGTGGACGGAATTGGCAGTCACATTGAGCGTATGCGTGGTAATGGCACTGAGAAATGGAGCTGATGGGCTTTATCATTAATTATCTTGAGTCGTTCCAAATAAAATGACGGAATGACGTTAGATTTTCAGTTATCAATCATACTTTACTGTTAGAGTTTGTTCAACATAATTTCTTCCGAGTGAGCAGTTTGGCATCCCCCAGGCTAGTGAAGAGCAAATTTGCCTCACCTAGGCGCCATCGGAACTTCCTCTTGGCCTTTGATAAGTACCACAGAATAGCAAATGACAATGGGGCCAACTTGGCAGCACTGTTTGTTTCTAACCCAGCTCAGTGGCTAAGGCTGCTGAGTTCAATTCTGGGAACGAAATGTCTGCTTCTGTTTGTAGTCCCTCATAGGTCTGTCACCGCAGACTTGAAGAGTCAGGGAACCACAGAAGGTGTGTTTTTGGACTTAGCTTGGCATATTGCTTCAAATACTACTCAGCTCTGGTTACTCTGAAAGCATGCCATTTAATATTTCTCTCGGGGGACTTTGCAGAGCGCTCAATGGTTCCTAACCCCTGTGAAGCGGAGGCTGTCGCACAGCTGGAATTGTAAAGCTCCACTGACTGATGGACCATGGGTATGGCAGAGGCAATGAAGGCAGAATGCCTGGTCCATACTGTTAGCTGCCCAAACTCCGTCGGACAGGACCTGTCCAGCACATGAATTTGGGCAATTAAGATGTTCTTAAGAAATATGAGGAGTCTGGGAAGTGTCAGAAAGGCAATTTCGTCGTTAAATTCCTGAAGAAGAGATGTAATTCCACATAACAAGGAAGTTTCTGGGCAGTTTCAGTTATATTTAGTGATGTGTGAAAAACACTTTGTAAGACATATTCATTTCAAGGTTTCTTTATCAGTTTTTAGCAACAGCAAGTACTGAAGTAGGAATCAGAGCTGAATTTGAATCTCCAGCGACTACAATGGGTTGCATTGCTTTGGGTGAATCCCTCACCACGTTCAGTCTGTTTTCCTCATTTGTAAAATTTATATTTATTAGAGTCCAGTTCTAGGATTATACTGTGGTTATAAAATCATATGATTGAATTTTTGAAAATCTATTATGATTGAGTCAATCCTTATTAGTTGGCATTTCATTCCAATGATCTTTTCTTCTAACAGAATGGACTTTCTGCCTTATGAAGTCTTTAACCAGAAAAGGCTAGCCTGTTGCTTACCAGAAATTAGAACAAGGGATAGAATACTTCAATAAAATATATACTTTCAAATATTTCATTCATTAAAGAGAAATAAGAAGATGAAAATCAGCATTCTCAAGGCTCTCTCTCATGCTGTCATTTTATCTCCATGAGCAATCTCTAAACCATTGTTGCTGTTATTAAAGGAGAGAGATGCTTTTAAAAAGGGTTAATTTCTTGATGTCGTACAGGACAATCCTCTGAGCCAACAAACGCCATCTTTAGGAGTTTCTTTGGAAAGATCATCCCAACTGGCCTTGATGATTATTGACATACCTCAGAGAAGGAGGAGGAGGTGGGAAGGGTCCCAGAAGCCTTACCTGAGTGTTCCACCACCCTCCCAGACAGTTGTGTACAACTCTGCCCTAATTGCACATGGCCTTAGTCAGGAGCCAGAGGATGTAGGTTGGGAAGGACTAGAGAAGGAGCTCCATCTATACAGCCATGAGGGAATCCTCATCCATGCTGGGTGTGGACCTCCCAGTGTGGCTGTTTTAAGGTCACCAATGCTCCTGCCCATAACCTGTCAGATATTGCTCTGTCAATAAGCCTAAAAATCCAATTGGTTACCCAGGATGAATTTTTGTAGAATTGGACTTTGGTTTGTCATTGGGACTCAGGGATGGGGACAGACAATGCTTTCTGCCTTCTAGGGAAAATTTCTCCAAATTTTTGTCCACATTTTCCAAGTCACAGATGGGGGAGTAGAATTTTAGCTCACTGTGAACTCTTTATGCCAACATTTACAATACTAGGAAACATTTTATAGTTTACCACATACTTTCTGTCTCTCTTTAGAAAACAAACAAGGATAAAAAAGAAAAGGCAAAAAAAATGCACACATTCATTCACTCACATAACCAAACCCATAAAAGTCAGAAAACTAATACACATGCAGAAGACTGTAAAGTAAAGCAACAACAACAAAAAAAAATGCCCAAACAAAGCAATACAAGTCATAGAAATCCATAAACATACCATTTACTTCAATAGGGCAGGGGCCTATTCTTAAGAGTGGTTTATATTCCCAGTGAGGCTCCACTGGAGAAAATAAATTTTTCCTTTATACATATTCAGTTGCCAGGTGGAAATAGCTTCTTAGGGACAGAAGATCTTGTCCACATCTCCTCCTTAGCACCGGGACCCTATCTATCTTTAACCTATATGGGCCTTGTGCATGTTGTCACAGTTTCTGTGAGCTCACATGTGCATCAGTACTGGCATATCTGAAAGACACTGGTCCTTTGGTGTTATCCATCTCTTCCGGCTCTTATATTCTTTCTGCCCCCTCTTCCATGTAGCTCCCTGAGCCCTGAGGGGTTTCATAAAGAGATCCCATTTATAGCTTAGTGGTCCAGAGTCTCCACTCTCTGCACATGGTTCAGTGGTGGGTCTCTATATTAGTTCTTGTCTATTATAAGAAGAAGTTTCTCTGATGATGGTATAGCAGAATGTCATTAGGAGTCGTTTTCTTGCTATGTTCATTTAGTAGAACAAGAGTATTTGGTTTTCCCGTGGCCAATGGCCTATCTAGACACAGATTCCTGGCCACCCAAGCAGTGCTGGATTTGGGTTCCATCTCATGGATTGAGCCTTAAATCCAATCAGATAAACTGAGGTTGTTTACTCCCATGAAGCTTATGCCACTATTACACCAATGTATCTATCATACAGGCAGGTCATTGTTTTAGACCTCAGGGTTTGTAGCTGGGTTGGTGGGTACCTTTCTCCCCTGATAGTGTGCAGAGTGCCTTCCAGTGATGTTTTAGTTAGGGTTTCTATTGCTGTGAAGAGAGCATGACCATGGAACTCTTATAAAGAAAGACATTTAATTGGGACTGGCTGACAGTTGCAAGGTCTAGTCCATTATTGTCATGGTGGGAAGCATGCCAGCATGCAGGCAGGCATGGTGCTGGAGAAGGAGCTGAGAGTTCTACATCCGAACCAGCAGGCCACAGAAAGAGACTGAGATACATTGCTTAGGCCTGAGCTTCTGAGACCTCAAAGCCTGCCCCCTAGTGATACCTCCTCCAACAACACCACACCTACTCCAACAAGACCACACCTCCCAATAGCACCAGTCCCCATGACCTTATGGGGCCATTTTTATTCAAACTACCATAAGTACTATGAACACTAGTTAGTAGGAGTGAAGGTTCTACTTAGGTATCAGCTCAACTTCTCTGTGTTCAAAGAGATTTGTAAGTATTGTCTTTGGCAATAGGGTCTTCCTATCAGTTTGTGGAAAGTGACCAATAGCCTTTGTCTTGTTAATAGAATGGGATGTTTTGGAGTTTCCATGGGGCCCCTTTGGCCAACAACTCAATTAGATGTAACCCATTCCTAGCACTAGAAGTTTCACATGGTGGCAAAAGATGTCTAGTTGTCACATTGTCTCTGGTGCTATTTGGCCATTCCATTTAGATTTCTTTCATATGTGTGTGTTGTTTTAAGAAGTTTCTACAGTATTAGGTTTCCATATGACCCCTAAAATGGCTCTTGATACTAGCTATCACTCACCATGTTCCCTCACTCCCCTCTCTTCTCCCATTTAATCCCCATTCCAGTCTCCCACTATTTCTCCTTAACTATATATTCTACTTCCCCTTCCTTGAGAGATCCTTCCCTCCCAAACTTTATCCATACGTTAAAATTAAGGTATCAGATCCTTAGAAAATTGACAGTTGAGGAAAACAGCAAAGTTTCATCCTTGTTAGCCTTCATCTCAGAACAGTGCTTGCCTCTCTGATCTCATCTAACCCAGAGCAGCCTCAGGAAGTGAATTGGGCAACCTAGAAGTACAGATATGGAAGCCCTGATATATATCCATCTGGACAGTGTTAAAATCAGTGTAATGTCAATCCCAATGACCAGGACAGACTGCAAAAGCAGTAAGAGAATGAGACTTCAATTCAGGAAACAATTTGACTAGACGTTTGGAGAGAGGAAAGAATCAAAGCGATTGGTTCGTTTCTGTGAACAGAAGAGAAATCATTGATGTGCAGCA
Source organism: Chionomys nivalis (assembly GCF_950005125.1). NCBI lineage: Eukaryota > Metazoa > Chordata > Mammalia > Rodentia > Cricetidae > Chionomys > Chionomys nivalis. The sequence continues at coordinate 49,884,544 of NC_080104.1, read as the reverse complement.
GAAAGAGGAAAACGGAAGATTATGTAATACAGTCTGGAGAAATGTTCTCAATTGACAAGGTTCAAATTTATTCTTCCCTTGGGCAGCATGTGGGTCACATGACTTTGCCTTGGTACAGCTAAAACGAGTCCAATGGACCACGGTCATTTATCCTGACTGCCATTCCTGCGGCACCCTTTTATTTGCTGATTTGGCTCTTTGGTCATCTAATTCTGGGAAGCAGGCACTCTAGGTGGATGATGTTGCTAGTTCAGATATCTGAAAAGGTCTATTAAATTACCTTCCGCTTTATACATCAGTTACAATGGGCTAAATTGCATTAGTGCCTTTGTGTCTGACATTTCTAAAGTCCTCGCTTTCTGTTTATGGACCTGAGAGACGGTGATCACTCCTTGCCTGTCAAGAATTTGTAGACTTTCACATAGCAGGGATACAGTTCACATGCATTTAATCAAAACAAAAGTTTATCGATTCATTTAACTTGTGTGTTCACATGTGATGAACATTATGGTGAGTAACATGCAGAGGCTTCAGTAATTTCCTGAGGACCCTGCACTTTCTGCATTTGGGTTCTGCCATGCTGAGGATGCTAGGCTCCAATTTGCTAGGACTATCACACTCTGCTGCTAGGCTTCATTCTGTGCATCTTTCTCTCCATTTTCATTTAGACTTTCTTTTGGTCTTGATAAAACGCTTGCTATCAATCTAAATTAGTTCAGAATTCCCAATCACCCCTTTAAGAAGGAAGACAAATCTATTTTCAAAACTTCCCAAATCTGGCCCAATATTGAATTGCTTTGCATCAAATGGTTAAACTTGAGCTAATTGCTGGACCAAGAGAAACACAGGGTGTGGTGATTGGCATGAGGTCTGGATCCTGGGACCTCGCTGGAGGGGGGCTGGAGGATGGCAGGGCCCCTCCTAATTCACAAAGTTCAAGAGGTCAGAAGAAATGTTTCCAAGGTAAGACCGTGGTGGTAGTGACATCAGATGAAGAACTGGAAGCTAAGTAGGAAGGTGGGACACATGTTCCCCACTACATTCCTGAGGGGTTCATTTTGCATCAGCCAGTGACTCCAGACTCACCGTTACATTCCTATTTACTTCTTCCCTTTCCCAAGTCAACGTTACATTCCTATTTACTTCTTCCCTTTCCCAAGTCAACCTACTGATTAAGCGATCATCACTGGCAAGGTTTTTAGTATTTTTAAACCATGCTACTCTGAACATATCCTACCATGCTGGTCTTCTTTCCATCCATCCTCCTTCTATTTTTAAGGACCTCTTTGATTGGGAGGACCCACCTGCACAATCTAGAATAGTAGCCCCATGCCAATACTGGGTCATTGGCAACCTTAGTGCCACCTGCCAGCTTCCCATCCATTGGCAATGCATTTTAGCATGGTTAGTGTTGGTCTGTTGCAGCGGCCCTGTTCCTTTGAATGCTTGGGTCGCCCTTGAAAGATCACATTACTCCGCTGCTTCAGGACAGGTTTCAGCTTTTTTAAGGTCATGGTTTTTCCAAGTAGCCCAGTCCTTTTCTTTCCTCTCTCTCCCTCTGTCTTTCCCCCCAACTCTTCCTCCTCTCAAACAGAAGGTGAAAAGAAAAACCTAGTCAGGAATTTTTAAAGGAGCCTGGCATCCTGCCCCCCCCCGACATCCTTTGAGGGAAGCACGGTGCAAGGTGAAGGTTAGTTTCATTGCTCTTCCTGTGACGTGCGACTGAAGCTCACACTGGGATTAAATGTCTGCTTGGGCGTCTTCCCCAACAGGCTCTTCAGTGACTTTCTATAGATTAATTGGTAAGGAAAGAAAAAAAAATCAAAATTCCGGTTTGTGAAGAGTTTCTGGGCCTGATATTTCCTCTATAATACAACAGGTTTAATATATTCATATTGCCAATATCCTGCATTTTGGTAACATAGCCAAGTTTTCATATTCACAGGCTAAATATGGAGAACCTGTCCACATATAACAACCTACAAGGGTCTGGAACTGGGAACTAGAAAGTGGGTAGGAACCAAAGTAGATGTGTGCCTAGTTCTTAGACAAAGCTAAGATGGCATCCTGGCTCTCGCTTCCCTCACTCTTCCTAGCTTAAATACTGAGTAGGTCTCGAAATGGCAATGCAAGTCACAACTCAGAGAATCCGGTTGACCCTGGTTAGGGTCAGTCTCCCTTCCGTTCCTATCCGTTGAGGCTGGGGGAAGATGGGAAACAACACAGAACAAACCTGCCTCCTAGGACTCCTTTCAATGAATCCAGGAGTGATTCTCAGAGGAGGACCACTCCAAATTGAGCAGGTACTCCCACACAGTATGGAAATAATGGCAGAAAGGCATCTTTCTTGGGGGCATCGATGACTGGAGAAGTTGTAAGCACAGTGGCTCCTTTCTCCTTTGCTCCCATTTCCTGGGAGCCTAAGGAGAAGCTTGCACTAATGCTTCTGTCAATGCCTCTACAGCAGGAACATGTGTGAAAGAAATTACTTGTGAAATGCCTTGACATCTCCAGGTCAAAAGGCCCAAACAAACACAAAGGATTTTTTTTTCCTAGAAAAGATAGACATTTCTGGATTTTTTTTTTGTTTTGTTTTTTGTTTTTTTTCTGAGTCTCATTGATTTCCCAAATTATGCTAGCTGATTTCTGGCTTTCATTAATCAAACTGCCACCCATGAGAGACTGCTGGCCCCTCTTCTTATTTGATGAATTCTGTTCTCATGTTCATCCCTCTAGCGTAGTTTCCAGAGGATAATTTGTGGAGGGCAGAGAGGCATGGGGTTGGCTAAGGATTTGGAAGTGGTAGAGTGTCTCCCGAATCTGACTAAGTCTGTCTCTCCACAGAAGTATTTTCCTGTTATCCCTTCGAGCTCCGAGAATAGCAGTGCCAGCTGTACTTGCCTGAGCCATGTCTAAATTAATAAAACAACGTGGGATTATTGACATCTTCTTGCTTCAACTAGCAAATGTGCATCTTTGAATTTTTATCAACTGAAATGCTCTTATAATGAAACATTCACAGAGTGTTTCAACAGGCTCAACATAAAAATAATAATGCACATTTTACTTGTGCTAATTATGACTTAAATGCCTTTTGCTTATGTTTCTTGCATCATTTCTCTCAGAAATTAGAACTAAGCTGAGATAGTTCAAAAGAGGCAAAGAAACTTCTTAGTAAGAAGGGAGCTTTGTGATCACTGATCACTGTTGTTCACAGCTCTATTGCCTACAACCTGAGTGGCACTTTCTGAGCCTACATTGTCGTGTCAATGCAATTATGTTGCGTGGAGGTGTAAGTGATATTTCAAGGATGCAGTTTAGCAGAGAGTGCTTGGCATCCAGCAAAAGCTAATTAATGTGAATTCTATAACACAGGGTATTTGCTAGTGAGAGGAATTTTCAGTCACACCGTACTCACAATGTCTAACCCAGACATGGATAGAGAAGACTCTATATGTAGACAGACCCATGAGCAGTGTAGGGCAGTCTAGAGGGTGGACCACATCATGGCTGTGGTTAGGGGGTGGTGCTGACGTTTATATCCATAGCATCTTTTGATCATACAGGGCAGTGATAACATTTATATCTGAGAATGTGAGAACTCTTGTACTTTAGATTGGGTACATCTGGGGATCCATGGCTGATCTGCTTTCTATTCACATGAAAGCCTCTAGACAAGATGTACTCCAGATTCAACTGAAGGCCACAGGCCATACTCAGTAAAGGGAGTGGTAACAAATCACCTTGTCTCCTATTCAAATGTCCAGAGGTCTAGACTTTAGGATACATCCCTGTGGCTTAGGGGAGAACCAAAAGATTTGTAAAATTAAGAGGAGAAATCGCCTTCACTCATACTTCAATAGGGCCTTCAGATCACAAGTTCTCATGGTTTATTACTGGCTTAATATTACAAATCAAATCAAGGGAAGGTAAACCTCTCTTGAGAGGTATTGTAGGCTCTTCAGAGCCTACAAAGGTCCAGGGCACCGGCCTGAATGGCAATGCCAAATGCCCAGAAGATTAACCAGTAGCAGAGGAAATAGCTGAGGTCTCTTGCCCACCAGAAGCCTTGAGACACAGAAGGCACAGGAACGGGAGTACCTGTGGTGGAGGAGTGAGCAGCATTATTTGTGACTTTTGTTGGGATACTGGTTTGACTCTTCTGCAGCATAGCTTGGTAAATAATCAGTGCCCAACAAATATTTGTGGAATAAATCCCTACTAATTAAGCAATTTATATGCATCCGGCTTACGTATTGTCTCCTTTTATTTATTTTGCTGCCAGGGATTAATATTGAAGTGAAAGAGTTCACAGGAGTCCGTGTGGTGGGAACCCAGGCTTTGGAGTCTGAGACAGATTTGAGCAAGTAATTCAGACCCCCAGTGCTGTTTTAATTTCATCTATAAAATAGGATTATTGGGAATCTAATTGAACTTCCTGCATAGCGTAAATGGATGTCTACCTGACCCTAATCAGAAAGCTCATCACACAGCAATAATCAGCCATAAATTGCTTAGCAGGAATTCCTGGGCGTAATTTCATTCCCTGGGTCTGATAGCTGAAGATGGAAACACACAGAAAGCACATTAGAAAAACTAACATATAATCAGTGGGGAAAAACATACTGCAAGGAGAGGAGAAATCTGTTCAATTTATTTTATAAGGGTAAAAATCTGATGATAAAGGATGTGTTTTGCACATACACACACACACACACACACACACACATATAAGTTAGCACAGCTTTAGGTATACTAGAGAGGTGCCCAACAGATACATGCTAGTGTTGATCTGGAGAACCCCACAATATGGAGTCATAAGCTTGATGAAGAAGAAAAAGTAGAATAAATGTTGTAAAGAATTTGTTAAAAGATTTCCTTGAAATATGTTGAATCACACAGAGTAGAATTTAGGTAAGAGAGTGCTGCCCGCCCCCCAAATATCCCAAAGGGAAGTATATAGTGTTCCAACCAGGTCTGTTAGAGATAAGAGAAATTTAAGATGCTAGGACATAAATGTTTGTTTACCTGGATTAACTAGCCTTTAGGCTCTCCTCCTATAACAAGGGAGACAGCTGACCTCAAGCCATCCTTTAGGCCAGTTCCCCTAACAAAATATACAACCCTAAGGGCAACTCAAGGTGGGCAGCATAGAGTCACAGCCATCACTAAGTCCTGCTCTGTCATTAAGTCCCCTGTGCTCATATCAGGAAACTCATAATTCTGCCAGGTGGACAAGAGAATCCTGGCTAACAGTGATTCGACTTCAGAAATCATTCTGGCAGGTATTTTTCTCTGGAAATCTTCCATCTGCCTAAATGCCAGACTTGCAGTTTCTTGTCTCTGTTTAAATTGTTCAAAGTGTTCAAAGTGGGGTCAGGACCAGAAGAAAACTTAAGGATGACAGCATAGGTAAAATGTATAAGCCTAAGGTGAGTATAAGCTAGCGAAATCTTCTATTCAAGACTGGCTTTTCCTCGGGCATTAGCCAAGAGCCAGACATAGGATAGTACAGAGCTTTCCCCTCATCTCTCAGTGTGCAGAGTGAGTTCTCACCAGGAAGGCATGTCATTTCTATACCAAGCTTCCCCCTCCTTACAAAGGGAAGTCTCCTCCAGGTTCTCTGACCACAGTGCCCTGTATTTTTTTATAGACACCCTTGAGATCTAGAAGAATGTCTACCATGATAGACCTACTCATGTTAGTCTATTTGCAAAGCACATATGGAAGCCTGCCAGTGAGAATCAGAAATGACACCATCGGAGACAGTCAGCAAAGGGTTGGGGGATGCAGCTCAGTGGTAGGGGCTCATCTAACCTCAGAGGCCCAGGTTCAATCCCCGGGGGCTCATCTAACCCCAGAGGCCCAGGTTCAATCCCTGGGGGCTCATCTAACCCCAGAGGCCCAGGTTCAATCCTCAGGGGCTCATCTAACCACAGAGGCCCAGTTTCAATACCTGGGGGGGGGGGGGCTCATCTAACCACAGAGGCTGAGGTTCAATCCCCCTGGACTTTGGGGAGAGGAAATATAATACTTTTATGAAAATTAATTTTTCCTATCAATTTTTAAAGCATCGTCTTAAGTGCGTTTCATACATTATTTAATTTTATCCCTTAAATAACCTGCGAAACAAATATTTACATTCCCAGTTTCCCATTACTAAGTAAGCTAGTGTTTCGGTGACCTGAGCACTTGGTTTGCCTCTTATTGACAAAGTGAATTGGAATTTTATACTGGGATTATGCCCATAAGGGTTTGTTTGTTGTGGTTCTTAACCTTTATTGAATTACAAATTCCTTAGGGAACAGTATAATAGCAGACATCCTGGACCCTTTGGCGAACATTTTTGGAAAAGAATCGCTCTTAGACCAAGGTCAAATTTCCCTCACCATCTTCATTGTAAGCGGCAGCCTAAGGAGATCTAAGAACATCTTGAATACTGCCCAGAGAGTGTTTCAGAGCTAGAAGCATGCAGTTAAAGCTTCATGTGTGTTACCTGTCCAGGGTGTTGTCTTCTCTCTATTTCTTAAATCTGTAGCCACCCACATATCTATTTCATTGCAGCTGGAGTACTTGCTTTGGGGCAATAAAAGGTCAACATCCAGCCTGGATTCCAACACTGTCTTATTGCATGGACCACCATGCTGGATCTTCACACATCTCCCCACTTCTGCAGCTGACGAATAGAGAGACTATTTGTGTGAATCTTGTGATAAGCTTGTGCCAGTGCTTCACATTGCTTATTTATGTGAACTGCAATCTGTCTAGGCTGCTTTAGATGACATGAGGTTGTCATCCTGCCACTTTGAGATCTCCCAAGTTGAATTAGTTATGAGTAAAATTCTGTGGAGCAGAGGATTCTATGAAGGGGAAGAGAGAGAGAGAGAGAGAGAGAGAGAGAGAGAGAGAGAGAGAGAGAGAGGAAGGAGGAGGAGGAGGAAGAAGAAGAAGAAGAAGAACAACAACAACAAAGAGGAGGAGGAGGAAGGAAGGGAGGGAGGGGGACTGATCTTTTTTTTTTTTTTCAGAATGGTATTGTGACTACAGCAGATCTAGGTTTGCAGACCTGACCTGATAAAACTAAGTAGGAGGTTTATTTCATCTCCAGTTCTCCCCTGAGCCTCTCAGACTTTGCTAATCATGGTCAAGTCGTAGGCATCTAGTACAGAACCTGCAAAGAGCTTCACCAGAGCAACTGTTGAATGACTGAAGGACTGAGTATTTCCTTAGCATTAGTGTTTGTGTGTTACTGACCTATCTATGAACCATTGCTTCTGACTCAGTCATGATGTGGTGTGGCCCAACACCCTTTGAATCAGTGATAAGCTACTTATGGGCACCTGCAGACAGGTCATTCTTTGCTTGGCTGCTCATCCTTTTCAGCACCTAGCATAATCGTCTGCACATACCTATCAGGTCATTGTTAAAGGCTTACTGATTGAAAATGTCATTTGCGGACTAAATAGGGTGTTTTGTTTTTAAGCGGACCATTTAGACATCATTTTCAGCACCCTTTCTACACTTGCAGCTCCTCTTAGAGGGTCTGGTTTTGAGAATTTTAAGCCAGAACAACTGATAGCAAGTGACAGCACAGAAGGCTTACACTAAGGAGACGTCACAGGTCAGTGAGTCCAGTTCCCTCCATGACACATGGAGCAACACTACAGACTGGGGATGGAGAGTATGGATCCCCATTTCTGTCTCCTGGTTGGTGCCTTCCAGACTTCACTGAGCCCTGGCCTCATTTATTTTTCTAGCCATGGCTAGGACATATTTGCACAGTTGTGCTAATCCATTTCAAACGTAAAAACAGGACTGCCTTCCCACATGATCCTGTGAGACCCTTTATCTTGGTTCAGACCAATGGGGTTTAGCTACCGGAAAGGGAGGCCTTCTTGGTCACCGAGTGCCAGTGTTTCTAGCGGTGAGAAAGGCGCAGCTAACCTGTTTGTGGCATTTTAGTGGGACTTGTCTTATGTTTGCTCCCCTCAAAGAACGAAAGAAAATGCAGCCTGGGTGGCCATGATAATATGTTAAGTCACTATTTAATTATACACCCACCCATGAGCATTTCTGATGCTTTATTAGAGTTAAGATAACACCCATCTGCTTAGAAAATGCTGGCATATCTCATTTCTATCTATAATAATCTAATAATCCACTATCTATTTAGTTCTTAAACATCCTCTAAACAACTATTGTGTGCTAAGTTCTATGCTTTATGTAGCCGACTGCACCACATAAGAAATTTTGCCCCTGCAACAGTTAGTGTGTTTCAGCTGCCAGCCACAGAGTCTGGATAACTTCTTACAATGTTGTCAGGTGTTCAAAGAAAGCCTAGAATGAGCAAGTTGAGGCAAGAGTAAAACATGCAGACTTAATAAGAGAGGACAGACAAGTTCCTCTTGCTACCGCCACCAGGATAATTCAAGTGTTGTCGCTCTGTCTTTATATTTTATTCTGGCTCAAAGCCCTGGGGAGAAAAATCCAAACAGCCCAGCTTGACTCCATACATCTAGGTACAAAGAGAGAGGTGGCATGTCTCCGTAGATGGCCCCATTCAGACTGGACACAATGGAAGACTCTTTGCCTAAAGCAGAAGTTATTGCTGTTAACAATATGAGAAAGTGGAGATTAAGCAGCCACTGAACAGCCTAGAAGTATCACAGTTGGTTCCTTGACAAATTTCAAAGGATGTGATGTATAGACAAAGGACACCCCCCACCCCCACCACAGATACTTCAAAGTATCAATCTCACTAACTCTTTGTAGGAATTGTGTTGTGGATAAATGTTGCTCAGTCAGAGGAAAAGAAAAGCCCGTGGGAAACCAGGTTGCCCTTTTCAGAGTACTAGGGCTCAGCACACAAGGGTAAGTAGAACATGGCAAGGTAGTATTCTAAGTCACCTGTTCATATCTGGGATGTTTAAAATCAAAGGCCCAAGGCATGAATGACTAGAAAAATCTATATCATTGAGTTCAGATATTAATTAATGAAGCAATAAGAGATAGGTATCATGTGCAGACCAGCCTTTTTCATGGTGATAATTAATAAATGTTATCTACTGTTACTTTTATTTTTATGGTTTTGGGTGTTTTTCCCTACATGTATGTCTATGAATAATATGCATGTCCGGTGCCCTTGGAAGTCAGAAGAGGCTATTGGATGCCCTGGAACTGGAATTACTGATGTTTATGAGATGAAATGTGGGTGTTGGGAACTAAACCCAGGTCTCCTGGAAGAGCATTCAGTGCTCATAACTGCTGAGCTCTCTCCAGTTCAGTAAATGCTATCTATTGTCATTAACACTGCCATCACCACTTCTTCCAACTATACATCACATTAATTTTCAAAACGTGTCCATATGGCTAGGTTCATATAGTGTATGTGTTATTAGACTTGACTAACGTTTTGTTCTCTATGCTGATTTCAAATAGTATCTGGGACCGAGTTTTAGAAGGTCATCCAGGACAGCCCCAGCTAGCTCTTGCCCAAAATTAGCCAAGTTGTCTTCAGAGGCAACAGGGTTCACATCCACCCCAGTATGGTCTTCCTTTGTGTATCAAGTCAGAATGTCTTGTTGTGATATTTATGAATGTTTGCCCAGGTAGAGGTAGAAGACAACCTGGTTGCATGGTCTTCACAATAATCCTTAGACTTCAATGCTATTGTCAGTCTTTGCCATCTTCTCAAGCTAAAACTCCCAATGCTTTCATCTTCCTGCATAGAATCCCAGGCTTTGGAGTTCGTTACTCCCAGCATCACTAGCGGCCTCTGCATGCCTCCTTTAGTTCTTTCTATAACAGAATCCACAGGCCAGGCGATCACAATATTTCAGTTAAGGAAATAAATGACGGCACATAACTGAAAGGTTTGTCAGGAGCCCAGTATGGATGGCGATCCTGGTGGTATACCTTTTAGTAGGCAAAATAAGACAAATTAACCATCATTACCTCCATTCGCATGTGTGATGTTTTAGAGTCAGTAAATGGCTGGGGCTCTTAATATAACTCTGTTATAACTCAATAGGTTGGAGACCATGAGCGCAAACAGATGGTTTATGATGATTACTCCCCCTACACCCAGAACATTCTACAGAGAGCAGTACTTTTCTAACTTTGCATCTTTGAATGTAGAAGTCAGAGGGAGAATCATAACGTGGTCCCTCAGAAATGGGAAGGGCTCTTTTATCTTAAATATGCACATGTATCACGTATTCTGTTTAACGAACTATCTAGGTTCATGCAAACATCAAAACTCGAACTTAAGAATGGCAAGTAAGAGTGAATCTCTAAAACTATTCATTGCATCTGGCTCAAGTTCCCATAGTCTATGAAAGGCTCACTTGAGAACCACAGCCACAGAAATCAGTACTGTGAGCATGAGACAAATTTCAGATGATTTTATCATTGCCCCGTTCTCACCCATTTAGTAAAGCATCCTTCTTCGAATCTGCTTGGCAAAATACCATAAGAGATTGCACATCAAAACTACATGCTGGTATGCCCTCCAACACATGCTGTGTGTAACATGCCTGTTTCCCTAATTCACATGTAGGGTGTATTATTTAGGACCATCCAGAGCAGAAAAAAAAAAAAAAAACAAAACAAAACTGGAGATAACTATTTAAAATGATAATTTTCTTCTTAAAATGATTCATTTGTTTTCCTGACTTCTGGGAATAATTGCATATTGCAGAGAAGTTGTTGGTCATAAGGTCCTTTGTATTTGTAGTAATAGAGCAGGCTACCCATGTGCAAGAGAAGCCTGCTTCTATTCCTTTACTGCTCCAGAGTTTGGGGATAAAGGGCTATGTAGCAAACCCACATAAACGTCTAACAAATGATCACCAGACAAAGCTACAGGGCAGAACTGCTCTCTGCTCCATCAACAGAACTTTCTGGGCATCATTAGAGATACCGGTGACTGATGGGAGTGTCAGGTGTTGGGAGTGGAGGGCTTGTTTGCCCTGAGATTGTGCACAGAGCGTATAATCTATCACTTAAACTAGAGCACTCTGAAGAAAGGGAACCATCTTGACAATTGGACAGAGACAGAAGTCACAAATAGACCCCGGGCCTGAGCAATGCAGATCACGTAGTTATTCTATTTGCAACCAGTTCATCAAAAGAGATAAAAGCCAAGCAATGGTGAATTATACTAAAAACTGAATGTTATCTGACCTAACACACACACACACACACACACACACACACACACACACACACACACGCTGGCCTGTGCATGCAGGTGAGATAACAGTACTGATGGTTTTTAGCTAAGCAATTGCTTAGCTAAGTTTTAAAACCTTACTGTCCTCTAAAGTTCGTTAGCAATGTGACTTTAATCTTTCCATATTTTAGATAGAACGTTACATGTTTTCACTAACAATTACATCTCAACTCTCAGTATCACTGCTTATTCCTGAGTAATCAGCATTCCATTTTGTTAGGAAGACATCTTTGGCATAAACAAAGCATTAGGCCAATTTTCTTCATTTATTTAGTGTGATATATTTACTTCTAATCACATTCTTCATCATTATTAATGCTCCATTTTGCTTGAAAGATTTTCCCCAAGCAGTTGACTGTAAGTCTGATCTCTGTTTTTAAAGGTGGTATTATCTGTCACCAACTTGACTTGGCTGTCCCCTTCACAAACGGGTGTTGACACTGTTCCTAGAGCTGCTTCGCGTGACATTATTAAAGGCCCTCAAGGTTACCCGATTGCTGCACAAGCTAAACACTCACTGTAGTTAAATGTGTTCTCCAAAAGTCTCAAGTATGTGAAGCTTAGAAGCTGGGTCCCTGTGGCTGTGTAGGGAGATGGTGGTCCCTTTAAGAGGGAGGCCCACGAAGATCTAATTAGGTCATAAAGTGCTGTCCTTGAAAGGGAGTGATCTTGTTTTCACAGGACCTCTGCTTAGCTGAACCAGAGAGGAATCCTGCTCCTTGAATCTTTGGCTTCTTGTATGATCATGTGACCTCTTCAGTATAGTTTCTTGTCATGGTGATGCATCAGCAAGGAAGCCTCACTGAAGGCTAAATGAATGGACTGCCTGTCCTTGACCAGAAGCCCTCAAAATGTCAACTGAGCCCTAAGTAGTTTGCCATAGGAATAGAGAATAAACTGGTGCATCTCTAAATCTCAGTCAATGAACGGAAGAGAAAATGTGTGTGTGTGTGTTTTACTCTGATCAGAACCCAATGGGCATTCCTAAACACCAGGGCATTCCTCCTCTTAGCATTGATTTCCTTCCATCCCTTGCCCTTGAGCTAGGAAAGGAGAGTCGTGGGTTACATCTACTCATCTTTGTTTGGCCACAATTGATTAACGTAACCAAACCTCACTGCAAGGAGCCCTAGACTGCAGTGTCGCAGTATTGCCAAGAGTGAGAGAAAACAGATCAAACAGATGTCTAGCCAGCCTGGGCCACAAGGTGTCACATGGGTATTTTTCCATCACACTTGTTTGGTTCCCAGGACAGCAGCATTCAAAATCTACTCTCGGTGTTATCTTCTTCTTGTGAGAACAGGACCACCCTTACAGAGGTAATAGACCAATAGACTCAAACCTGGTCGTAACTCATTCAAACTTTTTGAATCTTATTGTCTCCATCCTTAACTTTGTAGTAGGGAGCTGCGGGCCTCTTCCCACAGCCCGGCTCATGGTTGCCTGGCTAGCTTATGCCCCAAAATAACGACACACAAACTCTATTCTTTTAAACACTGCTTGGCCCATTTCTGTTCATGTATGTAGCACCCCAAGGTGCGCTTACCAGGAAGATTCTAGCCTACGTCCATCCTGGGTCAGAGCTTCATCGTGTCTGCTCTGGAGAGGAGAGCATGGCGTCTGTCTCTCAGAGGAGCTGCCCTGCATCTGAGCTCACTTCCTCTTCCTCCCAGCATTCTATTCTGTTTACTCCACCCACCTAAGGGGTAGCCTATCAAATGGGCCAAGGCAGTTTGTTTATTGACAAATGACCTTCCTCCATCATTTCCCTTTTTTCTGTTTAAACAAAAAAAAAAAAAGGAAGGCTTTAACATTAACATAGCAAAATTACATATAACAAAACAGTTATCAAGTAAAAATTACAATATTTGCATCTCTTTTATCTTTATCATAACTAAGGAAAACTATAACTATAACTATCTATCTATTATTCAACTCCATCAAAGACTCCAGAAGAATACAATATTACCTAAGCAAACAAAAAGTAAGCAACTTCTAAACTCTAGAAATGACAGAGACATCTCGCTACCTTGACAGTCACCCAAAGTTTCTCTGTACCGTTGGGGCATCCATCTTCGGCCTAAAGGCCCATAGTTTCCAGCACACATTTCCATGAAGTAGGAAATTTCAAAGGCAGTTCAGTCACTATCTGCTGTGTCCTGCAGAATGTCTCACATGAATTCATGTCTCTTTCATGAATCAGGAACCCCAAAAGATCATCTCACCTTTAGGCAAGTTCAGCAGTCCTCTCTCTGCGGGTTCTTTGTGTCCAGTTTATACAATAGTCCAGGCAAGAGCAGTTTCTTGCCCAAATAGCTATCAAACTCCATAAGGTGCCTCTTCGATGCCCGTCTTCTTTCTTCTTGAAGTAGATTGGTGCTGCCAGGAGCAGAGTGTCTCATTGTCATGAAAAACCCTAAGTTATTAAAGCACTTAAAATACCATATTCTCTAGCCTTTGAAAGATATGATGAATGCCTATTTGAAATATATGCATGCACATCTAGAAAATCTAACTAACATGACTACAAACTTGACTATTATTGATAATTATCCATTAACAACCTATACACATTACATTTTTAAGTGAACTACACAATCACAATACCTTAATCAATATCAGAAATACATATACATATAATAAAATTGACCTTAAATTAATATCAGTAAACCAAGATTCATATCAATGCAAATTATTCACATCTATATCATCTCCCTCTTGAAATGTAAAAGAACATTTATAAACAATATTTGGGAATATGGGCGCAGTTATTTCTCTCCAAACTGCTTCCTGCTGAATGGGGGCGCTGTTAATCAAGTCTTTCATGGTATAACCTGTGTGCTAGGTTCCTCTCAGTCGGCAGTTGAGCAAAGTAATTTTTTGAAGGTGTTCACGGCAACCCTTCAGGAGGACGTGGTCTATCATACCATATTGGGATCGAAGAAGCAATCCAAAGAGTCTCATCCTCTGTGAAAACAAAAGAAGAAACTCTTTTCCAAAGTATCATATCCTTAGATCCAAATTCTGAAATCAAGGTATTTTGAAAATATCTATCTTGGATTAATTCAGCAGCATTTATAAACAAATATCTTTTAGCATCTGTTGCTCCTTCCTCAGCATTAAAACAATTCAAAGAGAGCATAATAGCATACAGTATCAAGATTCTCATTGTATTTTCCATCTTTGTGCAGCTTTATTTTAACCTCTATTTCGTTTACTTTTACTTTTATTTTATATTTTCTGTATATCTTCGTCCTGGAATAACTCTTTAGGCCAGGCTGTCCTTGAACTCTCAGAGATCAGTTTGTCTCTACCTTCTAGGCACTGGGATTAAAGGCGTGTGCTACCACACCTTGAAGTCTCAGAGGTCAATCTCCCTCTGCCTCCCAAGTGTTGGGATTAAAGGTGTGTACTACCACACCCAACTACTCTCTTTCTTCCTTATTTTACTTTTAGGAACTTTAACTTTCAGCCTGCATATATTTTTAAACACACTGTAAATCATTTAAAGTTTTCTTTGTCTTTGAATCTCTCTTTACTGTATATCTCTCTTTTTCTGACCACATGAGTCTTTAATTTACCAAGCAATATCAGTAGGATGAAAGCCGTGGCTTTGACGGCTGGATTCAGCCATTCCTTAGCTTTCCAGCCTCATGGCTGAGGTACCGGCTGTAGCCATGTTTACCACCACAACTCTGTGGCGTTTCAAGGTCCTTGCCAGCAAACAAGCTGCAATACTATATCCACAGACAACATTCAACTCCTCTCTCTGTAGTCAGCCCTCCTGCCTCAAACAGTCAGAGTTTGCCCTGGCAGGATGGCCCAGAAAGCCGGCATTTTAAAACAGCACAATTTTTTTCCTGCTATGGCTGAAAACCGAAAAGCATGCCTTCAGCTTTTCACCAACACCGTTTTAAGTATTTCGTGGTAGGACCTCTTAAATGAGCTGCAAGGTTTCACAGCTGAAGCTGAGTCAGGAAGCCTCTCTTAGATGAGAGCACTTGCTTGCCTCTAGCAAGCAGAGCAGACCCGAGAAATTGCTGCTACCAAGAAAACACGCTTTACTCTATTCTTTCCCAAACTTTCTCAGGCTTTCTGTGGATGCAGTTATCCACGTGGGCGCCATCTGTAGTAGGGAGCTGCGGGCCTCTTCCCACAGCCCGGCTCATGGTTGCCTGGCTAGCTTATGCCCCAAAATAACGACACACAAACTCTATTCTTTTAAACACTGCTTGGCCCATTTCTGTTCATGTATGTAGCACCCCAAGGTGCGCTTACCAGGAAGATTCTAGCCTACGTCCATCCTGGGTCAGAGCTTCATCGTGTCTGCTCTGGAGAGGAGAGCATGGCGTCTGTCTCTCAGAGGAGCTGCCCTGCATCTGAGCTCACTTCCTCTTCCTCCCAGCATTCTATTCTGTTTACTCCACCCACCTAAGGGGTAGCCTATCAAATGGGCCAAGGCAGTTTGTTTATTGACAAATGACCTTCCTCCATCATAACTTTATATAAGCACTAGGCACCATTCCTGGCACACCAGACACTCAGGCAGTTATAAGGAGGTCCTGTAACTTTATAACGGAATCTTACACAGCAGCCTTTCATTCACTAGAGCACTGTTTTGCGGTGGTATCCCTCTTACTAAGAAAATGAAATTGACATTTCATGGACTTTGAAGCATAAACTTTAAGGAACCAGTCACCTTTCACGGTGCTTATGGATTCCTTTGTTCATGCAAGAGTTATCAAAACATAACTGGTGGCCCCTAGTGCTACCTTGATGCCTGCCAAATTCTAAAGATAATCCATCTCATTTATCAATATATTATACGTTTCTCTCTTTCATTTAGAGATATTGTACAACTGCTGCATGGGAATATGCAATTCTTGGCTACCTCTAATCTCTTCATCAGATATTTTCTAGGGACATAAGATTATTTTAATAATAATAATTATTATTATGAAAATTACAAGTAGTTCAAAATCCAGAAGTGTCTTTAGGCATCAAGCACCATTTTTGAGCCCTGTCACTTTAATTTTGTACTAGTCTCCAGGTAAGAGTCTGTCCCGGGCTGTGTACCTATTCTGGATGAAGGGAAAACATGGGAATAGGCACTTGCATGCTGTTTTATACTCACACCCCAAATCATATCTGATGGTGTTGATGTCCTCACTTTAATAAATTGTGAACACCAGCTGACTTGTGCTGTTTGAGAAGCTGGGGGGCTTCTCAGGAGACTCGCTTTATGCCCTAGCTGGGAGACTCTCAAGGTGTGGCCGAAACTATCTGCTTTTACATTGTCAGCGCTCCACACAAGATTAATACTCAATGCCTGAAGATGGCTCCTAGAAACCTGCATTTTAGAGATCCATCATACCTAATGTTGGCGCCCAACTACAACCAGTTCAAAGTCAACCCTGCTATCTCTGTCGAGACCAGTCTGGCTGAAGTCGGCTGTGACCTGTCGCTCACTTCTGACGTAGTTGATGACTTCCTCCCTGAGGACTGCACTCCCTGGACCCTTGCAGGCCTTCCTGTTCTTTGTTTTTATTTCCATTCTTCCTTTCCAGTCTTCTTTCTGACTTACTCTCCTGCTCAGTCCCAACATGATGCCATTCTCCAGCATTATGTCCCACACCCATGACTGTCACTCCCTGCCCTTCGGCAGTGTGGCTACACAATCTTTACTGCTAGCTCGTTCTTCTGCCCTGACATTCAGGTACACATTCTCAGTGATCTCTGCATGTTCTTGTCTATTACAGTATCCAGCCTACCTGAAACTGAACTAATCTTTACATATGTCACTTCTCACAGGAGTGTGCTAAGCTTTTTATTCATGCGCCACATACATACTGAAAAGAGCACAGGTCTTAAGGAAACAGCTTGATGACTTTCCAGAAGGATATATACACCTGTGTAGGTAGAAGCCACATAAGAAATAGACTAAAATTGCTACCCTTTCTATACCGTTTTCCAATCACTATTCTACCATTCTAAAACTGACACTGGCCTGATTCTTAATACTACAGATCAATTTATATTGCTTTAAGTTTTATAGAAATGGAACCAGAGAGTGTGTTCTTTCTTTCTTTGTCTCAACAATATACTTATGAGATTCATCCAGGAGTTCTATATCTGTATCATGTTAATTTTTATAAATTTGTTGTATCCTATTATACTAACACTTATATGAATACACCACTGTTTTTTTTTTTTTCTGTTTTACTGCTGATGGACTTCTTGGCTACTTTAAGCATGAAGATATCACAGTGATGCTATAATTCTGCTGTTCTTGCAGATGTCTTTTTGGATTACATGAGAACACATTTCTGTTAGTTATATGCCTAGACACTTTAACAAAGGATTTTCCCAATTTACATCCATAATAGGAGTGGATGAAATCTCCCATTTCCTCGCCCTTGCCAACACATGGTGTCATACTCAAGTGTGTGAAGGGGTTAATTTACATTTCCTGATTGTTTTTGTATAATCCATTTCAGTAGGTTAGTACCATCATTTACGCAGCCACAAGCTGGAAATCAAACTTACCCCCTCTTATTCCTTTACTTTTAGATAGTGTTTCTCAAATCTCTGAGAGTATTATCAGTTATCTCAATTCTCTGTGCAGGGCCTCATTGCTGGTCCTTAACTGGTCACACATAGATTCTTTTTCTTTTGTCTCCAGATAAAGATCCACCCAATCAAAGACCTCAAACCAAATCTGCATGTTCCTGCCATGATCAGCATGCCCATGATGTCCTACCCCATCACATGACCAGAGAACATCAGAGTCTCTTCAAGGGCACACAGGACCTGCCTCTGCCTGCCTTCCCCTTCATAAGTGCTCAGATTTGTTTCCCACTGACTTCACACTGCGTCAATGCCAGATTCACAACTCAGGATTCCTTTCCCTCCAGAAACGCTGTATCAGCTGCCT
Source organism: Chionomys nivalis (assembly GCF_950005125.1). NCBI lineage: Eukaryota > Metazoa > Chordata > Mammalia > Rodentia > Cricetidae > Chionomys > Chionomys nivalis. The sequence goes on along the minus strand of NC_080104.1, from coordinate 49,866,377 downwards.
CTTCTTGCTCCAAAATCCACTTTACACATCTTGCATTGCTTCTCCAAAATTCCCAGTTTATGCCAAACCATGAGATATTTCTTCTCCACAGAACATTTTTATTTTAATAGAGAGTAAAGAATAACAGTTTTTGGAATAATAGAATTTCTAACATCGATATATAGAAAAACATGAACTTATATCATAAAGCATCCATTCAGTGCATAAAACCAGCCCTTAAAAGTACAACTCTTGAAAATATTTAGTAAAGAAAAAGGTTTGTATACCAATGTAAAGCCTTATATTAAGTTAAATTTCAGATGGATCAGAAGTTTTTAGAAGAAAATATCTTCTGAGAATAATTTTATGATAGTATAAGCCTTTCTAAGCATTATAGAGAAGAAATTATGAAAGAAAATACACATAAATTTAGTTACACTGAATAATTACAACTTAAAAAATTTTTAAATGTCAGTATAAATAAAGTTAAAAAACAAAGTGAACTAGATGTGGGAACTAGATTTCTACATAGTTTTACTGTTGCTAAAATGAACAGGACCTTGTAGAGAGCACTGTAGCACTTGAGCCCAAAAGTAGAACCATTGACGACAAATGGCCTATGGTGACATTGTTTATGACATTCTTGAAAAGAGAGGTTCATTAAATTCTTTATAAATTTTCTTTAAAATGTTATTTGTATGCACACACATGTCTGTGGGAGCTAGAAGAGGCCAGAAAAGGGTATCAGATTACCCGGAACTGGAGTTCTAGATGTTTGGGGACCAGTGTGTGATGCTGAGAACCAAGCAGTTCCTTTGAGAGAGGAGCAACAAATGCTCTTAACTGCTGTGCTTATTCTCCAGCCACACAGTCTGCTTTGAAAGCAGTTTTATTTGTGAAGAGGTAAGTATAGTTAGGCACAAACCTTGTGCATCTGTTAAAATATGCAGCAGGTCTTCAGGCTGAAGTGGAGATCTCAGAGGCTGCAGATTCTGAAGCAGGAGACAGTGACATTTTTCTCCCTTGCCCTTTTGAAACGGTAGCACCTCCTGTCATATGGTAGAGGTCCAATAAATATTTGGAGGAAGGAAAGGTTCAGCAAAGAGGGAAGATGAGAAGAATTCTGGGAAGGTGTTTGAGGAGCCAAAATAGTTATAGTTTTTAAAATCCATTTCGGGTCACTTTTATTCTTAAACTGTATTTTCCCTTTTCTGTTGGTTATCTTCCTCTAAGAGTACGTACACTTAAAAAAAACGTCTTTTAATAAATAAAAGCTTTGCAGATAGCTGTGTATTATCACAAAGTAGTCTGAGGCTGCGGAGAAAGAGCCTTTACGTGGGCAAAGAGGATGGATTGGAGTTCCACTTGCAGTTTAATGCTCTCTCTCTCTCTCTCTCTCTCTCTCTCTCTCTCTCTCTCTCTCTCTCTCTCTCTCTCTCTCTCTCTCCACACACACACAAGAAAGGTAACCACTTCATCCTCGGCTAACAACAGAGATCGCGACTCTAAACGTGACAGATGGCGCCCAAGTTCCCAAGGCAGCATTCCTCTGGCAGCAGGTCCCTGGAACAAGCCAATCCCACCTGAGCCTCCCCGTGGAGAACCGGTCAGGTCCAGACCAACTCCCATTCTCCAGGCTTTGACCTAGTTGCTTTGCTTTGCCACCCTCTCCCCCTGGCCTCCTCGAATAGCCTTTGCGAGCTTTCCCCTCGGTAGCTGATTTCCATCTTATTGGTTCTCTAAGCACATGATCCAGTTCTAGTTTCTGCGACAGACAAAAAGAAACACGTCTGTCTGCCAGGAGAGGAAACAGGATGCTCAAAGTGCTGGTCTGTCCCACACAGAGTTCTTCTGTCTGGATCTCCTCCCAGAATCCTCCGGAGAAGGAGCCGCTGCCAGTGGGGTATGCTTTTTCAGAAGGGATTTGGCAAGGCAGAGTTTGATTTCTCTCTGTGCTGTAGGCTCACTCAGGACAGATTACAGCGATGCAACCATTTTGGGGTTTGCCCTAAACACCTCTAGGAGCCAAGCCTCGTCGTGCTCAATGTGTTATCTGGCCAGGTTGGAGCCAGGCAGGCTCCAAGGCAGGCTCCAGTCAGCCGAGCCAAACGATTTGTGCTTACAAAGGCCTTCCAAATTTTCCTCTAATGTTGACACAGGCTACCTATTTGTGAGTGACTAGAAACCGAGTTAGCACTGGCCTTTTTTTTTTTCAAGCAGTTGGTCATAGGTTTAGAGAATTGGTGCCTCTGATGACCTCAGTCTTGCTGATTTTTGTGGGAGAAGTAAGCAGTCAGGGTTCTGACCTCATACTGCACTCACCGACTCCCTGCCCACCTGGACTACTCTAATGTAGGATTCCTCAGGCACCAGACTGAAACAGAAATATAAAAACATATCTTTGATTGTATTGCTTCTGTGGTGAAAATTAAGGTCATAGATTTAACCTCCTAAATGGTCGCTGTCCTCCTAGCCAGGCAGACAAAATGAGGAGCCCACAAACAGCCCCGCCTCGGATTTCCCACCTGGTTTGTGTTTGGGAGTGAGAATGGTTGTTGTTTGCTATTTTGGGCACCTGGCTCACAGTTCAAGGTCAAGGGTGGGGGGTCCTTTCCATAAGATGGTGTTTTGCTGTTAGTGGCCTCTTCCAAAGACAGAGTTTTATCTTTTAAGTAAACAAATCTATTAAGATACAGAGAGCCTATTCTACCACATTTAGGGGTTCCTTGGGGGTATTTCTGGTAGATGAGAGGTGAACAGATCCTCATACTTAGTGTACTTGACTGCTTGTCCCAAAAATCTGATACAAAGTAACTCAAGTTGGTGAGTAACTCCAGTAACTAGAAGACTGTTGGGGAAGCCCAGGTCAGGGAGTATAACCCCAAAGATCCAGGTTTTAGGAAGAGGAACTAGTACAGCTATGGAGGATCCAATGTCCAGAAAGAGAACGTTGAGAGCTGACCCTATTCTTTCTCTTCTTCGGCGACCCATGCTTGTCCTCTCTTTAACGAAGGTCCAAAGCTGGCTTCACTATTGGTTGTGGGTTGACTCGAAGGTTCCTAGGGATACTCATCAGAGAAGGCATAAGTCCTTAGGTAAAATGGTGTAGTCTTGTGTCCAGTCTACACACATTCTGCAGACTTCAAATTGTCTCCAGATTACATCCAACACTTAGGTCCATGTAGACACCATGAATAAACTATTTATTTAGGGGATTAGGACCGTGTCCAGTAACAGCACACTATTGTTCTGAATATTTTGACTCATGTTTGGCTGAATCTGGTGAGCTGAAGCCACAGACATGACAGGCAATTTGTGGTTATGAGGCATTCACTCTGTTCAATCCTAGCCAGAAGCGATCTTCTGCCACACAGGTGTCCTGCAGAGGCACGAGTCTTCCCATTGTGGGTTAATTACCACGCCCTGGCCAATCACTGTGCAAGGGTGCTGGGTCATCTGATTGGTCCACCTGAGGCTGGTTCTTCACAGCTCCGTGGATGACTCTGACCTGAGGGACATCTCTCTGAAGATTTCAGTGGCTCTTCAGTTTTTAGAACGTTCCTCAGAGGCCCACTAACACCCAAGTCTGAATCCATCTTAGTACTTTGACACCATTTACTCTGCATTCTGAGTGAATCTCGGTATCCTAGCTACGTTGCCTGTTCCCTTCTGCCTGTTCCTGAACCATCTATGAAGCTGAATCCTGCTTACTCTTCAACATGTCCTTCCTCTGTCGCATCCTTCTCAGGCGTCTTCTCTCTCCTGCAGTTCTCCACTACTTCTTGCTCAAATTGCCGTAGCTCTTAATCCTCAAACTGGGGTGGCTGAAATGCTTTGCTTACACAACCAGCAGTCTGTCCTCACCCAGACCTTGAGCTACACGGGTTGGGCTGTCTTCACTTTCACCCAGGGCTGAATCCAATCCCCTCCACTTCACAAACGAGTGGAGAAGGAGCAGGTGAAGAACAGCCAAGGAGGGAGAAAAGCCATTTAAATCCTAGAACGCTTTCATGTACTCTAGAAAAGAGTTTATAGGGTTCCCTAACTCCAAACCCTCCAAACAATGTGTTGGAAACACATGTGGAAATCCGAGGGCAGCAGTTGGGGGCAAGCCTCGACACTGTATTTAAATTAATTAAACTACACCTAGCAGCTGGCATGCCAGGAGGGTGCTTAGAACAGCTGAATGATGTAACTGGGGATAAGAAAATCGAGGGAGTTCAGGCAGAAAAACACGTGTCTTGCATTTTTCCAGACAGTACTGATTTGAAATGATCTGTCTCATTGTCTTCTTGAGCCCACCAGTGTTTGCTAAATTCCTATTCTGGTTATCTGACGTAGAGAGAGAGGGTAACAGTACATAGCATTAACTGTTAGTTGCTAGCAGAAAGCAGGGGCAATAAAGGAAAACTCAGGGGGACTGAATGGAATTAGTAGGGTTTCTATGGACCCAAACCTGGGTGCTCAGGGGGATAAACCACGGAGAAAGACAAAGGGAAACAAACATGCAAGTGATTAAACACCCAGCATCACCGTGTGAAGATGAGACACCAGGACACACAGTTTACTACAGGACTTAGTGTCATAAATACACACACACACACACACTTTCCCTCTCTTCTCACAGTTATGGAGACTCAAGACATAAAAATCAAGTGAGTAATTTTTAAATTTTGGTAATGGCTTTGGATTTTAAGAAAAAACTAAACTTTTGGTTTGTGACGCTGGATGATCTTTTAAATCAGCTGCGTTGATTTAAAAGATCCCCCTGCCATCTTTCCTCTTTAGATTCTGGCTCAAAATAGTTCTGAAGTGAAAGCTGTGTGAAGGCTTTTTAAGAAAAGCTTCCAAGTCAGCTCAGATTCAGGAGTCTGAGCTTGTGAAGGAGTTTCTCAGAAAAAGGTTCTGATGTAATCTAAGCAGTCATCTGAAAAATGCTGGTTTTCGGACCCTGCCTGGGGAGCACTGAATCAGAGTCCCTGGATGGGAACAGCGCCGTAAATGTCCCTCAGACATCTCCCATGCTCACACTAATGCTGGAAATTCACGCTCAGTGCTATCTGATTGACTATCTCTTCTAGGCTTTCTAAAGGAAGAATTGGATAACCCAGCCAGGGACTTGAGTAACCATGGCAAATAAAAAACCAAGACAATTCTACCACCAGGCATATACTCAAGAGAAATAAAAAAAATAGATACATAGCCACAGAAATACTTGAACACCAGTGTTTTTATAATGTTCATAATAGTCCCAAATAGAAAAATATCTGAATGTCTATACCAACTGGTAAATGGGTGGGCACAACGTATATTATACAGGAGAATACTACTGAGCAACATAAAAGGAACAGACAACTAATGCCTCTCATAACTGATGAGAACTTCAAAAATATCTTGGGTGAAATATTCCAGTCACAAGATGGCATATTGTAGGATTCTGTTAATTTGAAACAAACAAACAAAATGGCAAATGCACAGAGACACCAAGTAGATGAGTCATTGTTGGAGGTGGAAGTAGGAACTAAATCTATGAAGCAGTATGAAGAGTGGTATGAGGACTCTTTTAGGGGTGACTGAAATGCTCGAGAACTCACGCCCAGGTGCTTGCCCAGCATCCAGGAGACCCTCAGTCCTATCCTCAGCACTGGGGGAAGGGAACTGAATGAAAGGAAGAGCAAGCATCCTTGATCATGAGTATGCAGTGTGGGAAATGAACCAAAACAAGCAAACAAACAGGAAAATGTCAAACTTCAACTTTCTGTTAGAGGATCCCAATTGTAAAAGACTCCCCATGGAACTGCTGCATTTGTTTGTTTTTTTAAGAAAAGTTACACAGTGCTGTTAGCAATCTGTACGTTTTGAGGAAGCGGTCAGTTTACTGCCCCGACTTCTGGCCATTTCACTCAGCTCCACCATCCCTTCATCTTGGCTGTTTTCTTCAGCTCTCATGTCTAAACAGTCGTCCAGGTGTTGCTGGGGCCTAACCAGGCTACTGCACACCCCATGACACTTCTGTGCCTATGCGGCTGCACTAAAGACACAGCAGGGTCTGGTTGATCAGGAATTTATCAATGTGTACTGACTTGTCTCCTTTCTCCATTGTGTGTGTTCATGTGTTTGTTGTGTTCCTGTATGTTCATGTGTTTGTGGTGTTCCTGTGTGTTCATGTGTTTGGAGTATTTATGTATGCTTATGTGTTTGTGATGTTTGTGTCTATATGTGCATGTTTGCACATGTCTGCGTGCACATGCTTGCTTACTTGGCATCTACATACATACCTGAACTCTGACCCTCACAGTTGCATGGCAGATGCCATCTCCCCAGCCCCTGCACTGACGTCTTTTAGAGTCCTTACTGGGTCTTTGAAGTCCCACTGTCATCAATCCCTGTATGATTTGGAGCTGGTAGTCTGACCAGCTCCCTCCAGAGGGCTGGAGTTGTGCTCACTGGTGTCTAAGAATCAGCACCAGAGGTCCAGAGGAGAATGTTGGCCTTGTTCTCACCATAGTAGCAGTGCTTGATAAACATAATAAACAGTGCTTTTTAAAAACCATTTCTGCCAATCATGGAACAGCTTCCATCTCTGTGATTGTAGAAAAGAGGGGCTGCTCTTGTGTGCCGGCCATAGATGCTTTCTAGCAGAGGTTGCTGCTAGCGAGGGCGACTTCCACATCATCTACCAGTTCTTCCCACACTAGACTTACTGTTATCTCTAGACCAGAGCCCCCTTCTTGGTTTCCTTGCCCTCAGATCTGCCACCAACAGCTCCCTATATCAGCTATGTAGAAATAGCTGATTGGGACACGTAGTTTCTAGTTTCTTCTTTGTTCGTACTTTTTAACCAGGAGGGGAAACAGTGGGCAGACACCTCTCCACACCCAAACCTGTGTCTCAGCATGGCAGAAGGGAATCATAACTCACCTATATTTCTGTGGTCAGGTCAGACCTCACTCACAAGCTCACAGTCCTCATCTGAGATTAAGACAGCTTAAAGTGCCTGTCTGCTCTACTGTGGAGTCATGACGAGGGGCTAGAGCAATGCCACCGTCTTAAGGAGCTATTTCCCGAAGGACGGACTCGGCAACAGTTCATCCTGTCATAAACCGAGGTGAATTTCCGACCATCCAGGGAAGAGGAGAGAAGCTGACCACAGATTCAGCTGGATCATTTTCAAGAGCTGCATTTGCTTTCAGAAGCTGAAAGCTCTCTGTGTAAGGCTCTGAGGTCACTGCAGCTGACTGGAGTAAAAGGGGGAAGGCTCCAGGTCCCCTGGTAATTGAATCTGGGGTACAATCCGTGATCTGGGGTACTACATCCTCCACCGGCCACAAGTTACTCCCACTAGCAAGAAAGCGTCCACCCAGGCCCCCTCCGAATCCCATACTCGGCTGCCTCTCTTATGCTTGGCCAAATCTAATGCTCTTTTCATCTCCCACTGAATAGATGCCTAAATGCCTGGTGTGTAACAGTAAGGCCTGTGCCCATGGTGCTGCTGCTGCTTCCCAGAAAGCTCAAGACAGACAGAAAAACAAGGCAAAAAACTGATCTCACTGGAGAGGAGACGCTGCCCAAGGTGGAGTCAGATTCCTGTCCCCTGCCTCTAAAATGCCCTTCTGCACCCTCTGCTTTTCTCTATTTTGTACCCTGGTAGTGGCTCATTCACCACACAATGGAGAAAATAACAATTTACTAAGTAAAGCTAATTATTTACACAAGAACCCTTATTCGGGACATCCTGGCATTAAGATTTCATCTCCAGTGTATACTTATGCTGTTGGGAGAGTGCCGACCATCTCACAGATATTAGAACCTCCAAAGAAGACAAGTGTGACTTGTGCGCTCATGCATCACTTACCCGTGGCTGTGTCATAGAACTGATGCATTTTTACACTGTGTGTGTGTGTGTATGTGTATGTGTATGTGTGTGCCTACCACACCCGATGCAGTGCTAGGCAGTGAGCGAACGAAGATAGCAAGGCCCTGCCTTCCAGGAGCTCACACTAGAAACACTATCTGTATAAATAACCATCTGTATGCCATGATGATGAGTGACTTAGAAAACACAACAGGAGCATGGAGTAGCAGAAGCACGCAGTGTGGAGAATAGAGTTTAGAGTATGGCAGAGGAGAGGGGGGTAAACTGAAATCTCAATTCTTCTGCTTGGATTGGGATGGGATGGACGCAGGGTAAATGTAATAAAGGCTTCCGGACACAAGTGTCCATGGTGTGGCCAAGAACACGTCTACATGAAGGGCTAGAGGGGTAGGTAATGGTTCACCCGGTGGTCATTAGCATCACCATCCTTTAGGGTGCGCATTTAACTTTTCAGCTTCCTAATGCAAGCCTACAGTAGACTATCTGAAAGTAAACAGCAGGAAATTGCAGTTTAGCCAGCTGCTTACTGTATGCGCCCCCCCTCCCCAGTCCTATTGAGAATATTCTGAACACAGGGTGAAGACTAGCTGGTCTGGTGATGTAGAGAAAGGCAGACACTCAAGTTAGGACTCCAAAGTGGTGAGCTTATGTGTGTGTGTGTGCTCTCAGGTAGCCGTGTCAATTGAGGTGGATTCAGTTAAAAAGTATTCACTGCAAATGGCAAATTGTTTGCGGATTGCTGAATCCCTATAAACAGGAAACTGCTTAACATGTATGTATTCCAGTCCGAAGTGGATCTTCTCGTAGGACACTGGGGATTCCTAGCCTGGAGGATTGGACACTTGAGGGAGAGTTGGCCCTTGCAGTTTGTGGAGAGCAGAAACCTGATGACAAGTGACAATTCCTATCAGAGCAGCACACTGGAGCCAGGAGGGTGCAGTGTTGGCAGCCACCAGGCTCTGCCCATTCCCAGCTTGCTTGCAGAGCGGTATTGCTCGTTTTGGAGAATGTATGTAGTAGTTCTACCTGTCATTTCAATGCACACACAACCCTTGCAATTAAACTCGTGCTTCCAAAACTACGAGTCATCCACGGTATTGACAGTGTTTTTCAACAGCATCTTTTCTCACTTAGGTAATATCTCTCACATAACCTTAAAGGGATCCTTCAGGCAGCCCTTATTTAACTTTGGGAAGTGCAAGATCTGGGTGCCACCCTGGGCCTTCAGAACCAGACCCCTGAGGTGGAAGCCCAAGAATCTGCATTTCCCCCCAGCATATTCACAGTATTTTAAGTACATTAAAGTTGAGGAACCTAGCAGAGCATGGCTGCACACATATGTAGTCCCAGCACATGGCTGCTGAGGCAAGAGGATCATGAGCTTGTGACCAGTCTGTGCTATGCAGAGAAACTCTGTATCAAAAAACCCCACAACGAACAGCAACATAACCAACTTTTTTTTAAAAGATGAAGCTCCTCTAAAGTTCCTGGTTAAACATATTTAGGTCTTACAAAAGAACAGAACCAAGTACCTATCTCCAACAGGGACCAAAAGGACTAGTTAAATGAATAAAGGATTGGCACCTAAGCTTAGTGAGTGGAGACTCACATCAGGTATGAAAAACTTCTGAGTGTCCGGCTAATGGAATTAAAAGATCACCGAGTCATTTTGAAGATGCATAAGCATAGTCACAATGCGGATCTTTTCATGATTCTGCATTCCTGCGCTAACAATAATCACATCATAAGAAAAGACTACTTTCGGACAACAGAGCAGAAAGTCTCATGAAAGAGAGCCTCTTTTGGCATTCTGTTTGACGGAAGAAACCAAGGCCTGGTGAAGACCAGTGACCATTGTCACACAGTCCATTAACAGCTGTCCTAGGCAGGGTCACTAGTGCTGGGATAAACACCATGACCAGAGCAACATGGGGAGGAGAGGGTTTATTTGGGTCACACTTCCACATCACCATTCATCACTGAAGGAAGTCAGGGCGGGAACTCAAGCAGGGCAGGAAATTGAAGTCAGGAGTTGAGGCAGAAGCTGATGCAGAGGCCATGGAAGGGAGCTGCTTACTGGCTTGCTCCCCTTGGCTTGCTCAGCCTGCTTTCTTATAGAACCCAGGACCACCAGCCCAGGATGGCCCCACCCATCATAAACTGGGTCCTCCCCACTCAATCACACATTAAAAAAATGCCCCACAGCTGGATCTTATGGAGGCCTTTTCTCAGCTGAGGTTCCCTCCTTTCAAATGACTCTAGCTTGTATCAAGTTGACTTAAACCTAGCCAAGACAATTGACCCTTTGTCAGCTTGACAAACAGGCGTATCATTGTCAAGTCATAACCTTTTCTTTCTTGTTCATGCCAAGATCACACGTTAACATCAACATCGCAATCTTTAAAAGTCCCACAGTCTTCACACATTCAAACATTTAAAATCTTGTTTCTTTAAAAATCAAAAATCTCCTTTAGAATTTAAAATCTCTTTGAAAATTCAGCCTCCCAACTGGGGGCTCCTATAAATCCAAAACTAAGTTAAATATTTTCTTATTTCAAAAGGTGAGAACCAGGACACAGTAACAATCTGAACAAAGCAAAACCAAAGTCTAAATGTATAACTAACTCACGGTCTTTTTGACTCCTCCAAAGGGCTTAGATCACTTCTCTGGCTCCACCCACAGACAGAGCTGTGCACAGATTGTCTTCCAGGCTCAGGCTGGCTCCACTTCACCACTGCTGTCGCTCTTGGTGGTCATCCTCTGTTACTGGCATCTCTAAAATACTGGGCTGTACTCTCACCAAGAGCCCCTCCCTGGGCTCTCTCCAGTGACTCCAGCCCTGCCACACAGGTTCAAGCCTCCGTTGTTCTTTAGGACCCATGCACACCTTCAAAACCAGCACCACCTGGGGGACTCTTACAGCACCAAGTTTGGCTGCCAGCGCAAAATAACAACCTTGGTCAACTTTGTAACGTGGCTTGCACGTGCACACTCTCAGGAAACACTTCCCAGAAGGTCTCGCCTCAGGGTTGCTGGTCTCTTCTTAACCACAGCTGATTCTTTAGCCAGAGCTGACCAGCGCCCACTGTCCAGCAAAGCAAACATTTCACTTTAGTGTTGTGGTCTCTTGTTAGCCACAGCTGATTCTTCAATGCCAACTAACCAGAATCACAGATTCTTCATACAAGTGACCCAGTGGAGTCTTTGCTTCCCTCTGAAACTTCACGAGCCAGGCCATCCTCCGCACTGCTTTCAACGTTCCTATCTTCCAAGCTCCCACAGAACAGCCCACTGAGCTCTCAACACTCAATGACAAAGTTCTAAAGTCCTTTCACAGCCCTTCTCCTGTGAAACATGGTCAGGTCTGTCACGCAGGACCCCACTTATAGCAACTTCTGTCCCTACATAGGGTTACTAGATTGTTAAAAGATTGTATTGTGGGAATCAGCTCTCAAAACTGCAGAGGCAAAGACATTTTACAAAATGCCATCTTCCAGCTTGAGAATAAGGAAAGCTGGTAGTACAAGGAGGTCCAGTTCTGGGGCTTGAGAAGCACAGAAGTCGTGAATTCCATAGAATATCAAAGGCCTGAGAACTGGTAGCAGTCAAGGATGTCAACTGAGCTGTGTGAGACCTAAAAGCTCCAGGGACTGAGTACAGGAACAGATGGAAGTCTCAGGCAGAGGACAAACAAGAACTGTTCTATTTGGAATCCTAAAGGATTAGACAGTGCCTCCCTTCTTTCGTGCTCAGGGCAGGTCTTCTCACTGTGCACCATCACAATCTAGTCCCTGCTGAACTCATCCTCATAGACATACTCAGAAACAATGTTTGAGATCTGCTCTCTGGGTCACCTGTAGTCCCGCCAAGCTGACACACAGTCTAGCCATTATATCTATCTAGATGTCATCAGCCATGCTGAAACACGTGTATGCACACTGGGTCCTTGCACTTGCTGGTGACTGTCCGGAATGCCTATTTCCGAGTTTTTACTTCACTCGTTCACTGCTGGTGTAGGAGGACTTAGCTTAGACCCTGTCTCCCTAGGTTTATCTAGCCTGAATATTGTTCCTATGAATTTTCCTAATATCCTGAAATCACTTCTTTCACAGGTGCAGTTATACTCTGCCAACAGACTTTGAGGTCCTAATCCATGATACCTGCCAATGTGACCGTCTTCGGGAAGAAGTTCATCGCATGTAGAATCGGGCTAAGATGATGTCACAATAGCAGGCCTTAATCCAGTATGACCCATCTTTATAAGAGAAAAATGGCACGAGAGACACATGAGTTGAAGATAAGCAGATGTGGGAGTTTGTATCCTTTAGCCAAGGAATGTCAAGGATTGATGGCTACCTTAGAATTGAGGACAAGGGAAAGAAAGTCTGCCCAGAGGGAATGCGATCCTGTTGACAGGGTATTCAGACTTTTAATCTCCAGAACTGGTGCAGAATAACTTTGTTGTGAAGCCACTCGGGCTAAGGAACTTTGTCACAGCAGATCTAGGAAGCTGATATTTTTATTTTGCCCATTGCTGCGTCTGAGTGGCTACACACCTCTGCTTGTCTTTGTTTTTCCTTGAAAAGTGGTAGTGAGAATTATATGTGCTCAGCACACAATGCAGGGGTCAGACCTCAGGAAACAGTGGCTGTGCAATAATTTCTGCGTGAACCACACAATCTCCCCTTATAAAAATGAATTTGAGAGGTATGTGGCGATTGCAAGTTGTCTTCCTTTCTACAACCCTAATAGGTTCAAATCTCCAAAGGCCAAGAGTTGCTCTCAATCTTTGTGTCCTTTCTCATTGCTAGACAGTGTTTAGAGACAGCTATGGCTCTCCAGCCCCATCCTCTTGCTTCCAGAAACTCAGCCACTAAGGTTGTTTACTGGATTCTGTTTGGCAAGCTCTGGATAAAAGTATTAGCCAAATATATCCTTCAAACTCCTCTTGAGAGCTCTCTCCATGTGGGGCAATCTTAGAGACCACACAACAGACTGGATAGCATAGTCTCTATATAAGCAGGAAACAAACATTTGCTATATTAATGCTGTTTGGGGGGGGGCAGCTAGAATATTTATGACCAAGGAAGAGCCTGGACTATGTTGACTAGCATAGAGCAATGAAGACACACAGGAGGTCCTGAGAAGTGATGATTGGCCAACTAATAAAGTCATCACAACAAATACAGATAGCAGAGTCTCCTGGCTAAATAAAGGCTATTAGAGAAATACAGACATCCCTGTGTGTCCTCTTGGCAGTTTCAAAATGTGTCCAGGGCCTGAATGTTTTGATTGAGAAGAAGCTGCCTGGCCAAGACAGCTCCCTTGGTAAGGCTGTCTCACCATGACACGGAGCACTGGTTCACGTGCCCGGGCTTTAAATGGAGTTAGTTCTGTGCAATCAAGCCGAACTGAATGAACTTACTTAGCTGTGTCCTCCCACCTGCAGGTGAAAGGGGTATAATTCTTCTGTTGTCAAACATGTTACTATAACAAATATTTGTTATTTTGCAGCTTTTGCCAGAAAATTAACAACGGTAGCAATTATCAGGAAGTAAATGACTGGTAAGCTAAAAATCAGAGCGTCACCAATATAAGAAAAACACCGCACAGTTGTCATTTAGTAATGCAGCAGAAAATTCACCATGCAAACAGAATACGTATTTGTTACTAAAATGTGAATTTAAAGGTTTTTTTCCCCCAAAGATTAACCTCTGCAAAATCTAGGAAAAGGTGCCAGAGCCTAACAAGTGAATTGGAGACACCCAATCTGCCTCAGTATCCGTTATCCCTGGATGAGCAAGGGGAGTTGCTGACCCACGGGGGTCAGCATTCACTTCTGAGGATCTAGAAAGGGGTAAGAGTGAGCATGCCAGGCCGTGCTGCACGGTCACTCTGGTGAGAACCGGGGCTGCGGTGGTGCATATCCATGCAGCTCCTGTCTCCAGTGCATTTGCTCTCCCACATGTGCAGATTCCCATTCTCTCCCTTTCCCCTGCCCTCCACAGCTCTCACACCGCCTCACCAACTGTGCATGCCACCAAAATAGCATGCACTTTCGAATTGTGCATGAGTGTGTGAATGCTTCAGATGCCTGTGGTGGAATCACTCGTAAAAGTTACTCACATTCCATTTCTACCTGTTGCTGAGCGGGGAGGCCCCTGGTTTCTGCCGACCCCCTTGACTTCCTCCCCTAAACTATCAGACCTGACTCTCATCTCTTTTCTTCTTCTCCACCTTTGGTCACCAGCCACATCCGTATACCTTTGCCCTCTTCCATATGCCTAGATCAGTCTAACTGTGTGCCTGCTGGTCAACCTCCTAGCTTCGAAACCCAAGCATTTAAATTATGTAATGGGGGTGGGGGTGGAGTGGGGGCTCAATGCTAGAACTTGTATTCAGCGATGGAAATAAAATGATATAACCATGGATTGAGGTGGTGGATGGTTTTATAGCCTTCAGCCTCAGCCGGGTCGGCAGTGCTGCTGGATGAGCTCTCTGAACCATTTTGTAGACTCGCAGTCTCTAGAGATCAGGATTGAACATGGTCATAGAACTAGGCAGATTGTGCTCCTTCGTGGTTGGTTTCTCATTTGTCTAGATAGGAGTTCTGAAGTGTATCTGTACACGGAACTCCCCTGGGCACTGTGCTAGAAGCAGAGACTCCGAGGTCTTGGATTTTACAGGCAATAATAAGGCTACACATATGGTCCACAAATTGGATTTATAGACGAGCTTCATTGGAGACTGGGATGTGGATGGCCCCCAGAACACATTTCAGAATTTTTAAGTTATGAAGACATAGGTCCTTCCATTTTCTAGTCAACTGGGACCATTTCATTGTTTGAGGTTGTAATCACAAACCTGCCCTTGCAAAAGTCTCACTCTGTGAGCTAGATGTTAGCAACACCAGAGGGTGGGGTTTGTTTTAAAGGATGAATTCTCCCGGGCACACCCTAGATGCCCACTAATCAAGGGTATAGAAAGCAGTTGAAGATCTAAACCTTTTCATATAGCTTCATTTAGAATTATGATAGTGGAGGCCAACACCCAAAGCAGCTGTGCTTATTTAATGCCACATAATGGGATAAATTTCCTCATGGACTTGGCCCCAGAAGTTAAATATTACACCCAAGCATCCAGCAAGAAAATAGTCCAGTTTTATTAACTTTTGACTCACACTGAAAGAAGTAAGCAAGTAACAATTTAACCTGTTATTTAACACTAAACCCTGCCACTGTTTTACTTTCACAGTGGCCAGGAAGAAAACAAACCAGGGACTGTATTTTAAAATGAAGATCAACTATGTATAAGCCAAAGCAAGATCAATTCTAGCGCCTGTTGTGAGCTAGCATAGTTTCAAGCCACGGCTTGATTAAAATGAAAATGACTCAAATAGCCGAGCAAAACCCAAGAAGGAACAATGGAGCCAGAAACATCAATATTCAGAACAGTTTGTTCTAAACACCAAATAAGAACACTTCAAATCCATCCTTAGTGCTTAAAATCACACAAATGCGTCTTTTGTAATCTGAGCCTCATACTCTCAAAACTACAGAGAGAAGTGAAATAGTCAACATTCAATAGTAAATAACAAACAGCCATGGTGTACACTTATACAAAGTTCTGGCTAAAACTGGTGGCCCGAGGAAGGTTTTAGTGTTAGGTTATGTGACGTCAGTTCAGCTGAGCGGGCTCAGTGTTTGCATCTGAGGCACTGCAATCCACACAGGATCACTTACGTAGGGACCTGATCATCTACTCACCATGTCACCTTCAGTACGTCATCTGCAGAATGCATGAGGATTCTGGAATCGTGCACCAAGTGTAACACACATGGGAATTGTTTTTTTTTGTTTTTTGTTTTTTTACTGAACTTTGTAACTTACGGCCAAACCCTTACTTACTATCACTACGATTTCAATATAGAAATGAAGATCTCCTTTCCTAAAGTCTGGGGACATCAAAGCCCAGCTGCCCCTTTCCCAGCACAGTCCTAGGACTGGGGAGAACATGGTTACACTCTTAGCTCCTGGGACCCATTTTACACTTGGTGTAAAGCAGCCAGGCAGACAGAACGGAGACCACCAGAGAAACGAACTGCTTGAGCCCCCTAAATTTGTCTGAGTCTTGCATTTGAACAGAAGGTGCAACGGAGAGCTCTCTAGGGTTCCACATCACAGGCTCTGTTTCCCACCAAAGCCCCTCACTGGCTTGTTTCTACCCTACTAGGGTTTAATGATTCTAGCGCTTCCTCACTTCCTCATGGCTGGAAGTCTGGCCATGGTGATGCCCTCGTTCTGAACAACCTACCCAGGGTGCCAGGTCATCCATGTGTGTATTCAAGTTTAAAAAGCACTGTTCCAAAACAGAATTTAGTTCCCCTTCACTTCGTGGTGCCTGCAGGGAGCCTTACACAGCACAGTAAGCAGAATGTTGTTAATTCAGTAAACAAATGGGTCGCTATGGATGTTATTAAACAGAAAACTGAAAAAGCACATGATTAAAACTTGTTCATTTTGATAACCAGTGATAATGTCATTGCACTAAAAAAAATCCACCTTACTTTGTGGTATCAGAAATTTGATTAAAAGCTTATATTAGATAGTGACATTTGAAGGTCATATACGGTGACTTATGTCTGTAATCTCAGCACTCAGGGGTATTATCACAAGTTCGAGGTCAGCCTGGGTTGTAAAATAAGACCCTGTCTCAAAAACTAAACAAACTAACAAAGAACAGAAAAAGGAGATGTTGGCATTTGAGCAGAAGATATTAGCTACTGATATTGTATGATGTTTCAGTAAAAGTTCACTGGCTTAGATCCTTTAAAAAATATTTTATGTGTGCGTGTGTGTGTGTGTGTGTATATCTAAGTGTATGTATATGTACTGCGTGTGTGCAAGACCCTACAGAGAAATCAGAAGCGGGCATGGGATCCCCTGGAACTATAATTACAGATGGTTGTGAGTCTCCATATGAGTACTGGGAATTGAACTGGAGTACCTTGCAAGAGCAGCAAGTGCTCTTAACTGCTGAGCCACCTCTCCAGCCCTGGCTTACAGTCTGATAACTGAGAGCAGAGTCCACCTAGGCCAAGCTCTGTGTTTCAGTTGGGCTGGCACAGACATCTGCCTTCTTGCCCAAGGCACATGCTGATAGCTTGTTAATCATTTTCAACTGGAGCCTGAAGAGGTCACGACAGTTGTCTTTTCCTGAGAGGCGTGTGATTTAGCCTTCTGTGTCACCCTGCTGAGCAAAACAAAAACTGAATCTGGAGCCATGGAATTGTACAGAAATAGCTTGTGGTTCAGAACCCCAGATTCTAGCTATGGTTTGAGATTTTGCAAACACAAACTCTCAACTTGCAACAATACCTGACTCTGAAATCACCAGGCCTAGGCCTCCACACCAGAGGCCACTTGGCCTTCTTCCAGTAAGCTGGCCATTCTGTAGAGAGCACCAATGACAGGCAAGGGCAGAAACAACACAGTGTGAAGATGGGAAGCAACCAGTGTGCGTTCAAAGCCCCAGTACACAGCACAGGCCAAGTGTCAGAACAAGAGAGGTAGCACTGTATACATTAAATCCTCCCGGCGTAAAAGCAGCAGCTGACATGTTCCATAGGTTTCCCAGTGATTCCTCTATACACCTGCAAAGTAAGCATTGTGGTTTGGTACTCACAGATAAACACAATAAATACAATGCTGCTATCCTGGGCAGGTTTAATGCAGAAAGAGGGGTTCTGCTTCAGTTCTGACCACCCCTGAAGCCATGTCTGTCCACTCTTCTCCATGAACTCTTCATAGAAAGAGGCTTTCCTATCATTTCAGATCTGCTATGTTACCCACTATTAAAGGGGATGCCCCTTAAATTGCACTTCCGGGGGGTGCTCAGCAAAACACAATTTCTAAGACGGTCAGTAAAAAAGTGATTCCATGGCTAGGAAGCTGGGAGGCAGGGAAGGCTTAGGGGGTCCCGGTGCATATTTTGAAGAATCTATAAACTTCTGTGACCTTGAGACACTTGGTAGTGTATCAACACCAGTATGAAGAACACTAGCCTTAGCTTAGCCTCCCTGTGGTGCCACTATGTAGGATGATGCTAAATAACAAAACAAGCAAACTCTAAGCATTATGAGAAGACCAGAAAACATTACCCTGACAGCCAGACAAGGGATTTACACATCCTAGGGAAGAACTTTCAGGGTAAATTAACTCCTCTGTCCCATGTATTAGATCCATATCCACTTGGAATGTTGATTTCCGAGTCTGAATTTTTTTTTTTTGTCTCAGTACTTAATACAAGACCTTCTGTTAGGCAAGTACTGTACCATGAAGCAACATTCTCAGCCCTTTATTTTAATTCTGAGACCAAGTCTCACTAAGTTGCTCAGGTTATTTTAGAATGTGAGCTCTCCTGCTTCAGCCTCTAGAATAATCCGGCATTACAGCCACTCCGGGCTGGGTTCAGATCTTTGAGTCTTGGTCTGCCCTAGTCAGCAAGAAGTGTCTTCTGGTTGTGGTTGCTCTCTTTCTGCTTTCCTTTCCAAATCCTTAATGCTCTCTTTTCTCAATCAGCTTATTTAATTCATCTAGAAGTTTGCCTAGACTGCAAATCTTCAAAAATAGACCTACGTGTGCCAGAGTTTGTTCTGACTCTCCTCATCTCTCTGTTGATTATAAGACAAAGTTCAACCCTCCTGCTGACACATGAAAACCCTACAGACTAGTTCCGTTGATGCTAGAGCAAGTCAGTGGGGGGTACCCTCCAAGGAGATGGGGTGCAATGCCCTCCAAATGTTCCAATCCCTTTGTGATTTCTTACACAGAGCTCCCTCTGCCTAGCATGTTCTTTCTTCTTTGCTTGGCAGATCCCTCTATCCTGTGTGTCAGTTTAATTACATCTCTTTATGAAAGCCTTTGTCAGTTTTCCGAGGCAAAGCTTTGCTTCCTGTCCTACATTATTATGGTTTTATTTTCTCTAAAAGTTTATCAGATGGTTTTACATTTAATTGCTTCCTTGCTTCTCATCTTCATCAGACTGTAATCTCTCTGGGAGTAGGAAGGGACTTTCTTCAGTCTTGTCTTTACTAGGTAGTCATCAAATGTAGGAAAATAAAACCCCCAAACAAGCAAAAACAAACACAAATGAACACGAGAGCTTATCCAGGGTGCTACTAACCCAAAGGCATAGCTGTGACCATGCTTGTGATTTCACCCTCTTGCTCTCTGATGCTGCAGGGAAGCTTCATTTTCAGCTCTCTGAGATCTTTCGGAGTCTCCTGGTTTCCCAACTTGGTGCTGAGAAGCCCATCACATTCCTTTCTCCATGAAGAGCCTAATCTTAAACCGGCTTTATTGTCTCTTACACAGTTTGCTCATAGTGATGGCTCTTCCTTTTGCAGATTGAAACCTCTGGCACGCAAACAATTCTCAAAATGTAGTCCCCGGACCAGCATTGCCATCATCACTTAGAAAGGCTGGGTGAGCTGCTCCCACAGCCCTCTGTGGGGCCACCAGGCTGGATGAGCTGCTCCCACAGCCCTCTGTGGGGCCACCAGGCTGGGTGAGCTGCCCCCACAGCCCTCTGTGAGGTAGTCAGACTATCTAATCTTTGTAACAGCCGTCTCCAGAGCAGTCAGACGACTCAGTTCAAACCCTCTGCCTGCAGCTGCTGCTGGTACCACCTTGTACTATTTGCATCATCTCAGGCTTGAGTTCTCCCCCAGGCCACGAGTGTAGTAACTCCCCTGACCTCTTCCCTCACTGTACATGTCTCTTGCTTTTTGTTGTCATCACCACACGAAGCACGTAGGAATCTGTTCGACATTCTGATGCATGCCTAGACTTGCAGCTGAAGAGTTAGCCAGGAGCCAGAAACCTTTGACCACTAGGGACAGAAGTCAGTTATTACATAGCACCTTACTCTGTCCGTTTTCCTCCTCAGAGGCCTGGGAGGACAGCAGGCCTTTGTCCACTCAGTGATCAGGTCACTTACACAGTTTGTACTGGCTTTCTCTGCCTGCCTCTCTAACCTTTCCCACCCCTTCCATCCCTGTTCCTTAGAGTCACTTGACCTTTTCCTTGATAATGGGGGATGGGCGGGGAAGGGAATGGGTGGGATGCGGGTACAAGTGGGTGGTTTGACAGGACTGTGTGTGCATCTGGATTTGCCATGTTGGTATGACCCCGCTGTGTGCACAGTTCTCGTGCTGTGTGCAGAGTTCCCTGCTCAGGTTCGGGGAGTATCTTCATCTTCCCAATAAGCCTCTGCTGAATGAGGATGGCAGTCAACCACATTTACCAGATAAGATGTTCAGAGTGATAGCAAAAGCCAGGGCTTATAAGAAGCTTTTTGGAAAAAAAAAAAAAAAGTCTCAGCAAAAGTTAAGTTTTTGTGATCTTTCCCACAAATTTTTATGTCTCCTTTTTTTTTTTTGCTTCATCTGATACCATTTCATTTCTTAAGTTGAGAGTAAAAAGCCTGAAGTCTCCAGAAGTTGTCTTTTTCCTTTGTGAAAAGACATCAGCTTTAGAAACAAATCTATTCTCCCTCACTTGATCCTCAGGAGAGCAGAAGTCCAGATGGAAAGATCTTGGTTTGGAGCTGGAAGGAGCTGAATTAACATCCCGGCTGTCTGTCACAGCTGACAGCGTTTTTGAAAGTAATGTCTCTCTGCTTACCTATGGACCTGGGATAATCCTGCCTAACGTCAGGCTGGTCACGAGCGATTAACAAGGAAAAGTTGAGCAGAAAGTACGTCCTCCATAAAACCCAGTCCATTCTCCACCCAAACTTGAGCAACCGCCATGACCCTAACCCAAGACTTGCACCCCACCTTGTCTTTCGCTTGACCTTTTTAATGGCTTCTTGACTTCATTCCTTCATATCAACTTTCCAGTCTTTAATCCACACTGGACATTCTCAAAGACCTTTCTAGAAACAATGCTGAACTTCTGACCTGGGGTAGTTCTTCCCAGCCTGCACACTTTTCAAAAATGCAGCCCAAGCTTGTGTTTTTCACCGTTCTCCACTTTAATTCAGACACTGCCGGTGAAAACTGTTTTCTCCTTCTCCTCCTCCTCCTCCTCCTCCTCCTCCTCCTCCTCCTCCTCCCCCCCTCCCCCTCCCCTCCCCTCCCCCTCCCCCTCCCACACACACTGCTGCTATAGTCTGGAACTGCTCTGGCTCAGCATCAAGAAATCTGAGATCAAGCAGAGAAAAAGGTTTCTAACTGTGGGGAGGCCAGAACCATTCCATCTAGTTGCGGGAGCTGACACTGTGCTCAGAAGCATCTGCAGACTGCATGGGTGCGATGCAACTCAACTGTGGTCCACATTCTTCTATGGGTTTCAGAAGATGTCTGCGTTTGTTCAATTCAAAAGAAACTAAACCCAGTTTCTGCTTTCTTTATAGAGGAAAAAGTTTTAAAAAAATTATTACAATTTCTTTGCTTTCTCTCTGTACTTGTTCAGGTCACCGGTCCCAAGTGCCATTCATCTGAAGTACAAATGATTTGTCTATGATGTTGGCAGCATCTGACTGCAGGTGCCATCTTACTGCATGCTGGCACTCCTCCATAGCCATTTCGGTTTGGTGATGACTCTAATGCCTGTCCTAGGGAGATAACATGGTTGCTTAAAACTCAAGGCCAAATATTTATAATTCATGACCATTTATAATTTATAATTTTTCTTCTTCCAAAGGAAATTTTAGTATCTTGAAATAAAAATTTATTTATCCCTATATGGAGATTAAAATCAAGAGGAAAACTAGTTTAAATATCACATAGAGAAAAGAGACAGGCCTCTGAGGGCTTCACGGAGAGGATCACACTTCTCCATTTGGGTTTAGATGACCTTCTGAAACACAACCACACCTCTGAAACCTTGGCTGTCCCCCAGGATCAATGAGGCGAATCTCTTCACGGAGGAGCTCTTCTTTGTTTGGGGTGTTAGTGAAAACAAGAGAGAAAAATATGGAGATAAAGCCAGGTGAGTCAGTGACAGTGATTAAGTATGCAGTTAAGCCCAAGTTCCTGATAGCCACCCAAAGAAAGGAGGAGGAAATAAATAAACTTAGATAGAATCCTTATCCCAATAGTGGGGGAAACCCTCATCTTTCAGAAAGATTAAGTTTCCTTCTGGGGTTTACGTTAATCATAAGAAAATATGCTCTGAAACCAAAAAATGGGCGGTATCTTCAATAAGAGTCCGCAAAGGGTGCTTTTCTGCGGACATTTATCATAGCGACTATTAGAACACAGTATTAAATTGTGGTCTAGTGCAGACATTTAGTGGGGGGCTGCCATTTGCAGGTGTGTTTTCATGGTACAGCCACAGTTGGTCTTAGCACAGTCAGGACAATCAGAAACAGTCAGGACAGCAACATCCTATCAGGTTGTGAGAATGGATGGAAAAACTGATAACACTCAAGGCTCTCCTTGCACAAACTGTGACTGGGGCATAATAAATCACCAGTGTGCCCGCTCCCCAATAGCCCATCCTCTATCTGCTGTATTGTTCCTAGTAAGCAGATGCTCGGTATGCTTGCCATTCAGCGTCTGGACCTTCTTCAAGCATCAGTAGAAGGTAGGCCCTGGCTTTCCTGGAACTGTTCACTAACTGCCACTGTAGATAAAATGTGGAGCCGCTCCCAAGAGGCTTCTGTTTCTGAATAGAGAAAACTAAAGAGTATCACCTCCTGATTTTGAATTGACTTCAGAGACACTCACACCTACGAGCTCCCTACAAACTCCAGATTGCCTCTCTGGGTGTCCCCAGTGGACAGGATCATATGGGAACTTGGAGATCAGCTTACCTCTTCTCCTGTGTTCATGGACACCCATTACCCCTCACAGAACTTCCATATGCATCAGGATGACAGTTCACTTTGTGTCCAAGATGCTTGGACACCCATCATTCCTCACATACATCAATGCAGGATATAATGGGTTTCTCCAAAAAGGAGCAAATAACATGCCCAGGCTTGTCTCTTTAGAGCAATGGTTCTCAACCTGTGGGCTCACATATCAGATATCCTGCCCATCAGCTATTTATATTATGATTCACA
This sequence comes from Chionomys nivalis, assembly GCF_950005125.1. Classification (NCBI taxonomy): domain Eukaryota; kingdom Metazoa; phylum Chordata; class Mammalia; order Rodentia; family Cricetidae; genus Chionomys; species Chionomys nivalis. Next base: position 49,843,446 of record NC_080104.1, on the reverse strand, counting down.
ACAGAAGCAAAATTATAGTTATGAAGAAGCAATCTCCCTTCTCTAAGTACTCTGCAAATGCTGGGAACAAAAACAGCAGCGGGCCTGGGAACAGGCATAGCAGTCCAAAGCATGAAGGCTCTTAAACAGAGACTGGAGAATCGCTAGTACAGGAAAACCCAGCCATGGATTGCTTTTGACTGTGTTGCCTATGTTTTGATAAAGGGGCAGTTTCTCAACGTTGATTTAGTAAAACAATGCTGGGCTCTTGTCAGACACATATTGAGGCAGGGGCTTCTTCTGAGTGTGGTTTCTGTGTCTTAGAGCTGTGTACTCAGTGTGGCCTGAATGTTACAGGCCACTGACATGTTTCTGTCCACGTAGGAACATGAAAAGGGCAGGGCAGGGGAAGGCTTCTCTACAACAGAGCTTAGGGCTGAGCTCTTGATTGTGTGGCCACGAGTCCTGGGTGGCTGAGACAGCTGCATTCATCACTGTCAGTTCCCTCTGTGAGGAGGTGTGGCCATAACCGAGTGCAGATGAGAAACATGGGAGGCTGGAGAAGAGCGTTAGCACGGAACAAACGCTGTCTAGTCTCGACTTGTGAAGCCCCATGCAGGACTGCTGCTCTCTGCACCCCCTTCCCTAAGTGAAAGGGATTCTAAGGACCCACGGAGAGAGCACCAGCAAGGCTCAGAACCTATGGTCTCTGAATGACTACACAGGGAGAAAAAAAACCTTCTGGCTTTCACAGGGCTACAATATGGGGGAAAAAAAGAGACATTTCTGTTGTTTCTGGTCACGTACAAATTTTCACTGTTCTGTGGCGAATCAGGCATTCAACTCCCCATGTTAGGAAACAGTCCTGACTATTCTCGGATTTGCCATTTGCTGTCATGTTCCATTAGCTAGAAAGCACTTTAATCTCCTGTGTGTGTGTGTGTCAGGGTCTGACGTTTCTTCGTTCTAGGGACTTTGTACTCACTGGGTCTATATTCTCCAGCTAACTGCCGACATCTTTGTGCTTGCTGTGTTCTCTTATGGTGTATAACGGGAGACATGACCTAGAGCACACAGAAGGTAAGTGTTAATGCAGCCTATGTTTGTCACTATGTCCTGATGCAGTCAGCAGTTACAGACAGACTTGCGGAATACTTTCTAAATGAGAGGTCTGCTATGGCTTGACGGTTCCTTTCAAAGCCTGTGTTAAAATTTAATTGCTCTGTCTTGTTATTGGAAGGTGTGATTTTAGAGGTAACTAAGGTAACAAGGGCTCACTGTGGGAATGGCTTTGTTATAAAAGCTCTGTGTCTCTGCCTCACATTTGACATTGTGCAGGTATGATCTAGCATATTGCACAGGTATGACCCAGCACAGTGCACAGGTATGACCCAGCACATTGTGCTGGTATAATCCAGCACACTAAACAGGTATGACCCAGTACATTGAACAGGTATGACCCAGTATGCTGCACAGGTATAATCCAGCATGAAGGTCCTTGCCTTAATACCCTGGAGACTCAATATCTCTATAACTGGGAGCAGAATAGCCTCCTATTGCTTAAAATTGTGTTGGGTATGTTTCTATTTCTGTTCCTCTCTCTCTCTCTCTGTAAGTCTCCCTTGCTGTTATTTCTGTCTTTGTCTTCCTGTCTCTGCCTCTGTCTGTCTGTCTCTCTTACAACTATCATGAATTCAGCAGCTTGCTCTATTCTGTGTAATGTGCGCTCTGCCACAACATAGGTCCAAAAGCAATGGAGTTAGCCAATCACAGGTTGACACCTCTCAAGCCACAAGCCTCCCAACAAATATTTTCTCCTTTTCAAGTTTTCTCTCTTACATGTATCAGCACAGCGACACAAAGCTAACTAGCAGAGAACCATACCAAGAAGAGGAGTCGCCACCATGACTGCACCTGGTAGTAAGGCTCAAGAGGACACAGGAATTCCTCTGTGGGAAGAATCTGTAAAAGTCTGGAGATGAGGAGAAGACTAGGCTGAGCTGAGTCAGTAGGCATTTTGTCATACCATCAGAGAGCTGGCTGGCTTGAGGTGGCTAGAAAACGGTCCAAATTCAGTTCTGTCTGGTTCTGAAGGCTGAGCTCTTTCCAGCTGGCCACATGTCTGCCGTTCCTACTATAAGACTGGACTGTTCCGGTAGATGGCTATCCACCTGAGTGTGTTCCAGCTGTCTTTCCATCATCCATGTCTACAGATGGCAGACCCACCGGTGAAAGAGACCGCATATATTTGTGGAATTAATGGGACTGATAAAATGATTTGGTGATCTGGACTTATTGAGTGAGGGTTGCATCATGAGAGCAGAGCAGGTGTGTAAGTGAATTATATCTGATACCAAGTTACCTCTTGAAAACTGTCCCTTTTAACTGATGAATATCTGCTTGGCCTCAAAGGGGGAAGTGAGGTTTATCTGCCTCTGCTGTAATGTAGCCAACCTGACAAGTGGGTTCTCAGCAGCTATATCCCCCCACCCCCCCCCCCCCCACACACACACAAACTTGGCTATCGGCTGAGGGGAACAAACACTGGTGCTCACCTTCCCCAGTCCTTCTGTGACTTTGCTTTCCGGTTGCCATGCCCCCTCCGAATGGTTCATTTCTCCTTTATTTTCACTTAACTTGGCTTTTATGTATCTGTCCATCACTGCCTCCTCTAACTACCAGCTAAGATGGCCTGGCTCTCTTTTTAGCTTTTAAAGGATGCTGCCTGCCCTGAATGTGTGATACTTGAGAGTGGGTTTCGGGAAGTCTTCAAGAACAGTTGTTTATATTCTTTCAGAGGTTGCCAGGTAATAAATAGTGATTTGAAAGCGAAGGGTAAAGTGGAATTTCATCACCCAGCTCTCTGCTGTTCCTGTGATGGCTTAGATCATAAAACGTTGTGTTCTAACCTTCAGAGGGGGAACCACACTAGCTTGGGGTTACTGAGTGGGCAGAGACACTGTTTTTCCTACTCAGTACCCTGGGCACTGCTCCATCCCAGCCTGGTTGGAAATGCACTCTTTGAACCTTTAAAACTCTGAAGCCCATTGAAGCCTCTGAGCCAACAAAAGAGGCAAAGGGCCTTTGTGCTTCAGCAAGGGGCTGTCCCAGTTCTTTGCACTTTCCTAATGAGGGCCAGCCCAGGAGCCCCGGTGTCTCTGCTACACAGAGGGGGGTTGAGGGAATAAAAGCATCCTGCCTGTCTAGGTCACTTCCCTCTTCCCAGGGGCTTTTAGGGATGGTATTCCAGCCCTGGAGAGTTTTGATACTCTTTCATGGTTTACAGTTTTGTGCCAGCTTGTGTGTATGCGAGTGGCATCGGATAGGTTAATGTGGACTCTGCGGGTGCCAGCTTGTGTATATGTGAGTGGCATTGGATAGGTTAATGTGGATTCTCTGGGTGCCAGCTTGTGTGTATGTAAGTGACATCGAATAGGCTAGTCTGGACTCTCTGGGTGCCAGCTTGTGTGTGTGTGTGGCATTGGATAGGCTAGTGTGGAGTCTGTACTCTCTGGTATGCTTATCTCATTTACCAAGATCCCAACTAGTTCCATTTGTTTAGAAGACTTAATTGACCTACTAGGAATTTCAGTCTGTCATCCTGATTTCAATTTGTGAGTTACATCAAGTTATAGTGTTTCATTGTGTAATTTCTGATACTAATTTTAGTAACAAACAATGTTTCTGGTAAGCTGAAGGAGAAGAATTCTCTTTTGGCACACTGTTAGAAAATGTGATATTTTTTTTTACACATTTAGGAAAAGTTGTTATTTATTCATTTTGTTTGTTGATTGCAGCAAAATGAAGACTAATCCACTGGGTATCAGCAGTTATAATAGGATGCATAGAACCTGTGCATGCCCATGCATAGGACCCGTGCATGACCATGCATATAACCCATGCATAACCATGCATAGAACCCGTGCATGCTCATGCATATAACCTGTGCATGCCCATGCATAGGACCCGTGCATACCCATGCATAGAACCCATGCATACCCATGCATAGAACTCGTGCATGCCCATGCATATAACCTGTGCATGCCCATGCAAATAACCTGTGCATGCCCATGCATAGAACCTGTGCATGCCCAAGCCAGACCAAATTCCAGAATGAAGAGGGGAATTGAGCATGGGGTCCCTAGCTATGAAGCTATTGGCAATTGTTAGATGCTGGGAAAGGGAAAGACAATTTCCTCTAAAAGTACAGCCCAAGGTAAAATGACCACACATCCAAGAATATTTGGGCAACACAATTTGATCTTAAATGATTTAAAAAGGACACAGAGGTGGGTGGGTATAGAAGAGGCGTGGATCTGGGAAGAGTTGGGAGAGGGGAGATGGATATTATCAAAATATGTTGTATACAACACTCAAAGAACTAACAGAGCAAATGAGACTTTTAAAAGCACAGGACTCGAACTCCAAGGTCCACGGTTACTAGGTGTGCTGTAAATGTGGATACAATAGGTAAGGTAAGAAGAAATGAAGACAGCGGGCCCGAGGGAAGCGCTGAGATTTGATCCCCATCCCCTGCTCTGTAAACAAGCTATCTGTGCTCCAGGGTGACTGCTAGGTGTGCTAGTGTGTAAGAAGATTCCATGTCTCTCTCTGGTCATCAGCTAAAACTCTTCAGATTTGCAGAATCAAGGGCCCAGCGTCCACAGCAATAGAAGGAAGAAGAAGATGACTCTATGTCCCTTAGAAGCATCTGGCTCAAGCCAGACTCCATTTTTAGACCTAGTCCCACCTCGCGTTTTCTATAATTTATTACATCAGAAAGCTCAAAGAGTTATTTTTATGCCAAGAAAATTGGACTCCAGTTGAAGTTATTTTCATCACTTCGTCTAATTACAAAGCTGGGCACAGAACTATGACTATTCAAGCAGACTTCAGATATAATAGAGAATGAACAGCAAGGACGGATGGGCTTGACTAGCTGCCAGCAACAGCAGATAGGGGAATGATTCTGGTGATTAGTGAAGGAAATAAAAAAGCAATACTTTCCATGTGCATGTGTTTGTGTGTCTGCTTCCCTTCCTCTCTCCCTCTTCCAGGGACTGAACCCAGGGCAATTTCTTTCTAGAATATTGATACACGTAGCTTAGTTTGATGCTGGATTCTGTTTAACTATGGCATTGAATGTTCTCTAGTACCATGCAGTTTATTGTATATTCCAGCTGTTTATTATAGCATTTGTATTGTTAATTGTATATTCCAGCTGTTTGTTATAGCATTTGTATTGTTAACGCAGCTCAGCTCAAAAGCTACCTGGTGAAGGAAAACTAAAACCAGAGAGAGGTGGGGACAAAGGGAGGGAGAACAAGCAGACTTTTGAGGGCTGGGTCATGGGATTTAAATAAACATCCATAGCATTTATATTTAGACTATAGTTTATATCTTTTGAATGATTCTCATCTTTCAATGGATTGATGCAAAATTATATTAGCATTTAGGAAAGAATCACTAGCAGTGGGGAGATAAAATTTAGGCAAAAATCAATACTTTATGTTTAAAAGTGATGCTAATGAAATTTTGTCATAATTAAAGAGTGTTCATTAAATCAGTCAATCCTTTTAAATTCTTAAGGAAAGCCAAGACTTCTCTTTAGCCCAAGTTGAAAAGACACAAACTAACTCCTTTCAGCTACTGGTGGGAAAGTGTAAGTAGGTAAGTGATTAGGCAAAGCTACTTTCCATCCACATTGTTGCTAAGAAGCAGTTGCCGGCAAGTCAGAGAAACCTGGCATTCAATCCATTATCACATAACCGGCAGGTGTGTGACCAGAACAAACCACAACTTCTCTAAATATTTCTCATCTGTAAACAGGGCTATCTATAGGGGTTGGAGAAAGATGGAAACAATAAACCCAACAGGATGTTACGGTAAGTCTTTGTCTCAGACAATACTGCCATATTTTCATTGTTTCTGAAAGTGATTGTAAAGGTGCTGTTTTTAAATGAAATGTTTATTTACCATCAATACATTTTTGCTTAGAGAACTATTTCATACACTTTTCTACCTGGGATTACGCAATTTTTTTTCAGGAAAAGAAAAAGTTGATAATGGAAAATGTCATAGATACTCTGAGCTTGGGAACAAAATAATGTTTTCTGGACTTTACAGCAATGCTACACAATGCTGTGGTAGCTGTGGCCACCTACACAAGACCGAGGCAGCCAGCATTCCAGCACGGAGTTCATGGAACAGCATAGTTCTTGAGTTTTCATCCGAAACTGAGGAGCTCTGGACAGCTGATGGCTTCAAGGGGGAGAGAGCAGGTTTTCTCTAAGGGTGTGGCTTCTGGAGGAGTGGCCCTGCTTCAGGGAATGAATGACCCACACCCTGGAGTACATGGGAAGGGCAAAACTGGACTTGGGTGGTTACCAACAAAATAAAAGAGGACGTGAAGTGAAAGGGAGTAGGGAGGGCAGGTTTGGGAGGAGTTGGGGAAGGAGTGGGAGTGAGAATCATTCAAATATATCATATTCAATTCTCAAGTAATTAATAAAATTATTTTCTAAAATAATAAAAATAACTCATCAAAAAAAGCAGCAGTTTTGAACTTGAACCATAATTCTAGGGTTTCAAACAAGACACATAAGCGTTATGCAAGCTTAAACTTTTGAATGTGTGGGGGTTATGAGAGGCATCACTGCATGACCATAAACACTGTTGCTTTAAATTTTTTTTAATTTAACATCTATGCACTTAACACTGCCAACTCTTTGTAGACACCACTTCATTTTATTCTATGGCCCTCAGTTGATGGAGCTAATACTTGGAGATTACTTTGGATTCATGAGCAACATTTTAATTATAAAGTAGAGATGGGCAGGACAGGGAAGCTGCTTTTGCTGCTCTGGAGGAATGATGGGGTTGTAGGAAGAGAATGTGGGTCTCTAGGAAACATTTTCTAACACTATTGTTGTTGCTCAAAATAGCACATTACAAACCCAGTCTATTCAGCTAACCCATGATATAAGTAAACATGTTGTCCCCTTAATAGTAATTTATCAAGAAATTAATAAAGATAATACCTGGATTCTACCTACATTTTTATCCAGGCACGTTGAGAAATTGCCCAGAGGAAACGTGGAGCAGCCCTGATTATCTTATCTGACTTGGAATGCTGAGCTTTGGTTGATGAGCAGTAAGTGGGCTCTGGAGGGGTCACTCTCATCTCAATGGTTTGTTTACTTGCCTCTGAATCACCTAATGAAAGTAGCCAATTTTGTAGTTTTTGTCTAGTTGCTTCTTTTATTAAACCTCTCCTTTCTCCGTAACAACATACACACATTTCCATACACAGTTTCAATGTAATGGAGTATGTTCAAGATATGACTAACTGTAGATTTTTGTTTGAGGAAAGTCTTGATACTGTGATTCAGACTGATCTAGAAACTGGCTAGGGAAACCAGGTTGACCTCAAACTCAAAGCAAACTTCCTGTCTTCTCCTCCTACGTGCTGGGATTCCAGGGTAGGGAGGACACCCTGACTAGCTCCCATGACTTGCCTTTCAGCAGAGTGAATAATGACATGTTTACTTTCTGAAAACATTTCTCACTATCCTGCAGCTGGAATTCTGTATCTCACCATCCATGAGCCGTGCACGCAGTGTTTCTCAGTTTCAGAGCTAACACTGAACTAACTTTGCTGTTGAGGATTTTTGCCGTGCAGTGTAGTGCATTTCTTAGTGTTTCCAGGCTTTAACAAAAAACATGTTAGTGGTAACCTTCACATCCCCAGTTACAGTCAACTAAACTGTCACCAGGTATTAATTACCAAGTGCTCCCTAAAATGGAACGCTGCCTGCTGTGAGAACCACAGCTCCAGAGGTAAGGATCACGTGCTCCATTTTCAGCTCTAGACAAGGGTTCCTCTTTATTGATGGACAACAATTGAAAAGAGCAAGGACTTTGGGAGCTCAGTCCAGAGCTCCGATGCAGGTCTCTGCCTCCGTTTCCATCTGTTGTGGGACGAAGGTTCCATGGTGATATTTAAGATAATTATCAGTCTGACTACAGGGCAGGGCCAGTTCAGACACCCTCTCCTCTATTGCTTAGGGTCTTACCTGGGGTCATCCTTGTGGATTCCTGGGCAATTTTCTAGAGCCAGGTTTCTTGCTAACTCCATAATGGCTCCCTCAATCAAGATATCTCTTTCCTTGCTCTCATATCTGTCCTTCCTCCATCTCGACTATCCCATTCCCTCCAGTTTTCCTCAACCCTCCCCTTCTCCCTTTCCTTCTACCCCCTGCCCAAATGTTCCCAAATTTTGTCAGGCGATCTTGTCTGTTTCCAATTTCCAGGTAGGTCTATATATGTTTTTCTTTGCGTTAACCTTATTACTTAGCTTCTCTAGGATCATGAACTATAGGCTCAATGTCCTTTGTTTATGGCTAGTATCTACTTCTGAGTGAGTACAAGATCCAGCTGAAGAGTGGAAGGAGTGAGAGTATGAGCAAGGAAGTCAAGACCATGAGGGGGTCATCCACTGAGACAGTTTGCTTGAGCTAATGGTAGTTCACCAACTCCAACTCCAACTGGACTGGGAGTGAATGAGCATGGGATCAAACTAGTCCCTCTGAATGTGGTTGACAGTTGGAGCAGACTGAGGGGCCATTGATAGTGACACTGGGATTTGTCTCTACTGCATGTACTGGCTTTTTGGGATCCTTTTGTCTTTGGATGTATACCTTGCTCAACCTAGATGTAGTAGGGAGGACCTTGGACTTTCCACAGGGCAGGGCACATTGCCCTCTCTTGGGATTGGAGGGGGTGGGGTGAGAGGGTGTGTGGCCAGAGGGGGAGGGGAGTGGAAGGAGGGGAGGGAGTGGGAATTTAGATTGGTATTTTTTAAAGTAATAAAATAAATAAATAAAAAGTAAGGATTAAATTTATAATCATCATTCTTACAAAAATTAACTTCTTACTTTTAAAGCCATTTATGGCCTTTGCAGAGAAAAATCAGAACATATAAATACAGCTACCAGAGAAGAATACTCAGTCATATTCATGCTGTGTTCTGAATACGGCCAGAATTATTTATACACTAATTTTGATCAGACTTTTAAAAATATAACACAAGTACTGCTTAGTGAATTGATCATGTTTAAATTAATAATAACAGAAAAGTGTGCCAGGCACTGTGTTAGGGATTAAACAGTGAAAACAGTTCTTAAAAAATATCTATCTTTATGATGTTGGAGAAACCAGCAAAGGAAATAAGCAAAATAAAAGAAAGAGGAGGAAGCTTGAAACTTCTTAGGGAGAGCATTCTTAAAGACCGGTGGAGATGGATCAAAGCAGAGGAGGGTCTATTTATGCATGGATTTGATCAAGACAAGACACATTTTATGAATGTATGAAATTCTCAATTAAAGACACAAAGGAGAGAAGAAAGGCAGAGTAGCAATTCATCAATAAATAGTCTGGCCATTATGGAAATCAGCCAGGCAGTTCTTCAGAAAACCAAAACTATACCTACTATGCAATACAGCTATTTCTCCCCTGGGTATTTAGCAAAATATTCAGAATCAACAATCTCAGAGATACTTGTGTATTCATGCTTGTTGGAGCTGTTTTTACAGTAGCTGAGGTATAGACGAACTAGGCATCCGCCAAAAGAGCAATGGAAGAACAGGATGTGGTACACACACACTGGCCTTCTCAGTAGCAAAGAAAGAAGTCATGGGTGCTACTGAAGAGAATCCTATGAAGTGACTTAGGTCAGTCTCAGAAAGACAAACATGATGTCTCCTCTCATTTGTGGCATCTATATATCATATAGACAGATGTATAAAATCATGACTAACTATCTGAAATGAGAGTAGGCCAAGCTGTTTAGGGGATATGGAGACTATGAGAAGGGCCAAGGGTGGGGAGAAAGAGAGGAATGTACTCAAAGTGTGTTATGTAATTGTATGAAAACATTTTTATAACCTGCAGAGCTAGATGCAATGAATGTATGTCAACTAAGATATTATTGCAATAAAGGTATGGTGATATATTAAAAAAAAAAAAAAGAGTAGCTAGTACTGAAGACAAGTTGTTAGCCTATTGACTTCTGCTTCCCCCATGCATTTTTCATTATTTCTTTTGATAAATTACTAAAGAATTTAACTTTCTTTTTTTTAAGAGCCTAGTTTTCCAAATCACCCAAGCTCCAAGTCAGGTACCCGTGCTATTCTTTCTTGCTACCTTCCTCCTCCAGTATACCTGGATAAACGGTTCATGTCTCCTAGAGCCTTTCGTCCTCCTAGGAGTATCCTGTGATGAAAACTGTGACTTGTTGTAGCACTGGAGAAATGTCTCAGCAATTAAGAGTGCTTGCTGTTCTTGCAAAAGATCTGGATTGAGTTCCCATCACCCATATGGATGTTCACAACCACCTGTCAATTTAGTTCCAGGGGATCTTATGCCATCTTCCGGCATCAGTGGGCACCAGAAACACATGTGGTACTCACACATAAATACAGACAAAACATCCAAATGCACAAGATCTACAGAAGAGCACTGGACCTCCATTTCCCATGACCAGAGAAAAGTGAAAGCATCTTGGATAGCTTGAATACATTTGTTTCCTACATTCTTCAGCTTGCTGCCCAGCTGGTGAAGCTGCCTGTTGCATAAACTAAGTGAGGAAACTTGCTCCACAGAGAACTGCACTCAATAGTGGTATTTGGCTTCATTTGCTTCCTTGAATTTGATGCATCCCTTTTTAAATGGTTAGACTGAGCAATTATGGAAGGCTATGATATGCTAATAACATTCATGTACTTACTTATTCAGAGGACCCCCCCCCTTTGTAATAAAGACTTCCTTTGGTACCCGATCTTACCATGGTCCCCTAAAACACCCAAGAAGAGAAACTGATCCTCTTGATCCTGTACATTAACCTCGGTGCAGCCAGAGACTGACAAGCCATCTGGATTCGCGGGTGGCAGCACTACTGAGGGGGAATTAGATTTCCTGGGAAGAAACTTCGATTTGGCGCCAGGGATTCTGGTTTCTCTCTCGTCTCTGTTACTGACCTCTATGTTTTTCTTTGATCAAAGGAAAAGAACATGATCTCTGCTAACTTGTTGGATTCTCCTTCAGAGACCACATAAGAAGCAGCCTGAAAGGGTTTCAGAAGCACCAGCCTCTGCAGAACAGAGGCCCTGTCTACCATAACTGACCGTAGTGCCAGGTGCTGCAGAATTTAAGCCACCATGTGTTTTCTCAGTAATTTTTTTCAACTCTGTAATTAACCCTATTCCTCATTTGTGAGGAATCAATAAAACCAAAGATAAAGAAAGAGCAAGGAGCTCGTGTGTGTGTGATATTTGTCAAGAAGTTTGTGTCTACCTTTGTTCTCATAACTCTACCCCCGTCTTGTTTTCTCAAGTTAGAAAGTTCAAACGTTTTGGTATGATTCTTCAGTGTTTCCAAGAAGACAAGCACTTCCTGGTTTTATCGGGGACTGAGAACTCTGTAACAATTCAGACAAGAGAAAGATGATGTGCAGCGAGTGTTTAATTAGTTAAGCGTCGGTGGGGAGGAACAGTGACAGAGGGGACAGTTCAGAGAGCTAAGCAACCCCATTTTGGAAGTATAGTGACTGCAGAAGCTTTTAAAAATATTTTTTAAAAATATCTGTGGCCCACTGTAATGGTTAGTTTTCATCAACTTGACCCAACCTAAATATGCGTGGGAAGAGGGAATCTCAGCTGAGAAAACGCCACCATCAGACCAGCCTCTGGGGCATTTTAATTGCTGACTGATGTGAGAGGGACTAGCCCACTACAGGCTATACCATGGCTGGGCAGGTGGCCGTGGATTATATAAGAAAGCAGGTTGAGCATGAGTCTGAGAACAAGTCAGTAGACACCATTCCACTATGGACTTCACTTCTGTTCCTGCCTCACGCTTCTGCCTTGATGCCCCCCACGGACGGACCATGGAAGTGTAAGATGGTTTTGGTTTCCTTTCCTCCCTCAGGTTGGTTTTGGTTAGTCTTTCGTCACAGCCACACAGGAAGCAAACTGCCCATCCTCTTTCCCTCTCTCTCTCCCTCCTCCTCTTCTCTATAAAGTCTTGCTATGTAATTCACCCTAGTCTCAAGCTCACCATTCTCCTGGTTCAGCCTTCCACATGATGAGATTAAAGGCATACTATCTTGTCATCCATGTCTCATGGCAAATACTTGGAAAGCAGGGACGTGGAACAAGTTATTTCTTTTTGAAATTTAGAAGAACTCAATAAGGTCTTAATGCTTATTGTTTGTTTTGTTTGATTAAAAAAAATCAATAAAACCAACGCATGGTGTGGGAGAGTAGAGTAGAGCCTTTCAGGAACGTCCCAGGAAATAAAAGACTTCTATACATACAGTTAAAGTTGTCTTTAATGCATCTCCCTAAATAGGTCAAAGATGTTTTCCAAAGCTATATAACAAAAATAGACTCATGACTTTCAAATTCCAGTTAGGCATACTTAATATGCAAAGGTTAATCAGTGAATAATCTTTGCAATCATGTTTGTTCAGAAAATACCCATAATAGTCAATTTCAGTTATTCCCCATCAAAACAAGGTCTCATGAAATTCTCCCAGATGTAATTCCCGTCTAGTGCACACTGCCAGTTCTTCTGCAGCGGATTAAGAACACAGACTGTCCTCAAAAGATTAGTAATTCTCAGCCTTAATTCTAGCTGAAATCACAAATATAACTAATTCCTTCAGCATTTATACTTTCCTTTTTACATTAAGAAATGCTGAAACAAGCGCCATTTTGTGGAAACTAGAATAAATAATTAAATGCTTTTCAAAAAGTAATTAAGAGTCAATTGGCAAAATTGCACATATTAGTGCATGATGTTTTGTGCTATTTGTAAACAGCCATTTATTCCAATTTCAAATTCCTTTGAATATCCTTTAGAGATTAAGATTAAGACGATTTCGTTGGGGAAGATTTATTTACTATTGATCTTCTTAAATTCTGGAACCAAATTATTCCACCTGTCCCTTTCTATCTCTCCCCCCCATTCTGTACTTAATGTATGTGTGAGTAGGGTTCCTTAAATGAGATACTAGAGTCTCCTAACTCCCTGTGTGCTGTAACTGCAGGTTAGTATAGAAGGCTGCTCTCAGAGAGTCATTAGATCACGGAAGATACTGAAAATATTTGCACTTAAGAAACATATTTACTTCTTACATCCGGGGTTTCCCCAATCCCAGGACTCCTCTCTGATGATGCTCTCCTTTGCGATCCTCTGTCTTTGTCTTCCTGAATTTGCTTGTGTCTGCTACCACAGAGCTTGGGTAAATGCTATTTTCCTATCAGACCCACAGTGGATCTCAACTATGTGTATTAGACTCCCTTTCCCCTGTCCTAAATGCATTCAAATATTGAGATATTTAGTTAAAGGGCCCCAGTGATGCATGCTCCACTGCTGTACTGGACAGGGGCTGCTTCTGCTCATCCTTGCTCTGTATGTCAGAAACACTCAACAAGAAACACCGGCAAATAAAGGGAAGGACGAGTGAGTACATAACAAACAGCATTTCATGGAAACTGTCGTAGGAAAACATTCTTCCAAGTGATCATAGCAGGAGTCAATTTTTTCATTTCATGATGAACTTAACTCCTCAGTGCTTCCTGTTACATTCATTCTGGATTACACTACTCAGATGTTAGCACAAAGCCTAAGGCAAAACATGACCCTTGCAGCTGAGGGCTGCCATCAGAGCCGACCTTGGGTATTTTTTATAGCCATCTCTGATTGAGCCTCTTCAAGGGCTTTTGATGTGCTGAGATTCATGTGATGAACATCCCAAATTCACATGCCCAGGACCCATGGAGATCACAGCATCTCTCTGAATACATCCCGTGTTCACATCTCCCACACTGTTAGCAAGCACTGCGGAGCTGCCACTACCATTATATATTCACCAATACAAAAATGGAACCTTTTCCTATCTTAGTTCCCTAATCCATAAAGTGAAGATAATATCCACTACCGCTGTCTCACAGAGTTGAGAGGACTGAAGGGGACATTGCATGCATGTAGCACCATGCTTTGCATGTAATAAAAATAGCACAGTAGTAGCCATTAGTATTTATGTCTTTTGATAGTTGCAATAATTTTATCTTGCTTGCTAGGCTTCATACCTTCATGCCTGTAGTATAAAGTCACTGGGGGCAGAGTATTGATGCTGCATATTGTATATGGTTGTTTTAAAAACCCTGCCTATGTTTACCAATGGCCCCAGAGCACAGAACACATTTGGTCTACAATTGCTTTTTAACCCTATAGGCCTATGGGTTAGCATGGGCATGTGTAGAGTTACCGGGTTTTAAAATTGGCTAGGACTCAAGATAGAGATTTCTTGCTAGTATCTGAATCCACATGCCAAGAGAAATGTTCCCACCAAAGATACTTTTAACAGAGATTTGGGCTTTGTCTGTGCAAATATGTGCTCTTGAAGGCCTGGATTGTTGGAGTCAGTCAACTCAGGAAGTTTGCCAGACACTTGGCATCTGACAAGAGACGATTCAGTTTCTGTATAGTCCAGGTTTCCTCTCAGATCCTCCATGTTTCTCTCTTCACACAATTTTAAAAAGCACTTGTCTTCAAAGAGAGCATGAACAAGGGCAAGTTACAGGAATGTTCAGACTCGACAGATCCCATATTTTACTCGAGACCACTTAGACTCTCTGGATATGGAGTCAGACATCAGTATATTAAGCCCTATCCTGTTGAACTGAATGTAATTTTCCGGCAGCTTGTTCCTCTCTGTGTATGGGTGTGCATTTGAGTATCCATAGACGCTAGAAGAGTGCATTGGAGCCTTTGGAGCTAGAGTTATACATGGGGTTATAGGTGCCAGAGTAGGTGAAGAGACCCAAACTCCAGTCTTTTACAAGAGCAGGGAGCTCTTTTAACTGCTGAGTTATCTCTCTAGCCCATTACATTTTCAGCTGATTACTAGAGAATATTTCCACTCAGAAAATGACAAGTAGCCGAAGAGTTTTGAGACTTGGTTGTTTTGAGTGGATCAGAACCCAGAAGCTGCTGACATCTGGGGAAGAGAAGCCACTGAAGGCTAAAATGCCCAAGGGTTGTCTGGCGGAAGAGCATCTGTAGACTGAAAGATAAGATGGCAAGAAATCTTGCCTTGGATTTCCCATATTGATCTGAGGACTTTTCAGGATTGTAAGTGGCTTCTGAGATGCTCACATGCTTGTGGGGCCTGCATTGTCAATGGGGAAGCTCCATGAGTACACTGTGCTTCTGTGAAGCTTCCATTCTCAGAACTGCTCTTGAAGGTAATGCTATTATTTGTACTCTAAGACACTGGTACTCAGGAAGCCCAAGTGGCAGCTTGAAAGATGTTTCTGCCGGTACACACTGGACTCAAGGGCACACACAGGCCACCTCTGAAGAGTGACATTCAGAATGCTTGTCAACATCTCTCAGAAAAGTTAGTATTCCTTTCTGTCTCCTCCCAGGTCACACGATTAGTACAGGCTCCTCCATAGCAAGCTGGGCACAACTCCAGCAGCCTGACCAGCAGCCTTGCAGTCTCCTATGAGTGTGACATTGAATTTTGTCCCTGACTATTTTTGTGTTTCTCTAGAACTTCATATCTTGAGTATTCATTTCCTTTTGCTTTTAAAAAGGGTGTTGGAACTACTTGTCTTCTTCCAAAGACACAGTTTGCAATATCTAGACTTTCATTTCTGAGGCTCACACCTTTAGCGACCTTCACCAAAAAGAAACTTATTAACTCCACTTAATGGGAAAGTTAGAGGCGTCACATGCTTGTGGAAACCAAAGTTTTATTTTAACAGAAGAATACTGCCTAGCATATGCTGGTTGGCTTGAGATGATCTTAGGGGGTGGAGTGTCTGACTGAACATTGACCCCAATTATAGGCATTTTTAAATGTTTCAGTGCTGAGAATGTGAACAGAAAGCAGAAACTCAAACCAGCAGAGAAGGCCTTGTGAATGTTCCCCATGAGTGTAGAGCTCATTTCTGGTTTTCACGGTCATTGAATTGATTTTTCTTGCTAATTATACATAGTATTCAATTATAGAGAATTTCCAAAATCAGATGACAACTGGCTATCAGAGAAACTATTGAGCTCAAGGGAAAAATGGAAAATTTTAAGTTTCTCCCAGCCGATTGGTTTCTCATCTGGAGTGTCTGTTACCATTTTCAATTGCTTTAGCAGGCTGTTTATATTTTGTCATTTGTGAGAATGGATTGGGTACTACCATCATCATTAATGTAAAAACTGTGAATTTTCCAACTTTGGATGTTTCTAAATCATAACTGGAATAATTGGTTTCTCCCCTTCCCCAGAGCCCTTGTAATTAATCTTATCCTGCCATTAAAAATGAGCTAGCCACCAGGCAGTGGTGGTGTACACCCTTAATCCCAACACTCAGGAGCTAGAGGCAAGAGGCCAGTCTGATCTACAGAGTGAGTTCCAGGAGAGCCAGGACCACACAGTGAAAGCCTGCCTCAAAAAATAAAAATATTTTTAAAAAAGAGCTAAATGGAGTAAGACAAGACTTGGATCAGATCCAAATGAGCACATATTCAACTTGAGCCAGTTCAAGTTGAAGGTCCAAGAGGTACCTAGGAGAGGGTCTCCAGGGACAAGACAAAACGCAAAGTCATATGACAGGTGATGTGTGGAGGTGGGTACGGAAATGCTGGCTGTTAGAGGGTGTATGCCAAGCTTAGGGGTAAATGTAGGATATAACTAAAGCACATTCCTCAAAACAGATAAGATAATCAAGGAGCAACAAAAAATATGTTCAGAAAAGGAAATAAAATTATGTGACTTGTGTGATTAGTGACTCATACTTACATAGGTAAAATTAAGCTCAACATTCTTTAGAAGAACAGCAATAGAAACAATAAAGGAAGCAGATGGGAAGGCATCCGAAAGAGGGGCCTTTGATAAAAGGGCTGCTGTCTCTGGGAATGAGAGCAAGCACTCTGGCCTCAACAAAAGGAAGCCAGCACTCCAGCCTTCTAAAAATTCTGGACATGTATAATTCTGATTAAAAATAATTAATATTTAAAACCATGAGTTTTTACTCCTGGCTTTTTTAGCGTATGCTAATACTTCGCTACTTCACGTGTTCCATGGTGTCAGGGTGGTAGTGATGCCTCTCCCAGGATGTGGATTAAGAATGACTCAGAAGCCTTGGTGGAATGGAGCCACCTCAAGACTCAGTTCTGTCAGGAAGGGTCCTAGTCAGAAGTGTCTACAGCCTCCTTGGCTTTGACTGTGCCCTGCAGAGTAAGAAGGGAGATTATCACTAGGCTCCTTGGGCTGAGTTGTGCGTGTGCATTTGAGCTGCCTGGCTGCTCCTCAGTACTGACACTTGTTGTGCTTGTTGTGAAAAGATGTCCTTTTGTGTTGCCTGAGTGTGTGCAGAGCTAGTGCTTAAATCCGACACTGTCAGAGCACCTTAGTGGATCTATTCTTTGGGCTAATGTGGAAATAAGAAGCTGAGGACTCAGACTCTATGTATATGTGTATATATATATATATATATATATATATATATATATATACTTAACACGGCCCTCTCTTTTCCCTTTATGCATAGTATAAATATATACATATATTTAATATATGTACTTAACATATCTATTTAATGGGTTATGGTTTACCCTAAACACTTGTCTAGAAACAGAGATGGTCTGTGTCTTCTAGTCCATTTTTAAAGAGATGTTTTTTACATTAGCAAACAGTTTGAAAAGTTGGTGGTAAGAATGGGCTCTGAGCCATATCTTTACTCTGGGTTTCAAATTCCTCCATCTGCAAGTCTTGTCCCATGACTAACTGTGTGTCAGTGCTCACTTATGTCCCAGGGTTGAGGTATGTGACATATTTGCTTGCAGTCTTAAATATGTGGAATTTTTGATATTCAGGTTAGGAATTAAGGGAGTGACACATTCCAGTTCAGGCTCAGATTAAGAAGAAATGTGTGTTTGGGAAAATAAACTAATGTTAGTTCAGCATCTACTCTATGTTATTTTATTAGTTCATATTAAACCCTGTATTTCTATTCTTATTTTAGGTATGAAATCTAGAGAGACCATTTGGCTGTACACAGAATTCTCAGCTAATAAATAGTAGAACTAGGTTTTGTGGGAGAGCTGTCAGCAACAAGAGAAGCATTTGTTCTGTTCACATTTTACCAACAAAGATCCACAGACAGGAACATTACCCATAGAACTTGATGGTGGGTTCCTTGTTCCAACAAGACCTATAGTTCCCGTTACTCAGAAGTGGAGATCCACTGCTATAGCTATGATGTCTCACCTGAGTGACCTTGACCTCCACTACTACAGATTCGCGAGAGTTTCCAAAATCCCTGCATAAAGAGTGTGTAAGACCTACATATGGTGGCATACACCTACCATCTCAGCGCTTGGGAAGCTGGGGCAGGAGGATTTCTTTGAGTTGAAGCTAACCTGAGCTACAGAATGAGACTCTTATTTAAGGAATATGACCAGTGATTAAATTTTAGAACTCAAACGAACAAGTCAATCAATCAATCAATCAATCAATAAAGAAATATGCCCAGTCTATGTTAAAAACCTGATCCTGTGTTACTATGGGGTTGAGGGCATATTTATGCTTTGTTCACAGGAAGGAAATAAAGCTCCATGAAATGATTGTCTACGGCAGAGGAGTGCCAGCCCTGGTGACATCACAGCTGTTGATGACCCCACAGAAAAGGCAGAAAAAGGATCCTAAACCTGTGTTCCTGACTTTCTTACAACATCCTGGTGCAGTCTGAGAAAGAAAGGAAGATCATGGTGATGTAACTCCTAGATTCTTGGTGGGCCTACAACACAACTTCAAAAAACAAACAAATAAGGGGGATTATACCCTCGATCGCCACATGCCAAATAATGCCTTAAGTCATGCCCTTTTACTCTAAACTTCTTGAATGTGGATGCCCATGAGCAGTCTGCTGCAGAGAGACTTTGGCTAAAGCAAGATGGAAAGACCCCTGCACTGGATTATGGAAAGGACAGGACCCTGAATTAATTTGGGGTCGAAGATATGTCTCTGAGTGTCTTTCTTATCTCTGTTTCCCCTAGTTAACATTTCTAACCCTCATGCTCCTACCCTGGAACGTATGAACCTGATGCACTAGGATCATAGCAGAAGTGACCATGAAAAGGTGGCTCTTTGCAGATGGCAGCCCATCACTCCTGATGACATGGATTGAAAGAATAGTAGAGTTGCAAGTGTAAAGAGTTGAGAAACACTCTGTTACTTTGTGTGTGCAATCATGACAAAACTCATACTCCTTTATTTACTGTGGGTTTTAGTAACTGGTTTGCTCATATGACTTTCCCATCCACTCTGATGGAGCTGTGTTATGTGCCCTTCCCTCCTCTTTCAACTTAACACACACCCTCTCTTTCTCTCTTTTTAGCCTTTATGCACAGTTTATGTCTCAAGTCTCTTTGAGAAGACTACATGAATGCTCCCAGAAACCCTAGAAAATAGCTGCTGCTGTTTTTGGAATAAAGAGATAAATAGTAACAGATAAAGATCCAGTGAAATACAAAATCAAGAAAAGAGGGAGAAGAGATATTTGTCCATGCTCATTTTTTTAAGCAATGTAAATAAATGGGCCATGCCCTTACTATAGAAGCATAAATAACAGAACTAAAAGAGAAAAGGACAGCTTATATTCTTCCTACCATGCCCCTTTCCAAAAACAAGTGTGTTAATATAGGAAGGTGGAGGTGATCAGATGCTACCACAGTGTTTATTTCTATCATCATAAGTCAACGGGTACCAAAATAGAGCACCATGTCAGGACATCAACACACACCATTCAGTCTGAACGTAACTAACAATTAGTGATTAGTTTCTGCATGGAAGCCCCCAAAGTCTCTGAAATGCTGATCTGTGTACTCATGGTGTCATCAAACACGAGTTCAGGTCCCACTTTGGTGCATCACCTCAAGCAGGTCACTTAGCCCCACCACCCCTCTAACCACCCCTCTATCTCCAGAGAAGAGACAGAAAGCCAGATGTGCCTGAGGTTCATACAAACTATGAGCATTTGCAAACATGCCATTAAAACGAATGATTGTTTTTTGTTGGGTGGCTTAGGAGATTTTTGAGTGAGGCTGTAAATCTGATTTTTGTAAAGATTAAAATTGTACTTAAAGTACAGACGGATACTTAAAGCTAGCACGACAGTATTTTGAGCTAATACAGCCAGTTAACAGAAATCCAATGAGATCCTCAGACAGCATCAGGTTTATGTCTGAGACAGTTATCAGGTTTGCTGTTCTGCTGATAGAGTGAAAGCCTGAGAGTCAAGGTGCAAAGCGGAGAAGAGAAACTGACTTATCTGTATCCTAATTACCCTGAGGAAATGCCTTGTCTGCACACTATTTGTATTCCATGTATTGATGGTTTTACTTAATTTTAATTGATGTACCATAAACTTCATGCTTTGAAGTAAATAATTTTGTGTCTTGACATATGATGTGTGTGCATGTGTTCTATATGACCATGAATCTATTACACAGTTAAGATAATTGACCTGCACAGCATTCCCCTAAGTTAAACAGTGCTTCTTGGTCAGCACTTCCTCCCTGCCTCACCCTCATGTTAGTGGTTACCAGGCAACCACTGATTTGTTTTTTGTCACTATGCATTAATCTACATTTCCTAGAATTTTATGCAAATAGGGTTATAAGAATGTATCTCTTTTTTTTCATTTGTTCGCACTGATCAAGGATTATCAGATTCATTCATGAATTGCATGCATCGAGTTCATTTGTTTTATTTCTAAGTAGTGGTCCACTCTATGGCTCCGACATAATTTGTTTATTTGCTTATGCATGAACACGAGGGTTGATCCTGGCTTGAGGGTGTTTTAAACTCACCTTTTATGAATCTCTGCGTGTAAGCTTGTCTATGGACATATGAAGGCATTTCTCAAGAGTAAATGTCAAGAAGAGGAAGAACGGGATCACGTGGCACCTATGCAAAGAACTTCCAAACTACTTTCCACAAGTGGCTCCTTTTGGAAAACAACAGCAATAAGGTTTTTTTGTTTTTGTTTTTGTTATAACTTATTTATCTTTGAATAAGATTTTTAGCTACTTTGAAATCTACTTTGTATGATTATAACAATCTAGCCACCTATAATTTCACTCTCTAATTTATTTGTACCTTTAAATTTGATAGGTCTCTTATACATGTTTTTTCATTCAAAACAATACCCCTGTCTTTAACTGGATTGTTTAGAACATTTGTACATTGTGTGACTAGTACTATAGCAAAATTTAAATAATTTCACTGGTTTTCTCTTGTTCTATGTCCTCTTTGGTTGTCCTTTTCTTTTTTTCTGACTTCTTTCGGGTAAACTTTGTTTTTTTATCATTTGAGTGAATTCCTTCGGGTTTATAACGTACATCTTTAACTCAGAAGAAACTAACATTTTTATTTTCATTTTATTTTTTCTTTACATTCCAACCACAGTTCTCCCTCCCACCCCTCCTCCTGCTCCCTCCTCCCCTTTACCTAATAAAGACATTAACAGCAGAACCTTATTGCCTTTGTGTATATGCAGATTTCCAGGTTGTAGTTTTTTTTGTTTGCCTGAAGGACGGATGTCTGCAACTTCTATTACAATGCAAGACGACCTGTACTAAATTCCTCCCCTCTATCAACGATGGAAAAGGCTTCATGTTACATTTTGTTGAAAGATGCTCTCATTGGGTATAGAATTCTAGATGGGCGGGGTTTCTCCCAGCCAGTCCTTTAAAAGATTGCTTTAATTTCTTTCCACTGCCATTGTTTTTGACAAGAGATCTGAGGTTATCTTCATCTCGGTTCCTCTGCATATATTGCATGTTTTCTCTGCTTATAAAATTGTCCTCATTATCACTGATGTTTCATTGTTTCTGCCATGAGATGGTGCAGGATTCTTTACGTTTCTTGTTCTTAGGGCCTTAGGGGGTTTTGTAGTTGTTGTTTGTTGTTATGAATGAAGCCCAAGTTAGTCCTACAGTCATGACCCTCCATATCACTGGGTTACAGTCATATGAAGACAGTTGCAGTTCACAGAAAACAACATTTTCCCTTTCATTGCTGGGAGTAAAACCCAGAACTTCGGGCATGATGGAGCAAGTGATCCAACCCCAGGTCCTCGGCTTTCTTGATGATTTAAAATCTTCATGAATTAGAAAGCCTGTCTATTGTCTCCCCAGTTATTTTTTTGCAGTGCCCCACTTTCCTTCATGACCTCTAACACAGACTTGGCCATGTCAAGTTGTTCTACTGATAGCCTGTTCTTTCTTACAGTTTGCTGCTCACCCTCTGTGTCATTACAAACACCTGTTGTCATGCCTCCAAGTTCACTGAGCTTCTGAAACAATGTGCCATTAATTCCTCTAGTGTCTTTTTATATCTAGGTTTTATATCTATGGTCATTCTCCTAATTTTTGTATCAACATCTAATTTGGTCTTTTTGTTTCTTGCATCTCTATTCTTAAGCACATATTCAATATTTCTTCTAGCTTTGAACATAGGCGATAGAATTTTAATTTCCCCATGCCCTGTCAGTTCCTTCTGACATACCTTTCAGCTGTGACAGTTCAGACTGGACCCTAGATACAGTGTATTTTGTCTGACCAGGTACTGTGCATGGACGTGTGTACTTTATTCTATGCAGAGACTAGCTAGCTATTGGCTAGTCTGGACCTTTGCCCTGGGACACAGTCAAGTGATTTGGAAACAGCTTTTTCCTATTTACTATTGTTATTAGGACTTACTAGGCAAGCAATGTTTTTCTCCACTACTGAGTGCTTCAATGCTTCAGAGGAATTTTCTTCTCTGACAGAAAACTAAGCATTTTCCAAGCCTCTTGTGGGATCTGAGTCTTCTTGTATCTGTTTTGAACATTTCTTCTCAGCCTGAGACAGTCTCTGCCCTCACAGATCCTGAGGACAGTTCTGCTCAGTGAGAAGGCTCCCCTGCTGATCCCCAAGTCACTCTTCTAACCCCTCTCTCTTCTCTAGTACTCTGTCCAGCTCCTCAACTCAAGGATTTCCCCGCTCTGCCCCTAAGGTTTCTCCTTGCTGCCCGCTGACCTGGAAACTCCCTTGAGGCAATGACAGGGCTCACTTATTTGTTTACTATCTCTGGGCTCATTGTTTTCATATTTAATATGAAAAGGTGTCTTTGATAGTTTAGTTGTTCAGGCAAGAGGATAAATTCAATTTCTGTTAATTTCTCTTTGTTGGAACTATAAGTCTCCAAAAATTTTAAAGAGTAACCTAATGTCCCCAGTTAGTTCCTTGGGCACCTGAGGATAGGGAACCTGAAATGAACCTATCCTATAGCCATACTGATGAATATCTTGCATATCACCATAGAACCTTCATCTAGCGATGGATGGAGATAGAGACAGAAACCCATACTGGAGCACGGGACTGAGCTCCCAAGGTCCTAATGAGGAGCAGAAGGAGGGAGAACATGTACAATGAAGTCAGGACCATGAGGGGTGCACACACCCACTGAGACAGTGGGGCTGATCTATTGGGAGCTCACCAAGGCCAGCTGGACTGTGACTGAAAAAGCATGGGATAAAACCGGACTCTCTGAACATGGCGGACAATGAGAGCTGACGAGAGGCCAAGGACAATGGCACGGGGTTTTGATCCTACTTCAGGTTCTGGCTTTGTGGGAGCCTAGACAGTTTGGATGTTCAACTTCCTAGATCTGGATGGAGGGGGGAGGACCTTGGACTTTCCACAGGGCAGGGAACCCTGACTGCTCCTGGGACTGGAGAGGGAGGAGAAGAGGAGTGGGGGGAGGGGGAGAGGGACGGGAGGAGGGGGAGGGAAATGGAAGGCGGGGAGGAGGCGGAAAATTTTTTTTTCAATTAAAAAAAAAAAAAGAGTAACCTAACTATACTTAGAAGAGAGGGTAGGGAAACAGAAATCACTGAGGTGAAAGCTTTAAAGCATTTGGAGGGCAGGAATAGCCCTAAAGAGTTTGAATGAACGAATGCTGGAATATACAAATGAAGAGTGTCGTTACAGTCAGGTTTTTAAATCCATCTTGCGGAGAAGCTCAAAAACAGCTTCAGGAAATAAGTTATTTATAAGCACGCCTTATAAATTTCTTCACAGTATTATGACTTTAACATATTCTCAATGTAAAATATAAAAGCAAAGAAACTGTTCCAGTCCTGAAATTCTGTTTAGTTTTAGAAACCATGGCAATTCCCCTTGCCCTAATTTGGCTGAGCTGATCTGTTTACCACGCTTCCAGTAACTTACATCTGAGAGGACTGTGGGTGGCAACTAGACTCTGAATGCCTTTCTGTGAGAGGAGTCATGTCTTTTGTGGCTCATTCAAGTGATCGTTTCTGCTGTGAATTTTAAATAGAACAATCATTTTGATTGCTCCGCTAGAGTCTGACTCAGTGAGCCTGCGAAAGCATCTTTCTCATCACAGAATCCTAAACGAATCTCAGGATTCCACCAGATGTTTTCAGAAGGAATTTTTTAAATGCCCAGGTTTCACACAGTGTTAGCAAGTCATTATGCCTCTTTTTCCTGGGTCATGACCCATGGACATTAAATGGATAGACTACATCGAGTGTTAGAATGTAATGCTGCATCAAAATCAAATCTTGAATTTTTAGTTTCATTTCATTTTATATTATTTTCCCTTCTCCTTTGTGAATTTTTTTTTAATTTTTTTCCCTTTTACAAAGGATTTATGATACTTTAACTTCTTATGGTCCTTCAAATAGTAATTTGCTACCTGCAAACAGCAATCTGGTTTGTTGTTTTGTGTTTGTTTGTATGGTTTTTCTTTTTACTCTAGATGACTGACCTACTTTATATCACACCTACAGAAAGAAGAGAATAAATCATAGTCTGGTGGGATGCTAAGACTAGAAGGACCCTAGAGATTGCCTAGCTCAGAGGACACAAGCATAAGGCATGAGGGACCTCACTCTTATATTTTGTGCTTATGGGTAATTTATCAGAAAACATTGCTCTAACATAAAAAGATTCATTTGAGCTGTCTCAGGACCCCAGGTATACAATGATAATTACTCAAAGAAGTACTCTCAAATTCTAGCAGGTCTCAGTCATAAATGGGATGTTTTCATTAAGCTCCTCCTCTCAAGGCTCAGGGATCTATGTGGAAGAGAAGGCAGAGAGATTGTAAGAGCCAGAGTGGTGGGGATGACTGCAAACACAACAGGGCTGATGCCCATAGGAATTCACAGAGCCTGTAGCGGCATGGGCAAGACCTGCATAGATTCAAGCTACAGAGTCCCAACACTGAGAAGGGAAAGTGGGCCTTTCCTAACCAAGACACTATCTTCAATTGATACTCTCTTATAAAGGCAAAAAATTCAGTTTATCCAATGGTATCTCACCGAGTATACAAACCACACTCCAGGGTGGGCCCCATACTCAGGAACAGTTGGCTAACATAAAACAAACTCCATGGTATTTTTGTGGAATTTTTGTCTGCCATTTTTTGTCCTTATTTGATTGCTTATGTTAATTTTTACTCTTGTAAGGTTTTGTGTGTGTGTGTGTGTCTGTGTGTGTGTGTGTGTTCATGGACAGAGAACTTAAAGATGGGTAGGTAAGAAGGAGGTTGGGAGGAATTTTCATACAACATATACTGTATAAAAAATTCCAAAAAAAAAATATCCTAGTAGAGCATGGTAGCACATACCTGTAATCTCAGCTGTGCAGGAGACTACGGCTGGAGGATTATGACTTTGAGAAGTGCCTGGGCAACTTAGAAATATCTTGTCTTTTTTTTAAAAAAAGTAAATTCTTGGGGAAGCTGGGCAGAGTGCTTGGTGGCACACTGCTTGTCTAACATGCACAAGACCTGGGTTTGTCCTCAGTACTGAGGGAGAAATGCATATTTGCCATTAAGAACACAACCACTCTCCTAATTTTATAGATGTGGGAACTGAGGCTTTCAGTCAGCTGCAGTACTAGGAATGGGACCAGGTCTGTCATTCTTAGCAGTCATTCCAGAAAGTTCCCACAGTCCCTAGAGCAAATATATATGTTTGATACAGGATAATGGAGGAGGCAGGAAGAGAAGGCAAGTGTCTTTTCATCTGTTCTTGTAGACAGACTGAGTTTAAGTATAAAAAGAGATTATTTTAACCAAAAGAAAAAATACATATTTTCTTTCCTTTAAATTGATTTTCATGCAAGTCTTTGGTACATATTGAGCCCTGCATCCCCTTTTGAGCCCCTTCCAATCAGTCCGATTTCTTCCTTGCATCTCACGCCCTGTGCACACAGGTGACTACATACAATCCAGGGTCTTCAGATGGGAGAGAGCATGAGCTTGTCTTTCTGAGAGTGGCTTAGTTTACTTCTCAGGGTGACTAGTACCATTCACAAGATCAATACTTTTAACTGATTCAAAAACTGGTTTCCCTTGGTAAAGAAACCCAGTGAGGTACTGTGACTTTTTTTTTTTTTTTTTTTTTTTTTTTTTTTTTCTTTTTTTTTTTTGCTATTTTCAGACTTTTGCTTATCTGGCTTTATTTACACAGGATCAAAGGGGATGGATATATATTTCAGAATTGTTATAAGCTTCCAATATGTGAGAACTTCCCTTTTTGTATATAGCCTGTCAGTACTTACAGAATAAACAAAAACAAATTCCTGTAGAGAGGAGGAACCAGCACCAAGAGTGTGCTCAAGGCACACAGATGGCTCTCTAGGAAAGCTTGTGATAAAGGAAACTCGAAAGCAAGTACACAGAAGAGGAAGGATAGTGAAGATAAGTCTAGGGCAGTGCATTTAGGCAACAGCACGAACAGAGAGAACTGGGTGAGCTGCACCAGGTCTTTCAGGTAAAATGGAATTTTAAACCCCAAATAATCCCCTGACTAGGTTCAAGCTTCACTCTAGTTTTTTGCCCAGCTCAATCCATTTCTTAGAAACCCTCTCCATTACCCAAAATGACCTGCCAATGGCGAAGATAAAAATCTATGTGGCGAACATTTGTCACATGTGAGGCTATCTGCCAGCTGCTTTCTACATGCAATACCTCAGTGTACACACAGAATTCAGTGTATGTTCTTCTACTGTCTTTGCTTTTTAGGTAATGAGTAAACTTAGGGATACCTGTGTGCTATTCTGTGTGTAATCCTATTCTTGCCTTGTCTGTGACCTCCATTTATTCATCCTCAAAACCACTGACTTGACTTTTGTTGGTACGACTCTTTCTTTTCAAAACTGTCATGTAAATTATGATGCCATGGTAACATGTTTAGCCTGCCTTATGTCACTTATCAAAACACATTGGGAATTCCTCAATTTTTTTTTAATGTATCAAGAGTCTGTTCCTAGCTGGGGGGTAGTGACACTCGCCTTTAATCCCAGCACTCTGGAGGCAGAGGCAGGAGGATCTCTGTGAGTTCGAGGCCAGCCTGGTCTACAAGAGCTAGTTCCAGGACAGGCACCAAGGCTACAGAGAAACCTTGTCTCGAAAAAACAAACAAACAAAAAAGAGTCCGTTCCTATTTGCTACTGAGTTAATATTTCATCATTTGAATTTATGATAGTTTGCTTAACCAATCATCCTTTAAAAAAAATTGAGTTGCCTTCAGTTTGAGGCAATTATTAATATGCTTCTTAAATGTTTCATACAGTTTTTAAATGTAAATACAGGTTTTCCTTGTCTCTAAGGAAAAATACTTAGGGAGTATTGTTGGGTTATGTGCTCTATTCAGAAATACCTTCCTAAGGAACTGTCAAACCCTTTCTTGTCTGGAAATGAAATTAACAACCTCAACAAGTAATGTAAAATCTTGATGTTACTGCTTCATGGGTAAAGTGTTGTGTTTTTGATTTTGTATTTGGTGTATAGTAGTATGAACAGCACAAAGACATGCAAAAGGATGCTGACCACAATCACTTGGAAAATGAAAACCTCTTTTTGAAATTTAGGAAAATAGAGGCTAGAGAGATGGCTCAGCAATTAAGAGCATTGGCTACTCTTCTAGAGGTCCTGAGTTCGATTCCTAGCAACCTCATGATGGCTGACAACCATCTATAGTGGGATCGGATGCCCACTTCTGGCCTAAAGTGAATAGAGAACTCATACATAAAATAAATAAAAGAAATTTAGAAAAAAAGGCGCTTCTTTTGTTTTAATTAAAATAAAAATTACATCACTTCCCTCTTCCTTATCCTCCCTCCAACCCTTTCAATGTCCTCTCCTTCCTATTCCTCCCATGCCTTTCCTTTTACTCCCTCTCAAATTTATGTACTCTTTTTCTTTGATTATTATTGTTACACACACACACACACACACACACCATACTCATGTATCTCACATAAATATACCTTCTGGTTCCATTCAGTGTTGCTTATATGTACATACCTTCAGTGCTGACCACTTGGCACTGGATATCCAAGGTGCCACGTTTTATGCTAAAGCTATAAGAACATTTTTTTTTTTTCTGGGGAGAGAGGACTGTGGTGGTGTGGGAAGAGTCAGTCTAGGATAGATGTGGCATGTGTGGGGGGAAGATGAAAGGAGATGCAGTGAAGATCTGGGAAGAAGGCCCCGTCTAGGACTACGAAGACACTTTCCACATGCCCCTCCCCAAGCTATTTGCTGAATCTCTCTAATCTGCTGTAAGAAATCGGGTGTAGAATTGATTTCCCAGTAATGGATTTTGACAGCTGGTTAAAAAGCTGTATTTGCAGTTGAAATGTAATTTTTTCTGTGCTATTTGAAAATTCAATGGTCCCTTCTCTACAGGAAACAATGTGTTACAAGCAGATAAGAGGAGGAAAGGTGAATTATGGGGCATCAGTCTCATAATAGGCTTCCATAAAATTGAGACAGATACTTCAGTGGTTTGTGTAAGTGCCAGAAATGAGAGGTGTAATTATGCCCACAGAATTATCACCGTGTCAAATGCAAGTACCCCCAACAGCTGTTCATCCTGGGAGTTCATGAAGTCTCTGTTCCCTTCTCCAGTTCCCCTCAACTGTTGGGAACTATGGGGTTCTCCCTCACACCCTTTATTTTGGAAGAACTCACAAGTCCCAGACTCTGTCTCTGGTCTCTGACTCATTGAGCCTCCAACTTTCCCCAAACCTTCTTCTTCATGTATCTGCTTGAGAACAAGTTTCTCTGCTTTGAGGTTGGGCAGCACTCTTGACTGAACTCGGTGGCACACATTTGAGTTTTGTTTGAGTTACTTTTCCCACTTCATTGTGGTAGGTTTTCCTTGTTTCTCCCTGTTACTGCCTCCCTTCTCAGCTTACTCCAACCACCTCTGCACTGATGCTCACGGTGGATTATTTATTTAAAGCCATTTCAACTGAGTGTTCCACTGTTCAGTGAATGATTAGCACCTAAGGATGCTGTTTCGCACAAACTGCATTACAGGGTTGTTTCCACGGTACAGTGCATCAGGGGAGTACTTTTGGAGTCAATTATTTTGATCTATTCATTCTAGAAATAAGAGATAATATTCTGTGGGAGGAAGAAGAACCTGGAAAAGGTCTGACAAAAGCTTGGTGTGTTGTACGTGGTGACTTGAGCTCCTCTTCTGTTGTTGACCCAAGGCAGGACCTCAGAAAAGCCATTCCCAAGAGTGCCTTTTTGGGGGTTTCAGAAGAGGGAGAAATTATGGAATCTGTTTCCTTGCACGCTGAGCTACATAGCTCATCCACTGTGCAAAACTTGAGCAAGATGTGGGGAAATGGCTGCCTGGATTTCATTATGTAGCCTTCATAGTTAATTCTTGTAAGCAATAAAACTTGTGGAAGCTGAGAAAAATACTGATAATGTGATAGGATGTTTAAAAGTGGCAGGACTATATGTGAAAACTTGCAGAGAAGATGCTTTAACCTCAGTTTAACAATTCTGCAACATTGCAAGCTTAGGTTAATCTAGCCCGGAGCCGGCAAGGTCACAGGAGTTTAAGGATCTGTCTCCTCTGACCATTCTGTGGCAGTGTAATTGATGAACCAATGATGTAACCCCGGCCTTGCTTGGACTCTCAGTTCCTTCAGAGCAGAGGTGGTGCTGTGCTGTGCTTACTGCATTGTTAAGGGAACAGGAGCATGAGTGACTTTCCAAATAAATGTGCAAAATATGATTTGGGTATGAAACTGATGCCAATCCATTTCAGCTGGTATTCCAAGCTGCCTGGAAGCTACCAATCAGTTCCACTTGCCTCGTGTTGTCAGCACAGAGAACAATTACTATTTGGTGTGCGCAAGCAATTACCTGTCTTTTCTGTGTTTGTATTCGTGTGGCAATCAAAAGACAGCTAGCAGGATTCAGTTTTCTCTGTCTACCGTGTGTTCTCTGGGACTGAACTCAAGATATCAGGGTTGGCAACACAAGCTTTTATCTACCCTGCCACTCTGCCAGAATCCTTTTGTAATTAACTTTTAAACATTTAGTTAGAGTTCTAATGTGTACTTCAGAACACACCACAGCAACATGTGTTAGTGGCTGCATGTCTACCCGAGGGCTTGTGGAGGCCAGAGGCTGACGTCAGGTTGGAAATCACCATCTTTACAATCACTCGCCATCCTATTTTTGGAGTCACCAATTCAGCTGGACTGACTGATACTTCTAGGAATCTGCTTATCTCTGCCTCCCCAGTACTTGGATTGCAGGAGCACACTATTGCATCTGGCCTGTGTGTGACCATTGAGGTCCTTTTTTGTGTGTGGCAAACACCACCAACTAAGCCATCTCCTCTGCCCCCGATTATAGATCTTCAAAGAAGTTTATTCTCATTTTAATGATACTGAAAATTCAGATATTTTTTTGGCTGACAGACATTCATGAA
This sequence comes from Chionomys nivalis, assembly GCF_950005125.1. Taxonomy (NCBI): domain Eukaryota; kingdom Metazoa; phylum Chordata; class Mammalia; order Rodentia; family Cricetidae; genus Chionomys; species Chionomys nivalis. Next base: position 49,812,572 of record NC_080104.1, on the reverse strand, counting down.
GCATAACAGCATAAAAGATTTTTATTTACACAGGCAAATTTAGCTAGTGGTGTAAATTGGAACAAATTCACTGAATTTAATCATCAATAGAATAATCCTCATCCAGTTGGTCTCTACTAAATGTTAAACCAATCACCATTTACTTCATCTTTACTAAACGTTGCTCCTCTACTCTGTCCTGTTGGTAGAAGGATCCAGTTTCTCTTCAAGTTTTTAAACACTTAATTAGTTAATGTGTGCATGTGTGTAGGAGGGCATGCACATGGCATGGTGTGCATGTGGCAATCAGAAGACAGCTAGCAGGACTCAGTTCTCTCTGTCCACCATGTGTTCTCTGGGATTGAACTCAAGTCTTGAGGGTTGGCAACAGAAGCTTTTATCTACCAAGCCACTCTGCCAGACTCCTTTTCTAATTAACTTTTAGACATTTATTTTAAATCCTAACATGTACTTCAGAGCACACCACAGCAACAGTCTGCACACCTCCAAAGCTTAATTTCCAGTCACTGAATTCACAGCTGTTTTGAGGTGGAGCATGAGGTCCACAGATCAGGGCTGGACTTGTATTAATGCCCTTGTTTAAACAGTCACCTTGCTGTCAGCTCAGGGACTTTCCTCCCATGGAAATCTGGAATGTAAGTTCCTCACTTCCTCACCTTGTGCAGACGCCTTTAGGAGGCGGCCGTTCCCCCTCTACAGGGATCATCCCATCATCCCTTTCTTCTTCTGCAAGCCTAATTACTCTTGCACAGTCTGAATCCTCTAAATCATAACCCTACAAATGAGAAATCAACAGTGTTTAGCATGGCTTCAGACCCTGAACCCCTAAATGTTAGTACATGAGAAAGTACATGTCTGTAAAGATGTAAAGAATGATTATTTTTTTAAAAAAGAAGTCAAAATGGGAACTCCTCCCACAAAATAATTTTTTATCATTGATCAATGAGAGGAACTAGCACATCTAAGGACCAGCAATATCCAGAAGACCAGAGACACTCGACATGGCAGAGTAAAAGGTAAATGGGAGAATTAAGATTCAAGAGGATAGGCAGTGTAGTCACTAGGAGTCTTGGACAGCACACTAAGGAGTTCTGACTTTATCTTACAATTACTGAAGAATTTACGACAGAGTTCTAACATGACAAACTTGTCCCACCCTCTGGTGACCAGCATGGGAACATTTTCCTTCTTATGCCCCTAGCCTCTGCGCTCCGCCTTTCAGTGACTCTGTGCAGTGTGCCTTCGCAAATGAAAAGGCAGGCTGTTTTCTTTATGTTCCAATTAAGCTCCATGCTATCAATCGCTAACTCCATCCAGGGACACAGACTGCTTTCTTTAAAGAAGAGCTGCAAAAGGCTCGGGCTAATGTGTTTTCCAGACTCTCGGTTTTCGTATGCAGGTGGCATTGATGGTCCCTATGGTTACACCCTCTGTGAGCCTGAGCACTTCCTTCAAGCAAGCAGAGGTGCTGGAAACTGAATAGATGGGGCAGCAAGAAAAATGCCTAGCCAGCAGTTTCCTTGGGAAAAGTCATGGGGCTCGGAATGATGGGTGAAAGAATGATTTGAGAAGCAGAGGCAAAGGCAGGAGAAGGATGCTGAGAGGAAATGGAGGGAAAGAAGGTTTTATCCCAAAAGGAACAGAACAATTCATACCTATCCAGATCCCCATGAGCCTAGAATTCCTAAAGCATTATGTGAATAGAAGGCATTTGTGATTGATTTTAATGCTCCAGGGGGTTTTCCACGGAAGTCTGGATGTTAAATCAGTTTGATGATGTAGACTTCCTCATCTTTCTAGCCTTAGGGATATGATTTTTTCAGCTTTTAAAAATCATGTTATTTCTTATATCTTAAAAGTACTAGGTAAAGAGTCGTGGAGAACAACCTCTGTGGAATATTCCACGGGTCTAAGCCATTATTTGTGGCTTCCAGCATTCTGATAAGAAGACTGGAACAGAACTGCACTGATGAGTCAACTACAAGCCATCCTTTTCCAGAACGATACGTTTGGTCAGTGGACAGTGAAGATCCCGGGGGTAAGCATTGAAAGAAGCAGAAACTTTCTTCTTACCCCCAAATGCTGATAAATTATTAACATTTCCACTCTGTTTATGTTCCAGTTAATTTAACACAGTTAAATTAAACACAACTTTAACAGGGCTGTCAGGCTGACTTGACGACTTCTGCTTAGGTTTTCTCTAAGGGCCTGGATTGTGTGAGGGAAAGCAAAAACTGGATCTTTCGATTGATCTTGTTTATCTAAATTGTTCATTTGGTTGGAGGTAAGGTGTCCTCGGAGAGCATGGCACAGAGGACAGAAGCAGGAAGAAACAGAGCCCCGAGAAAAGCTATCAGAGACAAGTCTGCAACCTTGCCAGTTTAAACTGGCTCTGTGTATGGTGATAAGGAGCCTGGAGGATAGACAGGTGGAATCAGGAGACAGCTGGATGGACACGCTGATCTGCAGTAAGGCCTCTGCACTATGCAATTCCTAAGTCTAGACCAGAAGTAAAAATGTAAAGACCTACACATTACTAGACCAGATTTTGGAATAGAAAACATTTTAGTGCAAAAAAAATATTTTGAAATAATTGGAAGGCTCAGTGAATAATAATGGATCACCAACAAGTTTCTATTTTTACACATGTACCATACCTGTATAAGATATTGTTGGGTCTCTTTGGGGAAGAAAGTAAAGGAAATTTGGTATTAGATTGGCATCAGTTCTATAAATATAAGATTATTGAAAAACAGATTTTTTAAAAGAATCATGAATAGAGGTACTAAAGTCAAGCTTGAAAAAACAACCAAGTAATTAAGCACGAATCCAGAATGCTAAGTGCCACACCCATCCTTCTTGGGAAGATTCCCCCAGGTCCCTGGTACCTGGCTTTCATCCATGGTCACAAGTTGTCTTCCATCTAACCCATCCTCTTTTAACAAGCCTTGGTCCATTCACTAAGAAAGGTAAACACCTGTTTGCACATGCTTTGGCCTTCATACTCTTAGCACTTCTGTTTCCTCAAGTGAGAAGATGTATTTTTAATCTTTTCATCAGTGGAATCAATGCAGAAATTAGTCATGTCTATTCTTAGCAGCATTGTTTCAAGTGTCAGTTTCTCCAAGTATCTCACCTATGCACACCCAGCTTAACTGAAAGAAATATATATGTATATATGTATGTGTGTGTATATGTGTGTGTGTATAAACAAATATTATTAAGTGGAACATCTTTGTATTTAAGCAGTGGGGAGAGGGTAAAATACTATTTTTTTCAATGCTTAAGAAAATGCATTGGCTATATTGATAAAAGATCAATTAAAAATATTTGCTAAACATTTTTAACGTAATTCAGTACAGCAAGTGTGCATTGAAAATAATGAACCACACAATGGGTGAACAAAGCTAAAAGAAGTCCCTTATTTCAAAGAGAATGCCCCAGGCAAAGGGAAAATTTGAGTGTGCCCAGTGACATCTGAGAAGTCCATATGGGGCATTGCAGGATTGTGTAAGAAGACAATAAGGCTCTGGCCAAGTGTATATCGAATCATTTTTCTCTCTTCACTGTTAACATCTCTAAATCAGGCAGAAACGGTACTCTCCCATGGTTCTCCCCTGCATCAGATGTTTTTACATAGCACAAAGGATCCTTAAGTTGTTCTCCTCTAAACACAATGGCTCCATGACATCCGCTTCTGTGAACTCATTATTTGCTTTTTTTCCAACATGTTATTTTCCCAGTGGCTATTTATCATCTGCTCTGTGTTTGCCTAATGAACTAAAAGTGCAAGGCGAGGGAATAAACCTGAGCAAAACAACAAAAAGGCAACCGTGAACCACTGATGTAGCAGGAGAGAAGAGGGAGCAATAGAAAGGGTGTGGAGGCTCAGTTATCTCCGAATACCAGTAAATAGTATCTGTGTTTCTCAAGAAGGTAAGCACACCAAGCAGCGGGCACAGAAAGGGGGATGAGTCGGTCACATTTTAAAAGAAAAAAAATAAGAAAACTGTGTGTGTGTGTGTGTGTGTGAGAGAGAGAGAGAGAGAGAGAGAGAGAGAGAGAGAGAGAGAGAGGTTATTCATATTTCATGTGACCACATACTGTAGCTTCTCTTATTGAGACCACAAAATAATCAGAACACTCCAACACCTAGAACTCCTCATGCTAATTCACTCAGACTTCCATAACAAATACCACAGGGTGGGGGCTTTCACAACAGGAATGTGTCTGTCACAGTCTGGGGGTGATGCAAAACATCAGCAGAAAACAATATAAAACCTGGGGCTAAAACGTTAATTCCTGGGTCTGCATCTTGTAGAATCAGAGTCAACTGCAGCGGCATCTGGAGCTGTGAATGCCTTAGGCACACCTCTGTGGCTGTCAAAATGAATAGACTATACTGGGAAACCATCACATTGCACACAAAAGGGAGAGATGTAATGGGTGGAAGGGGCTAGGAAGTAAGTGGATACAGAGGTGATGGGGGGTAAGGGGGAGTGAAACTGACCAGGAGAGGTGTTAGCAGTTGGAGACAAAGAAACTTTCTGTACTCATTTCTAAGTTATAATACACTGACAACTTTCTGAACAATGCTTTAGATCATGGGTTCTCAATCTATGGGTGGTGACCCCTTTGGGGGATGGTCACATGGCCCTTTCATAGGGATCACACATCAGATGTCCTGCATATCAGATATTTACATTATGATTTTAACAGTAACAAAATTACAGTTATGAGGTAGCAATGAAAATAGTTTCATGGCTGGGGTGAGCACAGCATGAGGAACTGGACTAAAGGGTCACAGCGTTAGGAAGGTTGAGAACCACTGCTCTAGGGAGTTTGGAATCATATTAAGAAGAAATATGATAATATGGTTGTGTGTGTTTCCTTGTTTCTGTTTGAAAGTGTGGGATGATTTAAAGTGGAATATTTTACCTTTTCATGCCTCCATTTTCCTTATATAGAACGTCACTGATAAGTATTACTTCACAAAGTACAGCACCTCAGTATAAATTTTTTTCTATTTGGAAAGCCACTGTAGCAGAAACACATACATAATTCATATATGTAGACAGTTGACTTCATATATGCTGACAGTTCACTGGCCATCAGATTCCTTGGCTGTAAAATGAGTATGTTAATGTGAACTCTGACCTCTAAGGTCTTTGGACATCAAGAGTCCATGAATGTTAGGTGATCAAATTTCTGTGTCAACAATGCAGACATGTTAATACTAGATAAAACTTTAAACGTTGTTTTTCTTATTCTAATTTGACCATTTTATTTTTGTGTAGGTTTTAGCTTTTAAAAATAGTTGCCTCCATTTTAAAGCATTTTTCCTTATCATACCTTCTACAAATAATTTCAGTGCCCATACTTCAAATAGAAAACTGAAGAGAGGTCAGAGTGAGTAACTTCAAATTACAGCACGGCCGTGGCAGGGACTCAGAGCTACCCCTCTCACACGGGTCCAGTGTTGCTCTGTGCTCCCTACCTGACGTCTTACTCACATGTGGAGATCATTTTCAATGGAAAACAGGAGGTATTTCTCAGACAATCATTTCCATTCATAATCATATATTGAATACTTGTCATATAACCATGTTGAACTTCAAAGTGATTAATTCAGAATTCCTGCATGATCCCTGCTTACAAAGGAAATATGAACTGAAGGTTTTTCTATTTACTCATCTTACTCTTTCTGATGTCTACTGCTCCCATGTACTGTGACACAAAAGATAATATTTTCTTTGACATTATTTAGCGTTCACCTCCTAAATAGAATTTGACATGAATGAAGACGTACAGAGAGGCAAAAATAAAGGAGGAAGTAGAGAATGTAATATTTTATTTCCTCTGCATGGCTTGCTGGTACTCATACATGGGAAACAGTTACTTTACAGAGCCAATTATGGGATAATATGGTTGATTCAAAAATAATTTTTCCTTCATTTAAGTCAATGGGGCATCAAGTCTTGCTGGCGTTAGCAGTTATCAAAATACGAGCTCTAATGATAGCAGACATAATAGAAGTTCTGATGAAGCAAAGCAATTTTACAAACCGGAATAATACCCATCACTAAAATAAATATCTGAGATAACCAACTTATAGAAAGAAAAGGTTAACTCTGGCTTAGGGTTACGGAAGTTTCAGGCCACTATAGATTACCTAAAAAAAGGGAAATTGGTAATGGCTGGAAACCTCCATAATCCTAAACCAGAATAAACTTGGTTCTCACTACAGTCTTCTAAGTTTATAGATCAAGGATTTATTGTAGTGATGGGAAGCCATAAGAACAAGGGATGACCATAACTTGAGCCAGGGTTGGCAATGAGTCCATAACATTGTAAACTGACATACTTTCTCATTAATCGTTTGTGAAAATGTATTGAGAATAGCAACTTTCTGTTCAGTATCCCTACATCCTGAACTTCCTAACTGCCTTTATTTCCAAGCCATTCAGGAAAGACCACTACATTCCTGCTTACACTAATTTGGCAGCTGAAGCAAGAGAAGCGACTTTTTTAGGGTCTTGGGATCAGGGACATTGATAAAGTTCAACCTCAGTTTTTGACCCAAAAGATCCCATCTATGAAAATTGAATTACTTGCTGCATTTGCAGGAAACAGATTATATGTTTTTTCATTGTAGAAACAAAGCCAAGAGACGCTTGTGCTAAGTTCTTAGACTTGAGAGAAAATCCATGACAGTGTTCTGATTAAGTGGTAAGGGTTACTCTATCAATATTCGCTCTTGTGATCACTAGCTCATGGAAATGACGATAATAAAAGTGAGTTGAGAAAAAAGAAAATTCAAGTGACTATTTTGCTTGTTTTGTGTTTTAACAACACTATGCACCTGGCTCTACATCCTTAATTGTTCTTATGTAATGTCAGATTACATAAGACAGATCTTACATAATTATTGACCAGATCATTATATAGCCCTGTGTTTCCCTTGGACAGAACTGTGTGCTGCTCCTATGACTATAAAATACTCCGCTACAGCTTGAAAGAAAAACTTAATGAGCAGGCTAGATAGAAAGTTCAATACTTTTGAAACCATAACTAACACTGATGATTTGTGGTGTGTCCACAATTCCTTTGATAACAAAAGCAATCTGTCCATAGGAGACATACATTTAATCTCAATAGCACAAACATCTCAATCTTATTCTACTGATTTAAACACAGACCTGAATGTGTATTACTTTCAGTCAATCTATGTTTTAAATTACTACTCTGTTTACTGTAGCTATCAGGACACGGACTTTTTGTATAATTATACCATTTACATTGCACTTTAATATATTAAGTAAATATACATTCCGATTTTTGCCTTTTATTTTATATACTTTGTTTCATAGCATATACTCAGAAAGCTTTGTAAGAGTGATTGCAGTGTTTAAACTATTCACTGAATTCTGGAATAGCATCCTCTGGAGATAAAGAACGAGACCATTGATATCAAAACCTAGTAAATCTAGCCATATCTAATAATCCTAAATGCTGACAATGAACTGTGACCACAGTTTGGTCAGAATGCATCTCTGCAGAAAAATGACCAGGTTGATTTTCATTTTGGAATACTATAGATCATTAATCAGACATGGAAAAAAAAACCAAGGGGAAAAGCTGAAAACCCTGTCTACCTCTTCCACTTTTTTCTTCAGCTATTGGAATTTAGGACTCTCTGGGTTAAAAATGAGTGATTCTCAGGCCAACCAGGATGCTTTAGGCATTCTCCAAATTGCCTTTGTTCCTTGTCCCCACCAGGAGAATGAAGGGAATATACCAAGCCAGGGGAACGATCCAGAGACATAAGGACCAAAGCTTTAGAGTCTGACTAAAACTTGAAGAGGAAATTCATGGTTTCTCACATGAAAAAATTGGTGGTCAAAGTACAGGGAAACTCAGCAACTGTAAGAACATGTGTGAGGGATGGAGCATTATTTCAGAAAGGGGGAATCCAGAAAATATTTTCAGTACTCAGAGGAAATGGACCGATAAACACAGGAAACCAAGATTCAAATGACAGCTCTTCAGAAACAGTAAGAAATCCCATAGGGAAGCTGAGAACTTGAAGATGAAAAGAGCCTAGGCAAAATCGATAAAGATATATGTGAGTAAATTATACCCCGAACTACAAAATGTGCACTACTTTCAAGTACACACTGCAGAGTCACTAAAGTCATACAAAGTGTCTAGCTACAGCAGAATTAAACAAGAAATCAGTACTACATCTCACAGTTTATTGGAGATCCAAATTTACAGACAACCTTACTGAAGGATGGACTGAAAAGACAGTGTGCTACAATTTATGTCTAAATATTATTGTACAGAAAATATCCATCAAATAACATAAAATGAAAGAATTACTCTGAAATGCCCAAACATTAAGTTCTGGGCAACAAGAAAAGCTTACAAAGGAAAACTTAAGCGTGAGGATTCCCAAATAAAATAGAGGAGGTGGAGAAACAAACTATTAAATACGTTAATTAACACTTAAGGTGAAAATGGTCCACACTTCCAGGAAAGGTGAACAATTCTCATCTCATTCACAAGCTCCCGTAGATCTATACCAAGGAAAGTCTCTTCACTGCTCTTTCTCCTATTCCACCCAACAAACCCAAACTCGTCACTTCAATCCTTCGCATCTTAACCTTTTGTTTGTTTGTATCCACTTTGGTGATTGGCTCTTGGAGGCATTAATGAATTTGCAATCTGAAGTGGTAACTTGAGATGATGATTGTGTAGGTTTTTTGTCCCAGAGCAGGAGCACTGCTGAGTGGTTCAGTGTTGTTTTCTCAAGGGTGGAAAGAAATATGTAAGCACAGATACACAAGTGTGTGTGTGTGTGTGTACATATATGTATATGCACAAGAGACCCTTCCAGGATCAGGGTTTCTTCTATGTATATGCACAAGAGACCCTTCCAGGATCAGGGTTTCTTCTATCTGGTGGTGCATAAAACTAGCATTTACTCTGAGAAGTCTTGGAGAAGTGAGGCCTGGGGAGTAGAAGGACAGACTTTAATCATCCCTTGCTGACAAACTAAGTGACACTTTCCAAGATGGTGCAAACTCTTGTAGAATTCATTAAACTTGCGTAGAACATTCCTCCCTGCTCCCACCCCAAGAGACCTTGTTAGCCAATTCTTGACAAAAAGCTACGGAGCATTTGTCAAGTGTCTGATGTAATAAGGAGGACACTGAAAGGAAAGGCATTTATGCCCCCAAATGGAAGAAAAGCTGTTATCTTTATCTTGGAAAACTTACTGAATGCATTAAAATTCAAGAGTGCTTTAAAATGCTCCTTAATTTCTTATTGCAAAATCATGTTTGGATAAACCTGTTCATAAAACAGATTCAAGCAAAGTAACTTATCAATGTGTTTGTCAAAAGGCCTGTGGTTTGAATAATCTGACATCATCTATTTTTATGGTACTATATTGAATTTGAGCTTCTGTGTTATAGAATAACTAATGCTCCTACTCAAATGTAAGTTATAAAGGGAGATACCATGTTTGCTTTGTTACAATATTTTCAGCTCTGGGATGTACAGAGTAGCGCCTACACAAAATGAGCCTTCAGTAAATAATAGAAAAAATAACAAGTTGTATTCTTTCAGCCCCATCTAAATGCTTTAAAAAACTAGAAAACATAATGCCAATAAAGTTCATATACCATCATATTACCGTTATGGTCTTCCCCCTCCCCTACCTCTCACGGTCTTTACAAGGCGCTCTCATCCACCCCTTTCTCCTCTCCCTTATTTCTTCCTTTGCTGTGTTCCTTTCTCTATTTTCCCCTTCAGATCATCACTTCCCACTTGGCCCTCCCTTCTGAAAGGGTGGTGGAGGTACTGATAGCTCTGATGAAGCTGCCACGGTGGAGGAAACAGGCTTGTGTAGCGTGTCCCTGGGGGACACCAAAGCAGGCTTAGTCCTCATGCTTCAAGTCTGTGAACTATAATTTTCATTCTTGGTAATGGCTCTGAATTTTGCAATATTATTTAACATACTTATCTTTATCTCTAAAAGAGAAGGAAAATGTTTCTATAAAAGAAGGAAACTAATAATGCTGATGTCCCACTATTTCAGCATTTCAGCACAAGAAGGAAGTTTACAGTCTTGTCTCTTCTCAATTCTTATGGACCTTAAATTTACCCATCTATGCCTCATTCTCACTCAGCAAGACCCAACCCTAAGCCCTTAACAACTAACTCTAGCTAGGGTTTGCAGTTTTTTCTTTAATTTGCATATATTATTTGGAATTATAAAGCAACTCATATTGTCCAAGCATATAAACTCTGTGTTTATTGGGTTTTGTTTGGTTAGTTTTTCTATTTAAAACAACAACAACAACAAAATAAACAAGCTTAAGTATAAAGACATCAGAGGCCAAGATGACATTTAGGTTGAGTCTTTGTGTACACTGTTATCTGTTGCTGAATTATAAAGTGCCCCCAAATTAGTGAATTAATGTGACAACCAGTGTATTTGCTGAGGAATTCATAGACTACAGCTGAGTGGCCTATTTTCTCCATGTGACATTAGTTGTGGTCTCTTCTGTGGCTATATTCAGATGACATGTCTGTTGATTTCTGAGTCACATTTGGCCGTGCTAGAGTTGGGTTCAAATGTCTAGATGGATTTACTGTCAAGTCTAGCAGCTCAGCTGTGATGGCTGAACCATTCTGGCTAAAAAGGCATCCTTCTGGTGTGGTATTGTAGGAGGTAGTTGGATCTCTTTACCAAATTCCAGTGTCTATCAGGAATGGATGTTCTCATTACACCTGATATCCTAATTCAGGTGGCATCATCTGTGCTCCATTATTTTCATTAAAGCTACTCAGAGGGACAAACAAGATTCAAGAAGTTCATTCACTTCTTGGGCAGTTTTAATATGTCTGATTTACCTCAATCAGTGTAATCTTTTCCAGTAACATCCATTTACCTGCAAATTTCATGGTGTTAATTTTCTTTACAGTTGAATAGAATTCCATTGTGTATCTGTATCATATTGTCACCATCCAGCCATCAGTTCTAGCTGTTGTGGTTGTGAGTAGAATGGCGTGGCAACGAACGCATATGAGTAGATATCTGTAGTAGGATATGGAATCTTTAATGAATATGCTTCATCTGGATGTTCTATTTCTAGTTTCTCAAAAAACTTTTGCATTGATTTCCATAATAGCTGCATGAGTCTACCCTCCCAGCAATAGAGATAAGGGTTTCCCTTTCCCTGCTCTTAACAGCATTTGTTATTCGATGACTACCTCATAGTCATTCTGAAGGAATCTCAAAGTACTTTTAATTTGAATTTCCTTAGCAACTAAGGATGTTGAAGACTTGTAAGTGGTTACTAGCCATGTGCATCTTATTTTGAGAATTCTCTGTTCATATCTACAGTCCATTTTTATTGGGTTGTTTGTTTCGCCTTTTGAGATCTTATTGTATTCTGGCCATTAATCCCCTGTCAGTTGTACAGATGGCAAAGGTTTTCTCTCATTTCACAGACTGCCTCTTCAGTGGGTTGTTTCCTTTGCTCTGTGGAAGCTTTTCAATTTCAAGAGGTCCCATTGTTAACTGTTGGGCTTCTTTCCTGAGTGACCAGAATCCTATTATGAAGTCATTACCTATGCTTGTAAGTTGTAACAACTTCCTACCTTCTCTTCTAGAAGTTTCATATTTTTGTTGAGGTTTTTGATACATTTGTAGTTGATTTTAGTGAAGAGTGACTTTAAATGATTAAACTATTCTCCCAACTAGGTGTCAGTCCATCAGCTATCTCTGATTGTTCTGGCTGGTTTTGTTAGTTTATCAATTCAAGATAAACTAGAGTCATTTGGGAAGAAAGACTCTCAATTGAGAAAATGCTTCTGTAAGGTAAGTCTGCAGGGCATTTTCTTGATTAATGGTTAATGTGGGAAGACTCAGCTTACTGTGCATTATGTGCCAACCTTATGCAAGTGATCTGGGGTTGTATGAGAAAGCAGGCTAAGCAAACTATGAAGAGCAAGCCCGTGAAAAGCATTTCTTCATTGCTTTGTTCCTGCCTTCAAGCTCCTGCCTCGAGACCTTATCCTGACTTTCTTCAGTGACACAATATGATCTGAGAGTAATGGGAAGAAATAAACTCTTTTGATTGTAGTGTTTTACCGCACCACAGAAATCCTCACTAAGACACTGATATTGTGTTTTTACTCGAACTTTTACTAGGCAATGAAAAGGTCCTGGTGTGTGATACCTAACACACCGTCAGAATGCACACACAAATATGCACATAAAGGACTGAATTTCAAGAAACATTTAGTTTTGCCTTACAAGAAACCTACTTGATTACCTAAGAGAAACAAATTCTAGCAACACTAAACTGACAGATAACTCTGGCTTTTCAGTTCTTGTCTCACATTCTTAAAACATCTATAAAAAATGTTTTCCTCTTTTTACTCAGATTACTACTTGATGTGGGGTAAGGGAATATAAGAGACTCAAGAAGGTGAAACAAATTAAGTAATTAAAATTTCTCTGCAGCTGGGCGATGGTGGCGCACGCCTTTAATCCCAGCACTCGGGAGGCAGAGGCAGGCGGATCTCTGTGAGTTCGAGACCAGGCTGGCCTATAGAGCTAGTTCCAGGACAGGCTCCAAAGCCACAGAGAAACCCTGTCTCGAAAAACCAAAATAAATAAATAAATAAATAAATAAATAAAATTTCTCTGCACTAAATGCCTGGAATAAGAAAAGAGGCTCACTATCAATGGTACAACTCACTCCTTGACACTAACCACACATCATTTTGGTTGTATTTAGAGAGCAGACTCCAAACTGGATCTTTCTTATCTATGGCTTTCATTATCTAAGGTAAGCTTGCACTTTAACACAAAAGTTGAGTTTGTGTCACAATGAAAACCTCTTAACATTGTGCTGTGGAAATGTCTCAGAAGGTAGATAGCCTGCTTTGTTAAGCCTGAAGATCTGGGTTTGAATTCCCAGCATCCACATAAAAGCCAGGTGTAGTGAAACCCAAGAACTGGAAGACAGATCCCAGGGACTTGCTGGCCAGTCAGTCTAGACAAAGTAGTAAGCTCCAGGTTCAACAAGAGACCTTGTCTCAAAAATGAGATGGAGAAGCAACTGAGGAAGACACCCTGATGTCAGTCTCTGCCCTATACACACACACAGAGAGAGAGAGAGAGAGAGAGAGAGAGAGAGAGAGAGAATATCTTGTATTGTCATCATAAACCAATAATGGTAATGAATTAGCATGGTATTTTCATATCTGAATTGTGTTAGGTATTAGTAACATAAGTGGAGTAACAACCTGTAAGATTCACAAGTATCAGAGTTCAATTGAGTAATCATAATTTTGACTGTAGGGGAACATATCAGCTAGAAAACTACATACATCTGATGTGGGATTCCCCTCTATCTTCTGTGAATATAAATTTCATTGGTTAAGAAAAAAGCTACTTTGGATTATGGCAGGGCAGAATATAACTAGGCCGGTAAACTAAACTGAATGCAGAGAGAAAGAAGACAGAGTTAGGCAGATGCCATGAAGCTACTGAATGGGAAGGATGTTAGAACCTTAATGGTAAGTCACAGCCTCATTGTGATATATAGATTAATAGAAATGGGTTAATTTAAGATGTAAGAGCTAGCTAGGAATACATCTGAGCCATCGGCCAAACAACGTTGTAATTAATATAGTTTTTGTGTGATTATTTGAGTCTGGGTGGCCAGGAAATGAAAACGCAGTCTCCATTTACATACATCCTCTAGGCACTAATTAAAATCTCTGAAGAAGAAGAGAATATAAATAGATTAAAGTAGTAGCTAATGAGTTTCTTAACAGCCTATAACAAAAATAAATATAGTGCATTGATATTTTGGTTAGATATTGTAAAATGCCACTAAATTTTTCTTTGCTTTACATGGTTCTTATTTCAAAGCTCACATCAAAGTAATCTCACCCATAATTACTTCTGAATCATTAAATAATTGGGAAATGTTTAAAAATTAGGGCCATCTCCACTGGGATCCTAACTATTAAGTAAGTATTCACAATTCTTTATTCACATTTAAAGGTATTATTACTATACTTTTTAATAAGCCAAATATGCCCCAATGGCTTTTTATCCTAAAAAGGACATCCTAAAGACTTTGTCTACATATGGCCAGTGGGTACCTGCTCTCATAGGACATCATTAGCTGTCTTTCCTACTGATCCAAGTAGGTCACTGAACAATTCATTTGTATGTAGAACAGTTAGATGAATTTTTCTTTTACATCATGTTGGTTTAGATTTCAACTATAATAGTTCATGTAATATTTACAATAGTTAGAATTTGAGGAATAGTATTTTGGAATGTTCTTGCCCAAATGTTTGAGATTTTTCAACATATTAAGTATAAGAATTGCTTCAGATATTCTTTTTTTCCATTTGTGTGTGAGTGTGTTTGTGTGTGCACACATGAACATAAATATGTGGTTGCATGTGACGTGTATGCAAGTGTGCAGAGGACAGAGAATACTGGGTGTCCTGTTATACTATGACCCTTGTAATTCCCTTGATACATGGTCTCTCACGGAGTCTGGAACCTGCTGGGGTTTTTTTTTTGGGTAGGCTCAAACTCTAACAATCCTTTGGTCTCAGCTAGCCCTTCTCCAGCACCACTTTCTGCTATACATTTGGCTGTGCCCAGCTTTTTTGTGGGGACTGGGGATCCAAACTTGGGTCCTCCTGTTATCACAGCAAGCATTTGACTACTCCTCAGCCCTAAAAATGACTTTATTGAAGAAAGTAAAAACTGAAATTTCTAAGAGGAGGAATGGTGAAAGTTTAAGGAAGTCAAGAATAGAGGTCCAGTGATTAATTTGTCTCAGCTAAGGAAAACAGTATCTCTGGATATGTCATAAATAAAACGGTCCTATTTAATCATCTGTCTGAGACTCTGGAATCACCTTAGAGAGCAATGTGGCTCTCCACAATAACACCAATTATTGGGAAGTCATGTTTTAAATGCATTTCTACTGTCCTATAAATAGCATAGAGCTAAGGCCCAGGATTTGCAGGAAGTGAAAGCTATAGTCTGTCAGCTTTTCATTGGTGTGCTAGTAGGGGCCTAAGAACTGGCCCCAGGACAGGGAATCTCTGATTTATAGTATTAGCCAGCCAATTTTCCACTATGGCTATTTTAAGCTGCCAACCAAACATCACTGTACAGAGCTTGAAGAGATGAGCAGCTTCTCTCTATTATACAGTACCATCTCAGGACAGATAAAAATAGATGTACATCACATCAAGAACACAAAAAATAATCAATTGGAAGATGATGCAGTATAAGTATAATTTTAATGTATCTATCATTTAGTTATTGCTATGTAATATTTAGTAGTGGTTGTATTTAACAAACAGCTTGCAAAAATTCCTGAAAATTTGACATTTGGATTGTCAAAAGTCAACCTGCGCTAGCTGGAGTGCTCCTCTAAGATCACTGATGTTCAGATGGCTGCAGGCAATAAGGTCAAGGAACAAAAGTCATATATAAAGTAATCAATCATAGGCTGTACCAGGCTTTTTCTCTTAGGCCACCAACCAGCTCCCAAATCATGACTTATCTAGTTTTGAATGCTCAATCTAGCTTAGCCATGTTTCTGGCTCTCTCTTTTAACTTATTAATCTGTTTCTCCTTATCTACCTTTGACCTCAGGGCTTTTTCATCTTTTTTTACTTCTGTATATCTTACTTTAACTGTTTCTCTGGCTGACTGGCATCTCCCCCACTTTTTGCTCCTAGTGTGTTCCTCATTCTCTCCTCCATCTTCTCTTGTTTTTCTCTTCTGTTGGACCTAGATGTCTCCTCCTATTTATTCTCTCTGACTGGCAGCCCCGCCTATCCTTTCTCCTGCTCAGCTATTGCCTTTTTATTAGACAAATCAGGTGCCTGGGGCAGGCAAAGTAAAACAGATTTTCATAATTAAGCAAACGCAACATAAACAAAAGTAACACACCTTTACACAGTTAAATAGTCTGCAGCATAAACAAAAGTAACACATCTTTGCCTAGTTAAAATAATATTCTACAACAATAGGTACTATACACCTTCCCTAAGACATGAGAATTTTATTGCAGACCTCTGTGTTTGAGATTATGGCCTCCCAAACTCTCTTGGTCTGCGAAGGAATGCTGAGTCACATACAGAATACACATATTCACAATTATCTAGACTTAATTTCAACTCTTTCAACTTTATAGTGGGTTATGCCCCATGTTTTGGTTGCCTTTTATTTTTTTTATTGATCCTAACTTTTTCCTGAGTTACTTTAAGATTTTTTTTTCATTATCACCTAAGCAGTCTTTTATCCTGACACATAAGCCAGGATTTTGAAAGATATTCCCCCAATTTCTTCACTTTATCCTTCAGTGTAACATCATCTTTCAAGAGAAAGAGTAAAAATAGTAGGAGTTGTTTCAAGCCTCCATTTGTAGCATAAATACTACCATCTCATTGGGCAAAGTTTCTTGGATGGACCCAAGAAATCAGTGGGAAGTCATTACAATGTGGACAGGCTATGCATGCATTACACAGGAAGAATTGAACTGTGAGTGTAATTAATCTACTTCATTTATCATCATCATCAGGAAAAAGTAAGACAGAATCATGGATTCAATGTGCTAAAAGCTCTGATTACCAATGCCCAAGATTTTTTTTAGAGGGGAGCTAGTTGTTAAATCAGTCTGTATGAATGTCTATCATACAAGAGCTTGTAAATACTGCAAAGTAGATTGTGAGGTGCCAGCTTACCAGCATGCCACTAAAATCATTACAAAATCCACATCTGATGCTTCTCCCGTATACAAGTCATTATATGATCAAGTTACTTTCCCGTAGCACATTAGAGAAAATAACACAGGCATAATTATCAGTTTGCAGGTTTTCTTTTTCTTAGTTACCTATTACACATGCAAATAGCCTAAATTAATTGTTCTAAAGATAGATGGCTCATCACTTCTTCAACAGGTACTATAAAACTGTAATTAAGTAAATATCATCCAGGAAATTACTTGAGTTTAAAGTTTCCAATTTGCTATTTTAAGCGTTCTTTAATTCTCACTAATTCTCTATTTTTCTATAAATTTACTTTCGATAACTCTAGGGTCAACAACAGTTTATAGTAGCTTATGAATTTTTATCCATAGAGATTTGAGGCTCTTAAGTTAGGCTGACCTTAGCAATATGGGATTTCTTTTTGCTACCCAAAGAACTTGAACATAGGTATATCCATGTATTATAAATAAAAATGGAAACTCATTCTATTTCAAATAAAAGTAAGCATGTTTTATAAACCCCAATACTTCTGCTACTGGGGATGCAGGAAGCATGGGTCTTTTCAATCTTGGAGCCACTCAATTCCATTTCACATCACAAGTGACCAAGTCACAGTTCAAGAAAGCACATAGTATTGGAAAAACTGAAAATGGATAGGTGTTGGTGTTTCTCTTTCTTTGGAAACAAGGCAACTATGACATGATTCTCCTTTGTGGGTTTAATAATTTTTCATTCTTAAAATTAACTCATGGAATATTGTTTTCATATGGGGTTTGCAAGCACACTCCACCTTCTTCATGTCTTCGTCCCCCTTTCCATACTTGCACATCCATATTTATTGACACTCCTTTGATTACAGAAAGAAATTGAACTAGCCTACATGTTAATCAATAGGTGAATGGATAAAGAAAATGTGTTTTTCTAAAAAAAATTCTAACAGTTAGTTGTGAAACTATACCTCTATTTCTTTCATACTGAAGGAAAAACTGAATATATGCACAATACACACTTTTACCTTCTTTCTCATATACATATATGTATATACAAAGTATGTGTCTCTATGTGCATACATGTGTGCATATGTGTGTGATTGACTGTGTGTTCGTGTGTATGTGCATGTGCATATGTGTAGGCTGAGGCAAGAAATCACAAGTTCAAGGACTGCCTGTGCTACCTAGGGAATTTAAGGCCAGCCTGGGTATCTTAGTGAAATCCTGTCTCACAAAAAAAAAAAAAAAAAAAACCCACAAAAACACAAAAAGAGTTTAAAACAAAACAAAAAAGGAGTTTAAAACAAAGCTGGGAATACAACTCAGTGGTAGAGTACCTGCCTAGCACATAGAAAACCCTAGATCCAATATCTACCCCTAGGAAAAAATAATTCATGTTCAGGTATTTTTAACAGTAAAAAGGTCACCATATTAGAATTATTTAGCTACATTTTTATATTTAAAAAAAAACTGTACCATCACTCTAGAGAGCAAGATAAGGTGTGGGTGATGATTTGGTAGCATGTGCCTAGCGAAGTCTGGGAGAATGAATGACTCAAGCAAGGAAACATGAGTTACTTGGAAAATAATGTTATAATATCATAATGTATGAAAGAAGATACATAAACTGTTCCATATTTTGTAAGCATAAAGCTTATACAGAAGTAATTGAAAATCTCATAGACAAATTCAGGCATGTCTCAATGAAAAACCCATTAAAGTTAAAAATAAAAAAGTTAATATAAGATGTTTTATTACAGGTATATGTAGGTAAAGAAAAATATAGTAATATATGATAGATATGCATTTCAAAGTCAACCAGAATTGAGCAATATTCAGAAACCCAGATTTTCAAATAACAGCATGTTTAGACCAACTTGAGTGATTTTATAGTTAGATAAAATAGCAGAGAATTAATCTGAGAAATAATATGAAGGTATTTTATGGTGCTCCCAAGGTCTTCTCTTAAATAAAATAGTACATTTCCTACTACGTCATCTCATGCTCCTTAAGAAGCCACTGCATATACAGCACACATACTTTCTTTTTTTTTTTTTTTTTTTTTTTTTTTTTGGTTTTTTCGAGACAGGGTCTCTCTGTGGCTTTGGAGCCTGTCCTGGAACTAGCTCTGTAGACCAGGCTGGTCTCGAACTCACAGAGATCCGCCTGCCTCTGCCTCCCGAGTGCTGGGATTAAAGGCGTGCGCCACCACCGCCCGGCAGCACACATACTTTCTATAAAAGAATGCAGCTTTCCCGATCTTCTGCTGGAGAAAAGGCAGTCTGGGTCACACAGGGAATGACTTCCATATCCCTTTCCAGCAGTGGTTCTCAACCTTCCTAATGCTGAGATTCCCTAATACGGTTCCTCATGTTGTGGTGACCCCCTCAACCAAAAAAATTATTTCATTGCTACTTCATAACTGTAATTTTACTACTGTTATGAAGCCTGATGTAAATATCTGAAATGCAGGACATCTGATATGCGACCCCTGTGGGGGTCACAACCCACAGGTTGAGAACTGCCACTGCTTTCCAGAGTTCAGTGGTTGACTCAGCAGTAGTCATGCGCAGTGTGCAGCCAAGAGAGCAGCATCACTGCACTTTAGCTTACTGTCCTTCCAGTGTTCGGGATGACTATTTATTCAGATAGCTTTCCCTACCTGAAACTGATCTGTCATTTTTGTTCCTGCGCAGAAATAGTTACTCCCTCTGCTGCAGCTCCTGCTACTTTTTGTCTTACTCTAAGTTGTACTGTTCTTGTAAAAATATGGAACATCAATATTTACAAATAACTTGGGAAAAATGTTAATGTTCTTTTATTTCTCTCATTCTCCTTATTTGCAGTTCCCTAAATCAATACCCTCAAAGTATGTTTACTAAGAATGACAAGTCAACTGTACCGTCTTAAAACAACTCAGTACTATGGAAATATTTTTTAAAAGTGTGTACCAAAGGCATGATGCCATATTCTATACATTTTCATATGAATTATGGTCTCCTTCTTTCTAAAACCCAATATTTTCAGTATATAACAAACTAGGAGAAGTAGGTTGTTTGCGTGAAGGTACAATTCCCTCTCTCGGGTATTCATGCTCAGAATAAAGTCTTCTACTTGCCAGTGTCTTAGCACTTAGTGCTTTGCCGTAAGAACTAAAAAATTTGTTAAACTTTGTTTGCAAACAAGTAAGAGTGCATTTGTTGATTTTAGTGTTTAAGCCAAATCCATGATGGGAGACTTTCTGCCCATTACCCACCAACTATGAGAGAGGAGAAAAGAGAGGGAGGTAGAGCGGAGGGGAAGGTTTCTGTGGTGTGTGGGTTGAGGGATCGCAAATAGATATGTTCACGGTTTCTAGAGTAGAACTGTAAGCTGTAAATTATCTTAAAACTTTGACGTAGAAAACTTCCTATAAATTTATCTTCTATCTCCACTTAGAAGTCATTGTATTTATAAAAACACACAGGCCTGAAGAGTGAGAAACAAAGCACAAAATAGAAACTTTGAAGCAAATTTAACACATCCCTATTACCTATATTACCTACTTGTGAGGTGTCAGGGGAAAAAAATCAATCCTTGGTTCTGGCTTGTACAGATATGGCTGCTCACCCACAGGTGTAACTATACAGTCAACTGCTACACATGAAGGTTTGAAACAAAGCCATCATACACTGTGCTTTACAAAGTCCTAGATGGTTTCAAGACACGGGAAAACTACCACACAAGCACACAGAAGTGAAATGCTTGGTTTGTTCTGTTCACATGACACCAGACAAACCTGACTGACACACACTGGTGTGGATCTTTAATAACACTTGTTTGGTTTCACACGTGTGAAGGTGCTCTTAAGGAAGAGAGAGGATAAACTGACTCCTGGGAGCTTACAACAGACCAACAAGTATCTGTTTGGCTTTGTTCTCTTTTCCTGCCTCCATACACCTGCCTAACTATTATCAAACAAGAAATGAAAGATAAGAAAATTATCCATAGACAATTATAAACCCATAAAAGGGGAAATATTATGGAGCAGAAACCAGGACAACAGAACTAGCAATGGAGTGTGTGGCAAGAATGAACTATGTTCAGTCTGCTCTGGAGCTAACTTTGCAAGCAGTTGACTGGCTGAACTCGTATCAGTCAGCCTCCTCTTCCGCAGTCTTAGGAACAAGTACTGCTATTGAGAACTCAGTTGTGTGAGGCAGATAAATCACTATTTAAGCTGCATAACATTTTTGTAAAGGAAAATTAGCTCAATGTGGGACTGTATTGCAAGAGAAGCATCATCTGAGACACCAATGGGATAGTCTTCTTTATCACAACTACAGCATTAGCTAAATCCACAAATGTCTGTGGGACCTGCTCTATGAATATGTGAAATGAGACTTCGTCTACGCATTTCATGGACTGTCAACACCTCCCATAGCATGGAGGATTCGCTCAGAATCTGTCCCACAAAATGTGCATAGCCAGTAATACTTTGTGGGTATATGACATTTGTCCTAAAAAGAATCTTGACATAGCCTGATTTAAAAATCTTAGCTATAGAATAATCAAGATACTGTATGAAATATAACTAGACTGTAGCATTTATGTAATCTTCATATGTTAGGCATAATTAGCTTTAATATCACCTGTGAGACCTGCTGGAATTACTTTTTCAGCTTAGAACACAAAACTTCCAGAAGACTGTTATGTGGAATGAGAAAGCTATTTTTATCAACTATGAATATGAACAGTCACACACTGACAAATACTGAAGATAATTTTTGAATATGGAAAATGTAAGTAGCTGAAAAGCATTTGTAATCAAACAGTTCAGACGGCTGCAAGCTGCTCCACAGGCAGCAGACCACCTCCACTTATGGTGCCCAGATCCAGACATTGTGTCTTTAGCACATGAAACTCTAGAGCACATTCAGAGAGCAACAAGGACACAATCATGAGACAGCCTGCAGTATCTGCAAAGAATGCATCTAGAGAAAAGAAATTCAGAAGAGAGGTTTTGAGACATAGGAGGGGAGAAAGAGAGAAAGAGAGAAGGGACGGATGGAGAGAGGGATGGGGGAGAAAAGGAAGGAAAGGGAGACCGACAGAGAGACAGAAAGACAGAGAGACAGATATAAGAATATTTAAGTGTTTCTTGTGCCTCTAAGATAAGTCATCAAATGTTGACTCACTATAACAAGATGATTAGCTTGTTTTTTTTTTTTTTTAAAGTAGAACACACTACTTCAAGAGGCAACAGTTTCCCCAGTGTTAGACATACCCACATGCAACTTAGTGTGGATAAGGTTTATATTGAGGAAAGGTGGTAGAAAAAGAAAAAGTTCACCAATCTTGAGAAAAATTTAACACTTTTATGAATGTTACACGATATACACAAACACAGACTGGAACAATAATGACTCATTTATGTATTCCCCAAACAGAGTGCAAACAGTTAGCAAAAGGTAATAATCATCTATTTATATACCCTTCACTATTTCCACTTCTTAAAATTCCTCCTATGAATAGCTACTGACATCTTACCTTGATAAGTATATATTCACTTATCTGTAATATAAAAGTGATAATTTGCAGTAGGAAAAAATCCTGATAGGAAAGTATCTTTGTTTCATCACATCAGTCAATAATCTCTCCCTCCCTCCCTCCCTCCCTCCCTCCCTACATTCCTTCCTTCCTCCCTCCCTCACTCTTTCCTTTCCTCCTTCCCCCTCTGTGTGTGTGTATGTGTGTGTGTGTGCTAAGTTTACTTACCTAAAAAATTCTCACTTTTTAATTCTAGGCTTTTCAAGAAGGCCTAGTTCAGAAAGGTATGATAGTTTTGTACACAAAGATATTACAGACAAAGTCTTCAGACCAGACGTGACTGTTAAATTAGCCATCCTTATACGAATGGGTCTTTAAGAGAGAAGACATATATTGCACTGCTCCAACAGTACAATCAAAGCAGGATCTGCTACCAGGCCACCTCTGTGCTATATTTAAAGAGACACAAAACCAGTGGTTCTGGGGAGCAGTTTTGAATTATGTTAGAATATACCAAAGGTCCTATTTGTCAGTAAAGAACAAAAGGATTTTGGGTGTAATTGCTTACACCTATAATCCCTGCACTTGGTGAGCAGCCTGTGCTACATAGGAAGTACAAGTCAAGACCCTCGTCTGCCATTCCTTTATCCCCTGAAACAAAATGACTTCACTTTAAGCATAAGGCAAAGTACATCCTATATAAATACATTGTGAAGGCAAGAAAAGTAATTTGCGGCAAATTATGACATTATGACTTATTACACTATATACTTACCCACCCCTCTGCTCATCATGGAGACTTTATTTCCAAGATTTCTCAAAAGGAACTTAGTCAAGTCGATGCCCTTGAATAAGATGCTGTTCTGCAGTAGATGATGAGTAAGAAAAAGCAGGACCACTGAGGAGAAGAAGAAAACACGGAATAGTTTCATCCATAAAGAAGATTCTTCATTTCCCCACTTCATTCGTCCCCAAATTCCTCCACCAACAAAAACTCCTTTAAATTTTGACTAGTGACAGCTCAAGACAACCTGATCTATGGCCAGTTTAGTTTAGCTTTATTTGTTTGTAAACTTAGAATAACAATACCTAAAGAGTTTGCTTACACTTTTAATCTACTGATTAAATAGCTACTTGATTTTAAATACTGGGGAAACATACAACTGCTGTTCCTTATGGCATTATCATATATAGTACTACATATGTGTATTATAAAAAAGTAAACTAATATAGAAAATACTGACAATTTTAACATTTTTGACAATTTTGGAAAGATAATACTGCAACGTCACTATCATTATCTATTTTTCCTTTTTCCAACCCTAATTATAATAATTCCTAACCTATAATACCTCAAATTTTTGCCTAAACTGTAATAATCTTTCTATCTCTCTAGTTTCCTTCCATTCTGTTCATCAAATAAAACAGACTAACCTTCAGCACTACTTTGCAATTTTATGACTGCCTGATGCTATCTCAGCATCAATAACAGAAAATGGCAGCACTGTAATATACTGGGAAGTACTGGTTAACTGTTCTCATGCACTGACATTAGTGGTGGTTGAGATTAAACAGGGGACATAGAAAAGATGATGCTGATGATTATCAGGGAGAAAATCAGAAAGTGAACCAATCAGAGGAGAAATAATTAATTAGTAACAATGACAAGAATGTTCATAAACATGTTCATTAGACACCTGGAAACAGAGCAATACCTTGTTTAGATTTGAGGGCCAGAAACAGGAATCTGAAAATAAACGTGAGAGACTAAGCATGGAGAAGAGATTAAAATTCATGAGCATACATGAATTCCTCAAGGAAACAGCTTTAAACAGGAAAGAACATAATGTCAAAGGTTGGACTTTAAAGAATATCTACCCCCAAGAGGACAGAACAGGAGCTAGAGTTGAGAAGCGGTAATCTCACAGGCAGGCAGAGATCTAGAAGAGGTCAGCACTACAGAGGTTCAGCAGAAATAAAATGCTGAACTATCAAAGGGGGAGCAGATGAAAGAAGGCCTTGATATTTTAGTGTTTTGAAAACCTTTACCAAATTGAAATGACTTTTGAAGAACAAGAATCAGAAAGCTATAGATTAATGATAAGTTTTATGAGGACCAATAGTAAATGGGGTTGATTTAAAAAAAAAAAACAAAAAACTTCTCCAGCATTTCCCAGTTTATGATGAGTTTCTTATATACAGTGGAACAAATAATAACAATCTGGATAGTAACTTGTCCAAGCAAAGCTATTTTTTTAATTAAGGATATTTGACGGTGGGCAGAGACATAAGTATGATGAGGGAATGGAAAGAGACTAAAGAACCTGGAGATAGAGAATGTAAGGTGATGACAAACACTGGGCGGGGCACAAGTGAGGGAAGAAGTAGCAAGTTTTACTAATCCTATTGAATCCATGAGAGCAATGAGCTAGAACTTCAACCTTTATTCCCTGCCCCAGGATATTACTTTCATTTTTGAAATTAAAAACTTTATAGATCTACTGAGCTATGACTGACAAATAAAAATTTATGTTTATCATGTTTAAATATGTAGGTATATACTATTTATAAAAATGATTAGCACAAACTTATCATGCCATTTGCTTCAGCTGTGTGTGTGTATGTTTCATGGGAGCATATGTGATCTACTGTAGGGGCAAATTCCAACTATGGCACACATTTCTGTTATCTACAAACCTCGTTTTATACGTAAGTCCCAATACTCACTTAAATCACAACCAAGATTCTCTTTTCCTCTACCATGCACAAATAACCAAAACTCTACCACTAACTTTAGCTTTTTGTTGTTCTTCTTGTTGTTTAATTTCACATATAAGTGAGGTCTTGCACTGTTCATTGTACTGTATCTGGATTACTTTATATAGCATAGTGCCCTCAGCACCCATTCATGTTCATACAAATGGTATGATCTCCTTTCTAAAGGTGAATAATAATTTATTGCATATTCACCAACCAACAAATGCTCAAGCTCTCCCCATATCTCAGCCTTGAATGATATTGTAAACTAACACGGGGATGCAAATATATTTAAAAGATACTCTTACTTTCAGATAATGTCCAGTGGTGGAATTGTTCAGCCACAGGGTAACTCTTCTACTATTATCTTGAGACTCCTCTGTGTTGCTTTTCCCATAGTGCTTGTACCAATTCACATAATTTACATTTCCACAATGGGGTACAAGGCTTCCTTTATTCTATGTGCTTGCCAGTACATGTTTTCTTTAAACTTTGTAATAATTATGTTAGCTGATATTGTGGGTTTTTACTTCTATGATTAGTGATGTTGAGCATCTTACATCATTTCTTATATCTGTAGGTATTTTTGACGTCCACTTTGGAAAAATGTCTATTTATGTTCTTGTCCAGTTTTTAATTGGGTTGTTTGTATTTTGCTAGTGGGATTCTTAAATGTTTATAAACATATGTTCTACAATTTTTTCTTGCATCATTAAGGATGCTTCTCTGTGTTATTTATTTTGCTATGCAGATACCTTCCATTTTAATGCAGTCTTCATCTACTTTTTGATACATGTATTTTTGTGTCAAATTTGAAAATCCACTTTTAATATCTTTGTCAAATGTTTACTCAATGTTTTCTTCTTTTTATAGCTTTGGATCTTATGTTTAAGTCTTTGATCTATTTTGAATTAATTTCTGTATGGTATAAGGGAAGGTCCAATTTTTCTTGTTATATAAGAGAAATTCGGGTTTTTTAAAATCCCATTTATTGAAACCTTTCTATAGTATGTATTCTTTGTACTATAAAAAATGGAGTTCATGCACATTAGTATAAATTCTTAGTTTTCTATTTGGTTCCATTAGTCAACAGGTCTCTTTTTATGCTAGTAGCTTAATGTTTTGATCAGAACAGCTTTTTAATATAGCTTAAAATCATAAAGTGTGGTATTATCAGTTTTGTAGCTTTTGTTCAAGATAGTTTTAGTTCTTTGAAACGTTTTATAGCTTATAGCTTCCTGACATTAATGAGGATTTGTTGGGTTTCTGTGGAAAATGTCACGCAGTTTTGTTAGAAATTTCATTGAATCTGTACACTATATTGGTTACTGTAGACATTTTGATGCTATTGTTCAGATATATATATATATATATATATATATGTAAATTGATAACTACCCTTTATCTGCCATTTAAAAGTTATTTATTCAATGTTTGACAGTTTTTACTTTACAGACCTTCCAAAACATTGGCTAAGTTTATCTTCTAAGCATTTTATTTTTTTAGTGACCTTATCTTCTATTATGTGCACATGTGCATGTGAGGATATGTGCACAAATTCAGGTAGCTGTGTGGGCCAGGAAAGGGTGCTGGATTCTTAGAGTTGTTTCTGAGCTGCCGGCGCATATACTGAGGACTGAACTCTGGTCCTCTGCAAGAGTAGTATGAGTCCTTAATGGATGAGTCAACTTTCCAGACCCCTTTTTATTCTTTCAGATGCTACTGAAAATAAAATTTCTTACTGTTTTTTCATTTTAGAGAATCCTTTATTAGTATATACAAACACAACTAACTTGCACGTTGACTTTTTATCTTGTAACTTTGCTGAATTTATTGACTTTTGTGGCATTTTTGGAGGGTTTTTTTTTGTTTTGTTTTGTTTTGTTTTTGTTTTTCGAGACAGGGTTTCTCTGTGGCTTTGGAGCCTGTCCTGGGAGGTTTTTATATATGAGACTTAGTCATCTGTAAACAAACAACTTAGTTTTTTTTCTTTCCTGTGTGGATGTTTTTGCCCCACCTAATTGTTCTGACAAAGACTTTCAGTACTTTTTTGAATGAGCATTAGTCCTGATTTAGAGCTAAAAAGCTTTTCACTGATTTGTATTACCAGTGCATTTGTGACATCTGGTCTTTATTTTGTCAAGGTATATTCCTTGTATAATTAAAAATTGGAAGGCCTTTTAAACATGAAAGTTTGCTGAATATTGCTGAATGTTTTCTTATATCTATTGATGATCATACAACTTTTATTTTTCATTATGTTAATATATTGCATTAACTAATTTGAATATGTTAAACCATCATCCTGTCTTAAAAGCCTTGGCATGATAATCATAAATTTAATCCAAATACAGATGTTCTTGATGTTTTAAAATGATTACTGAGCTAGTTCAAGAATTTTGTACTACAAAAATTATTACATTTTAAAAAAATGAGAATCTAGGTCTCCCAAAATAACAATATTCTAACTTTTTATTCATGGTTCATACTATATTATTATTTGCATTATCTCATTTGATCTTCATAAGTCAAGACACTATTTGATTCAAGGCAAATTAATTTAATATATTTTATTGCTTTCAACTTTCTATCAATCATGAATTTTCTTTTGTCCTGATGTTCATAATAAAGACTATAGCAATGTTATGAGAAAAAACTTGAAAAACACTGCCTTCATTTATTATGTATTTTGTGATTATTTCTTGGGTTTTGGTCCTCTCTTGATTTTCATCTAGGCATAGAGAATTAGGATGTGCCTGGTGTAGATCATAAAAGACAGATTTAGCATACTCAAAGGTTCTGTTGCCTTCTTTCCTTCGGCTTTGATTAAAAAAAATCTTAGGCAATTTGAAGTAATAAAATTAAGCACAAAGTATTGCAATTGAATTTAATGATTTAGCATATTGTATGGAGTGTGGTACTTGGAGAAGTCTTAACAATATGTGCCTAAAACTATGCCACAAGGGGAATAAAAATGTTTGGGAAGAAGTATAAATTCTTCTGTACTTACAAGGTCAGCTTGTATGAACAGCTAACTATAACTGACAGAAAGGTCTATCTTACGTCTCATACAAGGTGTCTGACATAGAGCAAAGATAGATCATTATAGACTATGATGTGTTCCTTTATATTTTTATTAAAATTTTAAACTTAGTATGACTATATATGGATTGATAAGAATTTTAACTTCCAAAGGTGACTTTCTATATTGATAGAAAAATCTAAAATGATGTGATACCAGCAATGTTTGAAAGAAGAATTGGTTCTTTGTCTTTCGGCTAAGCTCAAATGAAGAAAGGTTCAAAGGAAGTGGGACTGTTTGGCTGTGGGTTTGAATACACATGACAAGAGGGAGAATTATTACTTGCAATACGGCTGCATAACACTCTCCTCCAAGATTACATTCCATGCCACAGAAAGGACCTTAAGCTGGAAGGTAAACAACTAAAAGTAGCTTCAATAGTTTCAGTCCCTGAAACTTACCAGATTCACTAGGCCCTCCCTCCCTCCCTGCCACAGTAAGCAGTAAAAGCTGAGTCCCCTTCAGACCAAAGGCCCCTGAGCCACAAATGAGGCTCTCAGAGGAGGAAAGCTGCAAAGACGACTCTAAAACCATACCTGCTGCATGGAAGAATCAGAAACCTGCCCAGCTGCCTGGAAGAGATTTGGACCAGTCACTTGGAAAGTATACTTTCTCACTTACTGAGCTGCCTACAAGCTGTGCTCCAAGTTACCCAGGTTTGGTGAGCTGTCACTTATGCTGCGAGATGGCGGGGTCTTGGTGATATGGCTGCCTGAATCATTTCTGCTCCTCTAAGTAACCCCTCCCCCCATACTTTTGTAAGTAACCCTAATAAAACTCATTGGTTCACCAAGCTGACTTCGGTGGTATCTGAACTTTGGTTTGTTGAGGATTCCCTGCCTAGGGTAAGCAGATGTGTGTGTTGTATCTCCTCAGGAAAAGTTCTGTCACATGACAAATACTAAAAGAGGAAAAATTAAGGCCCTTGTTGGAGGCATGTTTGTGTTCAAAATAAAGAAGAGTTTAGATTAGCACATGAGGACTTCATCACTATAAGTAGAGAGCTTCCTGTCAAAAGCTCTAATGTTGGGTAAGGTACTGATTAGGATATGAATGAGGGACTTCTCAAATTTGATTCAATTCTTGATGTACACTAACTTAATTTTTTTACACTAACTTATGAATTATAGCATAGGTAACTTAGTTGTCTTTATAAGAGAACTGGAAGTAACAATTGTGAGAATAAGCCAGCAAGGATATTGACTGGGGAACATATCTACACAAACTGCACCCTTTGGGCTTGGCCTCAAAAGGTAGGAGCTTTGACTGTGGCAGCGAACACCTCAAGCGGATAAGTGATATGTCCTACTTTAAATGATATCTGGGAATATCAGAAAGAAAGGTTATTGGACTAGGATGCTGACTTCCACTTTTATGTCTATAATGGCATTCCTTTCTATTCCTAGTTGTTCCTAGTAGTTTGCTTTAAGTTGGTGACTACAATTTAAGCCTGCAATTTCTTAGTTCTGTCTGGTGGCTCTTTCTGACTGAAGAGTAGCCATATCTTTGGTACTTTGGTACATGTCTGGCCTGAAAAGTAAATGTCATGATTTTTGATAAAGGTACCTTGTTCTTAATATGATGGTTCATGGCCATTCTATTGGATCTCAGTGACTTTTTAAATACCGAGACACTTTTTTTTTGCAGTCACAGAAAGCAAAACTGCTGCCTTCCCTGTTATAATCTGAATCTGCTTCAATTTTTTCGATCTAGTTGGTGATGCTATTTTGGAGACTGTGGAGAACTTGGAAAGCGAGACCGGGGTGGAGAAGCAGGTCACTGGAGACAGAACCTTGAAGGAGTTTTATCCTTGATTGCTTCCCGCCACTCTCTATGCTTTCTCATCTGTCATTGCTGGGACATATCTTCTCCACCATGATAGACTGGCAATGCTGAAACCGAACCGAAGTAAACCATCTCTCTTTTAAGCTATGTCAACAGCTTGGGGATAGTAACGAAAAGTAACTAGTACACCCTCTTTGCCCATGATGCCCTGTTCACAGTCAACTGAATGTGGTCCCCAATTGGGAGATATAATATATATACATATACATATACATGTACGTATACATATATAGTATATATATTCCCGCCACCTACTATACTGTCCTGAATATACCCGGTGATAATTGTATGAATTAAAGTTTATGAATGCATGTTACATTTTTGATTGCAAGTAAACTATTTCTGTAGTTTACAGTTCCCTTTGTGATTTGTAAATATGAGAATTCTCTGAAAGACAAACCCACTGTGCTTTGGCTGTCAATATCCAGTTCTACTGAGCCAGGCTTCTGAACATAAGAAATTCATCCGATAACTACTGTCTTGCCATTTCTCTTGGCAGGTAGTAATTTGCTCTCTCCTTAGGGACTCTCCTACCTTAATACTGGAATGTTTTTGTAAACTTCAAAACAGAGATCCATCTTCATTAAGCCTTTTAAGGTCATAATGAGGACATTTCATTTACGGATACCAAATTATCCTACACAGATTTTTATTATCAATTCGCAATTGTGCCAGGCTTCCTCGTGGGCTTATTATATCTAAGGCGGTCCTTCCATTTTTTGAGACTTCAGTTAATTAGCTACAGTTGTTTATGGCTAAATGTATGCGACCAGAAAAGGTAGCATATAGAGATCTATGTGCAAATTGTTTTTATTGGTGAATATCAATGTTTGAAATTGGAAAAAATCAGGAAACGGGGAACTTATATAATTACCAATAATAAACAATATAAAGGGGAGAAGGACTTCTTTTGATCCTGTGATATCCAGAAATACAAAAGTATTCAGAATCAGCAAATGGGAACAGAGGCCAAGAGGCTGTCGCCTATATCGACTTTATTTTTAAAACCTTTGCCCCGTCATGAGTGTGCTGCAATATTTCAGGTGCCACTGAAAGCAACGGGGCGTGCAAGTATAGCATCCCTGGAGGACCACAGGTCCCTCTTCGTCGTTTTCTATTGTGACAAAGAGCAGGTGATGTGCTTCTGCCTGCATTTGTAGCCAGAACAATGCCCGGCCCAGGGAGAGCACTGAAGACTTGTTCCTTAGATGAGTGACAGAGAAGGTAGGCTGACAAGTGGCTGTCACCCGGAAGCTGCCTCCTCAGCAGCTAGCCGGAGGCTTCCCGCTGCCTCACCTGTCCTGCAGCACCGACCTGAGTGCGCGCTCCCTGCCCCGTGCAGTCTTCAGGTGGCGGCTCATTTCTCACAGCAGGGCCTCGTGAGGCGCGCAGACCCGGGCTAGACAGGGAACAGGGACCCTGAGTGGCCCAGGCCTCAGTTTCCCAATCTGTGGTTCACAACCAACCTGCGCGCGCGCTCGCCTCGTCGCAGCATGGGTGAGCAGTCCGGCTCTGCCTGGCATTGTGAAAGCTAGCCAAGCCGCCATCGCCAGGCGAGTGAGCGCGCGACCCGCCGAGCAGCTTCCCACGGCCCGCGCTCGTCGTGGCGCGCTCGCTCCGCTGTCCTTCGCTTCCAGAGCGTGGCGGTGCGGGCTGCGAGGCCTGGGAAGCCGAGGGCGCGCGTGCGCGCGGCAGGCGGGGACCGGGGCTCGGAGGGAGGCCGCCCGGCGCGCGTGCATGCGCGCGCGTGCCAAGGACCCTGGGTACGGTCGGCGCGCCCGCCACAGGGAGAGGCAGGTTAGAGCGCGCGCGCGCGTGCTCCGCGGGCTAGGTGCGGGATCTGCTCAGGGCGCGTGCTCGCGGCAGGCAGGGGGGCGGGGTCTGCGCGCGGTAGGCGGAGGGGGCGGGGCCCGTGTGCGGGCAGGTAGGCGCGTCCACCCCCAGTTCCCCCCTCCCGTGCGCGCGCGTGCGCGCGCGTGCGCGGCCCTCCCTCCAGCCGAGAGCGCGCTCCTCCCGCGCTCGCGCCGGCCGGCGTTCAGTCTCCGAGCCGCGCACTCGGAGGAGCTCCTGCCGCCGTCGCCGTCGCTGTCGCTGTCGCCGCCCGCCGTCTCCGTCGCCGTCGCCTCGGGCCGCGACTCCCGACCGGAGGCTCTGCCCGCCCCTCAGCCGTCTCAGGCCTTTCCCGCCCTTCGCCCCGCCGGCCGCCGGCGCCTGGCTTCGACGCGGGGTCGCGAAGATGGAGGTGCCGCGCCTGGACCATGCCCTCAGCAGCCCCAGCAGCCCCTGTGAGGAGATCAAGAACCTCAGCCTGGAGGCCATCCAGCTGTGCGACCGCGATGGTGAGGCACGGTGACATCGGCGGGAGACAAAAGGACGCGGGCGGAGGGGGTCCGGTCCGGTCCGTGGGAAAGGGCGCCTCTCGGGTCCGAGGGAGAAGGCTGCCGGGGGAGAGGAAGCCTCTCGGGTCCGCGGGAGAAGGCTGCCAGGGATGAGGACGCCTATCGGGTCCGCGGGAGAAGGCTCCGAGGCTCGGGTCCGTGGGAGAGGGCTCCACTGGGAAGAGGGAGCCGTTCGGATCCGCGGGAGAGGGCTCCGCTGTGGAGAGGGCGCCTCTCGGGTCCGCGGCCCGGTGCTGCCTATTTCTGCAGCAGGCAGGTCCTGTATCTCCCGGTACAGCCGCCACCGCAAAGGCTAGCTAGGTTTCCCTCACCAGAAACTTCTCCATCCCCGAGCAAACCTCCTACCCCGGCAAGTGTCTACCTGGGGTAAGCCTCGTAGAGTTTTAGTCGGCGGGCGGAAAAGCTGCGTTTCAGCACCAAGGACAGACACTAGGTTCCTGGCTCTGGGCAGCGAGCGATTCTGAGAATGTCAAAAAAATCTGTACAGGACTTGGTCCTCTACATCTGCTGGGATTCAGTGTGTGTGGAGCACGTACTATGGTGTGTTGATGTGTCGGTACTCTATTGTTAAAGTTGGCAGCCTCCGGAAAAAATATGATTGATCACAGGTCCGAGTGTTAAAGTGCAGTGTGGGCCCAGAGCGGTGTGCTGGACTAGTTGGAGGATTAGTGTTGTTGCAGTGATTTGGAATAAAACTTCATTTGTAAAGAAGTCGTCTGATTGCTGATTGGCCAGATAATTGTAAAATTCTGCATATAACACAGTTGAAAATCAGTTGACATGGAAACACTTGACTATTATTGAAATTTTGTTTAACTGTATGTGAATAATGGCTATTAAGCGTTTTAAAGAAAAGTTATGAGAGATATTATTTGGTATACAGTAAGATCATAATATTTAACATCGTAACCCGTATAGGAAACAAAGATCTTGTTTTTAAAGGCATTTAAATGCTAATAACCGGTTTAGGCGTTGATATTTTAAACATTTAGGTAGCGTGAGAGCTAAAGTCCTGTTTACTAATACATTTGTTACTGTTAATATGATTTTATTTTTTAATAATTTTGAAACCAAAATTCAAACGCTTTGACCCCAACAAACCTTAGCTTCTAAGAGAGATGTAGTGAGAGTAAATAAATATGATGGTAAAGGCTGCTTATATTTCCTTCATCGGTGGATGTCATTAGTAATGTTACCTTCCTAAACTGCAGCTACTTTTATTTTCTCAAATTGGTTTTAGAGGTGAAAATAGCTTTGATATTTATTTAGTTCGGTGACTTATACGTGCTCATGAGAACAGTAAGGGGGACTAGATAACTCAGTGTTGTTCCTCCAACTTCAGTAATGTCAGTGTTTTAAATTGCATTCACTGTGTTCTTTATGGCTTTTAGGGAAATATTTGTTTAATGAAGTTCAGAGTCACTAATGTACGGTGTACAAGTTAACGCTGCTTTTACTATCGTGTGTTCTAGAATAGTAGCTCTTCGGGTCCATTTTTAGCATCTCAGTTGACATTATGAATCTTGTGAAGTGACCAAATTATGTAACATTTGATTGAGAGAGATGCTGGGATCAAGCAATAGCTATGACAATTATTATTTGTAGTCCTCTGATGGATTTAAGCTGGATTAATCAGGTTTCATTTTGTAAAATAATTGAAACCAAGGAGTACAAAGAACCATGCATGCCATGGAAAATGTGTAAAAAACAAATGGAGAAATTCCATAGAGAGGTTGTCAGATACTCGTCTCCCTTCCCCCTTTGTGATCCTGTTCCAATATATGGCAATTTCTAATCAGTTAGTTGGCTTCATGAGAATAACTTATAGGGAATGACACCTTTTGAAGAAGAGTTGTGTCATGTGCTGTACTAAATCTGCTAACTAGACCCTCGTTAGCACTGTTTCCTATTGAGATATTACAACTCCCTGCCCTCCGCTCACATCCCGCCCGCTCAGATCTCACTGCTTCACTTCCATCAACATATGAAGTAGCAAGGCAAGGTTATGGCAGCATTTGTAGCTGAAGGTCCATAGAGCTGTAGTTTTATTTTATGATCATGGGGTATATTGCTTTGTTTGTGGTTTACTTTTTAATCATTTCACTTTGCTCTAGTTAACTTGGTAAGAAATGAAATGAAACCCCTTGGAAATGCAATAGATATTTCTAGTAGGGTCACTAATGTGCTTTCCTTTCTACCTGCAGATGTTTTGAATTGTATCATGTTGCATGAAGCACAAACTATGGCTCCTGGTGTATAACTATCTGTCTCTCATTTCTTTGGCTCTCCTCTATTATGCTTCGTCTGTTGCTGGTCTTCCTATAAATTGTAGTTTATGCTGATTGATAGCATCTTCTCACATCATTTCCTTTTATTTCTTTATTTTGCAAAAAAGCTAGTAAACTTGGAAGACTACCAGAGTTCAAATAGTCATGCATTGGGTTTTTAATAAAGCCAAAGGGTTCCTGTAAATACACATGCGTATTACCTTGTGAGTAGTCTTTCCCAGGCATGTCTGCTTTGTTGCTAGTATGTGGTTCCTGCCTGAGTGCTAATCACTGTAGTTCACAATGAGGATTTTAGGCAGGATTCTATTAGGAAACTATTGGAATGAGCACAGTAGCTCTGTGGGCTTCTGTTAATCCCCCAAGCAGGTAAGTGCTTCTTCTCCTAGCTCTAGAGTGCTCTGGTGCGCTCATTATTGAATACAGCATGTTGCTTCACAATGATTTTTTTTAATGGAAAGAATGACATCCAGGTTTCATCTGAAAATATTAGAAAGATTGGAATCCATTTTTAGTTTGTTTTTTCCTATAGCTGCATGAGGTGCCTACCCTCCTGTGACAAGAAAAAAATAGCTCACCGACCCTTATACAAAATTCTGTATCAGTTCTGAATCTCATTATCTTTTTATCACACATATGTACTCCTGTATTGTTGTTATAGAGAAGTAGGAAAGACTGATTTTTTTATAATATAAACACATGCCCCCCCAAAGCTTTCTGTCTTTAACAGTCATTATCTCTCTGAATAGGTCGTTTTGTGGCTGTCTAGATTTGGTGTATGAGGTTTATTATGCTTCTTAACAAGTGAACACAACTTAAGGAAACTACAGTTTCTTTCTATTTGTAGTTCTGCGGAGAAAGGGAAGGGGGGGTTCTTCTTTATATATTCAAAATACATATTCCTTTAATAAATCTTATTTACTTAAGTTTTAGAAGGAGCTGAAACATTCTTCTATGCTTTGGATATGTGACTTAAACACATCATAACATTAGGAGCTTAAAGTAATCCAAATGAATAATGCCACAGTCCACATTAGATACCCTGTGGTAACACCTCTGGAGCAAGCAAATGCCTGAAAAGTACACCTGTGACGTGTGCCTTTAATGTCTTAATCACATGAATGTGAGGTAATCATGGCTCAGTCCCACTGACGTGCAGTATGGAATAGCAGTAATACCATTGCAGATCAGATGGCCAGATTAATGTGTTGGCTCTTGACAGTCCTGTAACCTTGGGCAAGTTACTTAACCTGTTTTAGCCCGAGGCACCCTCATGAAAAATAGGCATGGTAAAAATCATATATGATTTTTAAAATGTAGATTTTGAAAAGTATTATATAGCATTGGCCACAATTCTCATTGCAAAATGGAGAAAAATTCTTGGGAGTGGAATGTTAATCTTCTTCATAACTCTTAAATTGAATGTATTATTTTTAACCTCTTTTTTGTAGCCAATATTTGTATCCCTGTTAGTAATTCAGTTGTGTGCTGTTTAGAAAAGCATTTCATGAGAAATTATTCTGCATAAATTCTGAATCTTAAGAGGAAATTGAAGAGAATGACAGCGGCAGTATTCTGACCCTCTGCTCAGCAACCATCCCAACTTGTCACTCACAGTCCTAGAAGCTGTTCTGAGCTTCTAGTTCACATCTGTGGCTACTTCCCTGTGCCTTGTGACCTGGACACACACTTTGAACAAGTGTCTGCCTCAGCTCCCCGCTACCCTTGCTTGACAATATTTTTCTTCATGCCCTTTTCTAACAGCTGCTCTGCTCTGTGTCCTATGTCTCCGAATTCATTTCTTTGCCTCAGATACCACGGTGAGGGTGCTGTAAATTTCATTAGTGAGCAAAGAACTACATGACTAAATAAAAGCTAAAGGAAGCAGACAAGAGCGAGAAAACCATCAGCTATGTTAAACCAATTCTTACTCTTGCTGGGAGCTTTATTCAATTTCTGTAGAAGACCAAGACGCTTTAGAGGGAAAGTCTCATCAAAGGCTATGTGAACAGACTCCCTCCAGTGGCAGAATGACTGTGCGGCCTCGGCAGTAACTGCACTTGACTGGTTGCCCAGGCAGGCCTCTCAGAGAGTCACTCCGGGCAGAACACTGTGTAGACGACAATCAGGTCACTTGGTTTATCTTCAGTAATATTTCCCACTCATTTGTCCTATCTTGCTTTTTCTCTAACTTGAGTGAGTCTGCTCCCACTTACTCTCATCTTTGTATTACCGTCAGTAATAACAGCAGTTGGTTGCCTTGCTGAAATAAGCATAATACTTTAGTTTCTATATTCACTTCTCTGCCCTTAGTCAGAGTTTCAAAATTTACCTTTAGCCTTGTTGAATACATTTCTTGGGTTTATTTTCTATTTCTGTTCAATTTCTAAGACTCTCTTAATTCATTATCAATTATTTGAATTACCTTCTTACTGTGCTAAAATATACGCCTCATTTTGTAACTATTTGAAATATTTTATTATTTCAAGACTATAACTACTCTACTGTCTCACTGAGTAGAATATGTTTGTATATACACAGCTGAGGAGAAAATTCAGCATTTGTAAAGACTGTAGCAGAAGTATGTAGCAAAGCAGGAACCTCGGGGGTCAAATGCACGGAGAGCTTGAGCATGCTCTACTCCCAGGTGTCAGAACACAGGGTGTTGGCAGGGTGGAGGGGTGCACAACAGACCTCAGGACTGAATTCCAGACAGAGTAGAATGTGATCGGGAATAACTAGAATTGTAAGTCTGGAAAGTTGAACATCAGAATTATTGACAAGGAGGAAAGCATGAGGAAAAGCAAACATTTGGAGGCATCTAGATAACTTCAGTTTTTCATACTGAAGATTTTAGGTCTCATGTACATCCAGGTATGTCCTACATCCTTTTCAAGAAGAACTTCTCTACTTCATAGACATTGTATCACTAGAGTAATACTATCTACTATCAAATACATATTCTTTTAGGGCCATCATTTTGTTCATCCATACTACTCAGAATAGTTCAGACTTTCTAATTGAATTGTCTTACTGAGAAGAATGTAGATTTTTTTTGGTTTTGTTTTGGTTTGTTTGTTTGTTTGTTTGTTTTGTTTTTTCGAGACAGAGTTTCTCTCTAATTTTGGAGCCTGTCCTGGAACTAGTTCTTGTAGATAAGGCTGGCCTTGAACTCACAGAGATCTACCTGCCTCTGCATCCCAAATGCTGGGATTAAAAGTGTATGCATCACTTTTGGCTAAGAAGGATGTATCTTATACATATATCTTTAAGAAGAGAAAAACTGGTGTTGGGAAGTTTCTAGCAGAAATGCAAAAAAATTTACAGTCTAATGATAGAAGTTTTAAGGTGTTACTTTATAAAAACAAGCTCTTTGCTGCTTAAGAGGGGACAGTGAAATAGAGGTACTTTTGCCCATCTACATAAAGATAGTGTTAGAATCTTCAGAGGCTTATTACTATAAAGAAGAAAAGAGCATTTGTGCTAAATGGAACTTGAGGAAACCACTTGGAAATGTATGGCACAGGTTCTTCAGTTTTGTTCTCTGAAAAGGAGTTCTAGAATGGGGAGAACAATTATTCATGGAAGCCACCTGTGTCATTAGGGAGACCAGAACTTATGTGGAAGAAAGGGGTCTGGATTTGACATCAGTTTCAGAGTGTTCCCTCAGGAGTTTAGTGGTATTTCACTCCTTGAAGGAAAAAGTAAACACAGTCCAGATGATGCCAAAATTGGATCCCAAAGATGAACTAAATCTTCAGTCTAGGTATGTTAAAAATTCTGACGGGACTCTAGTAGTTCAAACTTACTTCATAGCTATGGTGGAGCAAAGGGCATCTCAACTGGATTTGTAGCTAGTTTGCCATTTTAATGAACATTTGAACTATGGTTGTGGTCCATTTGCTGCTCTGGAGATTTGATGTATGTACTCTTGGCTATAGTGGTTGTGGCAACTTCTATGAATACATCTGTTCTTTGTTTTCTACAGCACACAGGATTTGCTACCTACGAGTAGAACAGAAGGTGCCTTACTAGTCATATGCCTTTAAAGATGAGGCATACATGCTGGTGCACACCTTTAATCCAGGCACTTGGGAGGCAGAGGCGGGCAGATCTCTGTGAGTTCAAGGCCAGCCTGGTCTACAAGTGCTAGTTCCAGGACTGGCTCCTAAACTACAGAGAAACCTTGTCTCAAAAAGCAAAAACAAAAACATGAGGCATGCACAATTTTATTCTTTACTTTGATTTTAATGGAGTCTTGTTTCATCCTCCAAGAGGAGAATGCCAATGAATTTCCCAGTCTTTAAAATCTTAAAAGCTAGTGACTAAGGCCAACAAGAACCAAGATAATCTTGTACATTTATTATGGAACCAGTTCCTATGATTATGTCTATGATGTTAAACTAGGAGTTAGTTATCATGGTCCTTGAGCCAGATCCCCAAACCTGCCACCTGTTGATATATGTAAAAACATACTGGAACACATGTGCCCATTTTTATCTAATTGTAGTAATTTATGTTTATAAATTTATTTTCATATTAATTTCATATTATCATTGGCTACTGTGTTCCTAGAGCAGAGGTAACTGGCTGTGACAGACCACTTAGCCCACAAACCCTTTAAAATAGTTACCTTTTGAGCCTTCACTAAAGTATACACTAATGCCTCCTATAAAAGACACTGTGGCTAAAGTCTAAACTATAAAAACTCAGAGGTAACCCCTCCTGCTAGGATAAAGATGTAGAAAGCTTGTGAAAGAAAATTATAGATTGACATGGCTTTTGCATATTATCAAAGTTTTGAGACTATGTACATCATACAGAGATCCATAGGAAGTCAGTGTAGAAAGTTAGCCCTGTGTGGGGTTGCTCCAAGATTGATGACCCTGTAGGTCCTTGTGTCTGAGTTTAGGAGGTGATGTTTCTATGTGCAGGCATTTTCAGGTACACTTACAATTCTACGAATATGTTTTTAAGGGTCAGAGGTGGTATAAACTCTGAAGTCATGTAGATTTATACTAATAAGTATTAACTAAGATTTATACATGTCATATTCTGTTAAAAGAGTAGTTGAGGCAGGCATGGTGAGACATGTCTATCACTGTAGAGCTTGGGAGGTAGAGGCTAGAGGGTCAGGAATTCAAGGCCAGCCTGAAGTACAAGAGATCTGGTCGCTTTGAACATGCTTTAATTCTCGGAGTCATAATGACTTCAGCTGCTATTTTGCTGCCAAGTTCTGAAACTTGTCAGAGACCATGTAATTGTTTTGAAAAATATTTTGTTACAAAACGATGGAAAGCTTGTCAATTTTCATTGCTACAGTCTAAATCCTGCCCCCTCCCCCCCCCCCCGCCAAAGACTGACTTTCTTTAGCTTTAGTAGCAATTTCTGAAATCTTATAGCAGATAGCTGCCAGTGTGGTCAGTAACAGTGGAAAAATTAGCTCTGCTAATTAACAGATAGCTGACATTTTAAACTAAATTGGTCTCAGTATATCCATGTTAAACTTGGTTAATGGTTCTTGTTCTTTTTAATCTAGAAATGCATTTTAATTTTATGATCGCCCATACTTCATCTAGGTAATTAAAAGGATAGCTATACTTCCAACTTAACTTCATTCCTAGTATAACTGTACAGGACACAAAACTCATCCTAATCCCTTAGTGTGTCGAATTTGTTTGCTGAGAGTAAGGAACAAATAGAGATACATGAACCTAGACTAAAAAGAACTGGATGCTGCCCAAAGTCTATTTGAAATCTCACTTGAGCTTATTTTCCCACACCTGAATATAAGCTACAGCAGACAGAGCCCAGTCCTCATAATTGCTGTGCAGTAAACCAAGTTTTCTCTTTGATGTCTACTCAAAATCAGGTACTGCAGCCCAATTTGATATGTGCTATTTGTGACCCAGTAGCTCAAAATAACTCTAATGACAAAGAAAGCTAAATGATGTTTGCTGATCCCTTAATCATCTCTGTCCTAAAAAAAAGTTTAAATCTCTTGTCAGTGGGTCTGGTTCTCAAAATGTACACCATAGACAACCTGTCAGAACGCACTTTACTCCCTGAGTTCGTGATTGATTAGATCTGGGGTGGAGCCCACAAATTTGTTTCTCTAACACATTTCCAGATGTGTTACTCTTAGTAATCTAGTATCTACACCCGAGAAGCAGTGCTCTGAGGAGCATGACCAAAGGGTTTCTGAGCCAGGGGAGCGATATTAGCCCATGTTGCATTGCTCTGAGGAAGTACCATAACCACTGGGATTTGTAAAGAAAACTGGTTTATTAACACCATAGTTTTGGTGATGGAAACCTTACACAGCATGGTGCTGGATCTGGTAAGTGTTCCCCT
Source organism: Chionomys nivalis (assembly GCF_950005125.1). Classification (NCBI taxonomy): domain Eukaryota; kingdom Metazoa; phylum Chordata; class Mammalia; order Rodentia; family Cricetidae; genus Chionomys; species Chionomys nivalis. Next base: position 49,771,492 of record NC_080104.1, on the reverse strand, counting down.
GTTTTTATCACCTCATGGCACATGGCATCCTGATAAGAGACCCAAAAGAAAGTACATAGCAAGGCACAAGACAGGAAACTAGGGAGAGACCAAGGAGGTCTTTATAACAACCCTCCTACATGGACTAACTAGGGCCCAAAATTACTTTAATATTCCCTGGGGCAGTGACCTCGGTGACCTAGTGACCTCTCACTAGGTTCCCACCTCTTAAAAGGTCTCACCATCTCTTTTACATTTAATTTTTTTATTTATTGATGTATTTATTTATTTTTATGACTGTGGATATATGTAATGGTGCTTATGTGAAGGTCTGAGGACAACTTTGAGAATTAGTTCCCTCCTCTGTCATGTGGATCCAAAGGACTGAACTCTGGTCATCAGCCTTGGTGACAAGTGAATTTACATGCCTAGCAATCTAATTGGTTCCACCATCACTTACTGATGCTGCAATGGGGACCACACTCCCAACACATGAACTTTTCTTAGGGGACAAACTATACCGAAACCTTTAGAGAAGAGTCAGTAATCTCCCCCTGCCCCTGCCAAGTGATATAATTAATCAACATTCAAGGCAAACATTTGCGAGTTTTGTCCTTATACTAAAAGGGTGATATATGAAATGGGTTGATGATGGCTAAATGTGCTAGATTGGGGGTTGGATATCTTGACAAGTCAATAAGATCGGAAGGGTTTAGTGAAGGGGGTCTAAAAGGATAAGCTTGGTAATAAGTCATCAACATCATTTCTGGACAAGTTGGGCTTGAAAAGCCTGTGAATTGATTTATATATCTGGAAGAAAGGCTATTAGAAATATTTATCTGATTCTCATAGCAAGAGAGTTTGAAGACAATTAGGGAAATTTGGTAGTCTTTTCCAAACTGCTTAGTTGCCCTCTGTCTCCTTTCATAGTGTTGCTTTCTGTCTGTTAGTCAGTGTTGATAACTCATTGTGGGAGTGATAGATCAGGAGCTGGTGCCTGCTTGGTTGGCTTGTTTGTGATCTACAAGCTTATGATATAGTTGTTTTCTAAAGGTATTGCTGCGGAGCTGTTAGCATGGAAACAATTTCCTTACTTTTAAATGGTAAGGTTTTCATGTTTGCTATGGAACATACTAGATACTTTTTTCTCTCTTAACAATATAGTCTGCTTTGAGGAAAATATTCATTCATAAAACAAATGAAATGTTGAACCTCAGATTCGCAGAAAAATAATGGCAGTGGAGGCTAAAGAGAAACTAAAATGTTTGCCTAATTTGAAGTTTGTATTTGAACATATATTTCTAAGATATCCTTTTGACCTTGAACTCTCAATTTTAATGTTCAATGGGACATTTGTTTAGTGCCAGTGTCAACAAAATATCTTTCTACACTTCGGTTTTGTACTTACAAATTATTTTAAAATAAATCTTTCCATTTATTTAACAGACATCTTTTTATATAACATTTTGTGCATCATTGGTGGGGGCATTTGGACCTATTATTATGTGTTGTCTTCTGGGTGCAACTTACCTTTTTCTAGGACTTCATACTTTAAAAGACCTTTCAAAGTTGTTTCTAAATGAGTAACAAAAAAGAAGGAAGTTCAATTGACCAGAAACCATTGATTTTGGAAATTAATATTTAAACCACTTGCTTTGCTAAAAGCTTTACTCATAAAACTCTAATGATATATTTTACAGCAATAAAATTTGAAATAATGATAACTCATCAGGTACAGGGCAGCCACTTCTAGTCAAACATGCTTCGTACTGTGTTGTAGATGTGTGTTTCCCCTCCACACACTCTTTACAGTCTCCCAGACACTTCTCAGGGTTCCTCTGGGTCCACCGGCAAACGTTTCCTGTGAAATCTCCTTCATAGTCTAAAGACTTTTTTCCAGACTACTTTGGCTATGGTTTAATACTTTCCCATCTTAATTTTTTGAGATGTGAAGAGCACTTAAGATCCATTTTCATGTAACATTTTAATGGTGATCTTAAACATGTTTCTTGGTACACATTCACAAGGCTATTTACACAGATAATTTATGTCTTTACTTACCTTCATTATACTTTAAAATGCAGATTACTTTAAGGTCAGAAATCTGAAACATAAATTTATGAAATACATCAATCATGGAACAGTTATTTTCCCTAAAAGAGTGTTCTCTCTCAGTGCTTCAGAAGAATTCCTCAGAAATGCAAAATAGCAGTGAAATGCAATGTCAGCAGGTTACTAATGCCTATTCCTCGTTACTCATTCTCTAGTATTAAAAAAAGAAACTCCATGTGACTTGTCCCCTGACTCCTACTCCAGCCTATTTCTTACTATTCTTCTTAACTGCTTCTATTTTTTGTATTTCCTTTAATAGTCCAACATAATCTTTGAGAATATTAAGAAAAACAAACCTCTTACTTAAAAGATAGTTTTGAATCTAGCCAAGTTATACACACTTGTAATCTCAAGGCTCATGAAGTTTAGGTAAGAGGATTCTGAAGTCATGATCATCCTGAGCTAACTAGCAAGTTTCAGCCAGCCCAAGCTACATAGTGAGATCCTGTATACCTATTAATAAGTGAATAGATAGATGAGATTTTTATGTTATGAAACCAATTGGGACATGAGAGGAAATAGATTTTTTTTCAAAAAGAGAGAGAGAGAGCACTGAAAGTAAAGCATTGAAGACAGAGAACACAGCCTTCATGTAGGAAGGAATTGAGGTTCTAGAAATCAACAAAAGATTATTAACCTGCATTTGCTATTGAAGTATAAATTTTATGGATGGTGTATCTCAGAACAGAGTACTGGGTTTGGGAGTAATTTGAAGGAGAACAATTAAAAGCTACATTTCAAATTACTTCAGAATTGAGGTGTCTTTGAAGCCCAACAGGATATGTAGCAAGTGGCAGTCACACTGCATTTCTTCCTTCCTTCCTTCCTTCCTTCCTTCCTTCCTTCCTTCCTTCCTTCCTTCCTTCCTTCCTTCCTTCCTTCCTGTCTTCCTTCCTTCCTGTCTTCCTTCCTTCCTGTCTTCCTTCCTTCCTGTCTTCCTTCCTTCCTGTCTTCCTTCCTTCCTGTCTTCCTTCCTTCTTTCCTTCCTGCCTTCCTTCCTGCCTTCCTTCCTGTCTTCCTTGCTTCCTGTCTTCCTGTCTTCCTTCCTTCCTTCCTTCCTTCCTTCCTTCCTTCCTTCCTTCCTTCCTGTCTTCCTTCCTTCTTTCCTTCCTGCCTTCCTTCCTGCCTTTCTTCCTGTCTTCCTTCCTTCCTTCTTTCCTTCCTTCCTGTCTTCCTTCCTTCCTTTCTTCCTTCCTGTCTTCCTTCCTTCTTTCCTTCCTTCCTGTCTTCCTTCCTTCTTGTTTTCTTTTTTTTTTTTTTTTTTTTTCGAGACAGGGTTTCTCTGTAGCTTTGGAGCCTGTCCTGGAACTAGCTCTTGTAGACCAGGCTGGGCTCAAACTCACAGTGATCCCGCCTGCCTCTGTGTTGGGATTAAAGGCAAGCTCCACCACTGCCCCACACTGCACTTCTGTAATTGCTGAAGATCTACTGTTGGTTCTGAAGGGTAGCATTTATCAGGATACAGTCTTCAGCAGACTTTTGAGAAACATGAACTTTTGGTGTGGCAAAGTTGTCAAGCATGGAAGGAGTAGGTGCGGAGGAAAAGATCTCATATCTAATTCTAAAACAATCTCACCTAATTATTACCTGCCTGATTCTAAAACAATCAATGACCAAGACCCACGTAACCAAAGAGGTTACCAAAAGAAAAGCATACGAGTTTATTGAGTAGCTCCTTTGTACAATATAGGGCTTTTAGAAATGAAGACAAGAAAATAGGGAAAACTGTGTGCATTTCATGCTTAGTGTGATGAAGAAATATAGCATTGCAGAGGGGATTGGGCAAGAGGGTAGATGTTGAGCATTGAAGTTTGCTTGTTTTGAGTCTTCTCTGGGTCCTCAGAGATAACGATGTTCTTTCCTTTTAGATACAGGGAGGATAGTTCAGGAATGAGTCTTATAACCTTAGGAAGAATGTCAGAATTTTCCATGCAGGTAAATTCTTCATGGGTTACATCAGATGTTCACTCCAGTACAAGTATACACAAAGTAGCATGTCCTGAGCCCCCCAGATCAGAAGAAAGAGAACTGAGAAAGAGCTGTGACTGCCATTTGACAAGGGGATATTTATTGCGGTCTTAGAGGCTAAGTTTGACTGAGCTTAAGAGTTAGTAAGAATAAAAGGAAAAAATAAAAATGTCCTGAGAAATTTGGATATAAAGGGAAGCAACTAAGTTATCTGTAAAAATATGTGGCAGTAAGGGCTTCAAATTTGCATATATAGTCATGTGCATGTTACTAGACACTGTGGTTCTACACTCATCTCTAATCTACTGAGAAGCAGCCAACAAATACGCATGTCTACTGAATGTGTAAGTCACACTCTTCTGTCAGGTAAAAGGGTTTTATATAAAAAAAGAATAAAAAAAATTAGTCTAGGGGTGAGACTAACTTAAATTTTATATATTTACCATTACAGTTTAAAAGTGATATGTGTGTATATTATGTTGGCAAGGCGTGGCCTTGTGATAGTTAATCTTAACTGTCAACTTGTCTGCATTTAGAATCACTTAGGAGACAGACATCTAGACCTGTGTATGAGGGTTAACTGAGGAGGGAAGCCTAGCAGTAAATGCTGGTGTCTCGTCCCTGTGTGGACTGGGACTGAGTAGGGGGAGGAAAAAGAATGTGGCCAGCACCAGCACTCAGCATTCTCTGCTTTCTGACTGTGGGTGGGCACAGTGTGACTGACACCTCATGCTCCAGCTGCTCTGTGATGGACTACATCTCCTTAGAGAGTGAGCTAAAAATAAACACGTTATTCCCCTCTTGTCTCTTGTGAGGTATCTGGTCACAGTGACTAGAAAAGTAATGCACAGATTTTCTCTGGAAGAGCTACTTTTGCCTTTCCATAACCTTTAGTTGGCAGGTGATATTATACTGATGTGGGATTCCCTTCTGTATGAATATGTTTTATTACCATTGATTAATAAAGAATTGGCTTTAGGCCTATGGCAGGGCAGAATAAAACCAGGTAGGAAATCTGAACAGAGGTATAGAGAAAAAGTAGGCTGAGTCAAAGAGATGCCATGTAGCTGCCGAAGGATACAGACTCTAGGACTTTACCTGGTAAGCCACAGCCTGTGGCAATGCACAGAATAATAGAAATGGGTTAATTTAAGATGTCAGAGTTAATTAATAAGAATTTTAAGCTAATAGGTCAAGCAGTGTTTTAATTAATATAGTTTCTGTGTGATTATTTCGGGTCTGGGTGGCTGGGAAACAAATGAGCAGTCTCCGCCTACAGTATACTGTATTACTGTTTACAAAAACACATTATCTCCTCTATTTGTTTTGTAACTGAGACACCTTTTCACTATCACCTACGAAGGGAATTTGAAATTATGGGAGAATAAAATATCTATTCTTATTTAGGAAGGTAGTTGTCATTGACCTTATCAACTTCATGACAGTTCTCTGAGCAAGTCTCATTTTTAAAAGAAAACACATCAGAGTGCAGTATTTCCTCGTTTACATGCCTGCATAGTGAACACTGGAAAAATATAAAATAACATTAATTTGTCCACAACAGTACTTAAATGTTTTAAGATGCAGGTTTAATTTTTTTCTAGGGCAGAAAGATGTACATCTTCATTTTCCGTATAGTAGACAGTTGTGGTTTTTGTATCAAGAAGCCCCTTCCCTTGGAGTGTCTCAGTTATTTCTGTGCATTTTGATCTCTGTGATTAGTATGCTGCTGGTGTGCATTGCATTTTAAAATATTTTATATACAGTTATCTCACAATGAACAAGTAAATATGGAGAACAGCTATCCAAAATGTGATACACAGTGATTTATAAATCATTCAATCAAAAAAATAATAAATGCACCCATAAGGATTCATAAACAGTACATAAGAAAGAATAAATGTAAGTTGGGTTTTCCTGGATAGATATAATAGCATTTCATTACACCTGTCTCATTCAAGACTTGGTTCTTTTTAAAGATGCTTATGATACAAACACTTAGCCTTTTACACCCAGGAACCCAAGTGTGCTGTCAGTGTCAACTTTTGACTAAGAGAAAACTTACATTGTGTTCAGTCATTGTTACTTTGCTGTTGACAAACCACAGAAGACAAAGTCCTGACTTTAACCTACTTCTTGTTTGTGCAGGTACCAGTACTCTGAGTTATCTAAGCCCTCAGCTCAGGATTGTTGATTAACTAGCTGGTTGCTCTTGGAATTACATATTTGGCTTTTATACCAGTTGTTTGGCCATCAAACAAGTTATGGAAACATCTTTGTATGTACTCCATTTCTTCATTTATTAGAATGTAGATGATATTAATACTTGTCATAAACTTCCCTAAGAATTAAAAACAGGGTTGGAGAGATGGCTCAGTGGTTAAAAGTACTTGCTGCTCTTGTAGAGGACCCGAGTTCAGTTCCCAACACCCACAATGGGTAGCTCACAACTACATGGTAACTCAATTCTAGGGGACCCAACACCCTCTTCTGGCCTTGGTGGGTACCTGATCATGTGTGATACTCACATAGACACACATATACACATTTTTTTGAAAAAGTGTATGTTAAGGATTTAGACTATTCCCTTGCTAGTGTAAATGCTCATAAGCTTTTCAAATACTGAAAGTCTCTGGTCTGATGTTATATTTAAATATTTATTGTGGTTAAATGAGAACCTATTTACACTTTAATTTACCTAGATAGTAGGAGAGCCTTAATTAAAATTATCAGCTGTTTTTTCCTCATATCAAATTATCTCTTTTATTACAAATATCTGTTGAACTTTAGAAGAACTGTTCCTGTTTCATGTTACCATCTGTCAGAGGCTTTCCAGCTTTACACACTGAGTTGTTTTTAATACTTTCCAGTTATGACACAGACTGAAAAAATCACTTGCCTTGGAACACATTTAGTACTATGATATTTTATCATTTGTGGTTTTGATTTTACAAAGAAAGGGAAGAAGAAGCCAGTACATTTTATTTTTTTCTTGCCCGTGAACCTATGTACATATATTTTCAGTTATCTAACTTCAAGGTTAAAAGAGCTCTCCTTTTCTTTCCTCTTTTTTTTTTTTTTTTCCAACTTGGTATATATTTGGGGAAGGGTGTGTGCATACGTGCTTTCATTTGCTGCATGCTTACTATTCTTCAGTTCAACTTTAGGGACATTGATCCATATCTGCTTTAAAACTTCTTAGATAATTTGACTGCGATCTAACACCAGGTATGGCTATTAGTAATGAACTCATGAGTAGGAATGTGAAGGATTAATCATGCACCACTTTCTATGTCAGTGAAACCAGAAATTTGTGTTTCTGCTGTGGACTGGAAAACCCATGTGGTATGTGAGAATCAGCCCTGTGGGATAAACAGGTTTTCTTGGCTTTTCATAAAATCTTAACGTTTTAAACTAAGGAGCATAGTATAGTAACTGCATTGAACCTCTTCTCACTTCTGATTCTTGGGCTTCTGAGTTTGATGATAGCCATGCTCCCCTGCTTTGACCTCATTGGCTGCGGTCCAGAAAGCAGAGAAGGGATTTTTTTTATAAAAATCAGGTGTCAGAGTATTCCCTGCTTAACTGTTACTAAGACTGTTACAGCTGGCTTCCCATGTCCTCCACTATAAACCCTAACCCTACAGGAATAGTGGCTATGACCCAGGGCTGTGTTTTTATAATTTATGATTTTAAGATTGAAAACTAGAATGAAATATTATTTGGATCATAACTACTGTGTACTTGCTTCTCAAAAAATATACTTATTTGGATGTGAAACTATTATTAGAAATGCAGATTACAGGCACTAAAAGCCTAGATACAAAGGGAACTGCGTGATGAAGAACAGCGTAAATGTGAGGTGTATAGAAAAGAAGAACAGTGTGACATGCCATATACAAGTGAAGCCTGGAACATCCTACTTGTGTATGTAGCAAGCAGCACAGCACACTCTGAGCTCAAATGAAACCTTGAGGACAGCACTCGGAGATGCTCTGCAACAGGATTCTGTTGGCAAAAAATAAGGGGAAATGCCTATTTAAAAGAGAAGCGTGAAATTAAATTTAGAGATTATTCACACATAAATATAACATCAAAACTAAGAAATATAAGTCTCTTTTAGCACATGGATTTGCTAAAAAGTTCTTGGATATATTCAGACACAAACAAATTTCAAGAAAATGTGATTTCAAAAGAAATAAATCATTAAAGATTACTAGGGGTATTGACAGCCTCCGTGTGTTAGTAAAGTTATATATTAATTAGACCAAGTTGGGGGAGTAGAGTTTTAATCATTTCCTTTTACACGAATGTAAGTTGAACCCGTTAACACTGTGTAATACAAGCCAGAAGTTATGTTTCTCATATGTGGGTTATTACCTCATTCTATCCTGGCTGGCCTATGAAGAAACAGAACTTAGAGAATCAGAAGATACTTACCCAAGGTCACACATCTCCGTCTGTCTTCCTAGTAGGCATGCACTTAGCCATTCTGTAATTAACAGTTGGGCACTTCTGCACGTGTGATATAGCTGTCAGCATAGAAAAGCACCTTAGGCACTAGCATAATGGAAATATGTAATCTGCGATGGCTGATTAGAAGTAGCAAAACAAATACCCAATTGAAAATGAAATTGTAAAGTTTATATTGTCCTTTGCCTTGAAAGTGAGGGCTGCCTGGATGCGCTTAGCCCCTGCCCCTGAACTTGTCCTACTTCACAGCTGCTTTCCTCATACGCCCTAGAATTCATGCTTGTCCCTTACAGAATGGCATGTCCTCTTTGATGATGCATTCTTTTTTTTTAATGTGAAAGAAGATAAAAGAGGAAGTAAAATATATAAAAGTATATTCTGGCAAGGTAGACATTATATAACTAGAACAAGAAAGGGAAAGTGTAAATCCAGCTCACTATTACAGAGACAGTGTATGACAACAAAAGTTGCCACTCTTATTGGAAATGCCTCATGATACAAGGTAAGGGAAAAAAGGAGATAAAGGACATTTTGAAAACAAACACATTGGTAACCATGAGTAAAAACTATAATATCTAAATATTAAAAGAAATTTAAAGAAAGCAAGCAAAGGAGTATACAGGCAGAAACACAGGCAGAAGAGAAGATACAAAGCAATAGACAGGTTTATAGATAAGCAAATAATTTGAATACCAGAACACTAAATATGCCCAATTCACCAACTTAAAGTCACTTTTGTCCTCAAAACAATACAGAGATATGAAAAAAGTAATTTAGCAGTCCAAAATTAAATGGCAGAAAAAATAGACAGAAAGCTAAGAAATAAGAAAGTAGGTGTTGCCATGAGGACAAAAGATGGTTTTAAGTGTTAAAAGTCACAATTCATAACTAATAGAACAGCGCCTCCTAAACCAAATAACCCAACCATCCACATTTAACAGCAGTAGCACCTGGTGATTCGCGGCCCCTACTAGAGAAATACTCTGTTGCTAATAGAGGATTTAAGATGCCACTTTTACACGTGTACAGGAGAGATGTAGTGGATAAAAGTAAGGAAAACATACCAACAATGTGACTTAGAATTTAGAAATGCAGCAGCCTGCTTGTCTGTACCTGCATCCACCCTTGTACCTTCATGCCTCACTAGTAGAGGATGACCCCTTGGCCACCAGTCTCAGAAACAGACAGTGCCAGCCAGGACATTACACACAACACTGGCCACATGCAGTAAATAGAACTAGAAATTAAGATTGAAAGCTATACTTTCACCTTTGGGAGAAAACAGCAGCTCTGTTAGTCATGCATGGATACAAGAGGAAGAAAAAATTGTAGAGTTTTTCTGAAAATACAGTGAAAACACTGTAAATCAGAGTACACAGGATATGCTGACCGAGGAACAAGAATGTGTATAAATACTTAAAGAACTTAAGAGTGAACTTAAGGGCCCTCCTTTTAACCTAGCCTTTCTGGATCTGTGGGTTATAACATGGTTATCCTTGATTTTACATCTGATATTCACTTTTAAGCTTGTTGCCCTTCTTGGATCTGGGTTACCTCACTCAGGATGATTTTTTTTCCTAGTTCCATTCATTTGTCTTCAATTTCATGATGTCATTTTTTTAACAGCTGAATTGTGTAAAATGTACCATATTTTCTTATCCATTCTTCAGGTGAGGGACAGCTAAGTTGTTTCCAGGTTCTGGCTATAATGAATAAAGCTGCTATGAACATAGTTGAGCACATGTCCTTGTAGTATGATTGAACATCCTTTTGGTACATGCTTAAGAGTGGTATAGCCAGGTCTTGAGGTAGACTGAGTCCCAGTTTTCTGAAAAAGTGCCATACTGATTTCTAAACAATCCTGCTGAAGAGAGGGAGGAAGGATTGTAGGAGGCAGGGTAGGGGTCAAGGACATCACAAGAAAACCCACAGAAGCAACTAACCTGGTTCACAGGAACTCAGAGTGTGAACCAACAACCAGGGAGCCTGCGTTGTTCCTACTCTACATATATGTGACATGTGTGGCTTGGTCTACTTTCGTGATGCCTAATAATGGAAGCAGGGGCTGTCCCTAATGTTTTGGTTGGCTCTTGGAAACTTATTCCCCGTACTGTGTTGCCTTGGCCAGCCTTAATACAAGGACGGTTCTTAGTTTTACCACAACTTGATATGCCATGCTTTGTTGATACCCATGGGAGGCCTGCCCCTTTATGAACAGAAACAGAGGAGTAGATTTTTGGGGGTGGGGACAGAGAGGAGGTAGGGGAAGGGAGTGGGAGGAGAGGAAGGAGAGGGAACTGCAGTTGTGATGTAAAATTAATTAATTAATTAATTAAAAAATTTGAAGTGGAAGCAAATAAAATGAATTCAATGTTTATCCTGAGATGGAGCTGTTTAATTCTAAAAGGTAGTGCACCAGACTAGAAGCAGTAAAGATAAAGGCAAAAATTAAAGAGAAAAAAATCTAAGCCTCATTAATATAACATGATCCAGAGCATTCTTCCTAAAACTAGCAACAATAACAACAACAACAACAAAATACTAGTTAAAAAGGAAAATAAATGTACAAGTAGTAGATAAGGCAAATAACCATTTAAATTTCAAGATATTTTTAAGACTTGAGACATTCTTGCATACTTCAGGTACTTTAAAAGAGTTCTAATTAGGTGAATACTCTATAAGGAAAATAAAATATATGCACAGTGGTTAGTGTTGCTAAGAATAAGTAAGTGCAGAACACATAAACTAATGTGATTGGTTGCTGTTAATGGGGTGGACCTGCCATGTGAAATCCTCACCAGAGGTTTCAGAAAGAAAGTAAAAAAAGGAGGTGGTCTGGGTAAATCCAATTGCAAACATGTTGTTTAATTAAATACACCGATATTCACTAGCAAAATGTTAATGAAGAGTCATTATTAATTAAATGCTTTTATCAAGATATACCTAATCTTTTTGTAAGTAACCCTTCGATGTATAGATATATGAAACATAGCCCATTTCTATTACTAGAGGGAGAATAATTAGGACTAGGAAGGGAGCAGAAAGGTGCGAGAGTTGCCATGACATCTGAGACCTTGCCATGTATTACTTGTGCTTGCATTTCCTTTTCCTGTCACTTATTAGTAGAATTTTCTGTGTAGTATTTCTGGTCTCTGTGAGCCAGATTTGACCATCTAATTTTAATTCTGGTGTCAGTAATCCCAGGGGCTAGGTTTAAACAGGAACATTATACCTGTTAGGGCTTCTTTATGACTTAAGATGGTTCTTTGTTGCTGCACCCATCCAAAGGTATTAGTGCTATAACCCCACTTTGCAAAAAGTGCTAAGAATAACTATAGTAAAAATGACAGGTCCTAAAAAGTTTTGGTAAGAGTCACACCCACTCCTGGAAGGTGATGTGGATTCTTTGGAAAAATAGTCTTCTAGTTCCTCAGTAAATTAGAGCTAGCATCTGATCTTCTAACTCTTCCCATTCCTAGGAATATACACAAGAGAATTCAATGTGTGCACACACCAAACCTTGTACGCAAATATTCATAGTATCAGCATTTGTGATAGGTACAAAGTAGAAACAGCTGAAATGCCCATCAGCTGCTCAGCACAAAGTAAAGATCGTCTATCCATACAACAGAGCCCTGTTCAGCAATAAACATAAATTAATGAATAACATAGCATAGATGAATCTGGAAAGCAATATATTGCTTGAAAAGAGGAGATCATGAAGAACCATGTGCATTGTTTACAGGAAAGGTGTAGAATAGATCATCTGTAAAGACACGTGGCAGAGTACTGGCTGCCTGGTGCTGAGGGAATAGGGCAGGGTATAGGTAAAGATGGGGTGGTAAGATGTGAGGGGTTTTTTGTTTTTAACAGGGACTAAAAAAAAGGATCTGTGCTTCATTGTAGGACTTGATGTACAAATATATAAGGCACTTTAAACTTACGGAGAAAGCCATATGTAAATATTCTTAGCATAATCTGCTAATGTTTTTACCCTGTATGTCAATAAATGCTGTCGTTAGGAACTGCTTGTGAAATATTTTTTAAAGTACCATTCATGTTTGGATAGAAAAAAATGTATGAAATCATGTATTTGGTCTGCACTTGGTATTACTGATCAACATAGTAGCAAAAAAATGTTAGAATCATCTAATATTTAAAATATTATGGCCAGAATTATTTTCTTTTGTGTATATAAGTGTTTCACTTCCAAGCATGCCTGGTGCCCATGGAGGCTACAAGCAGATCCCCTGGAATTGTAGTTCAGATGGTTGTGGAGTACAGATTTGCACGTTGGGCTCTCTGTAAGAGTAGTGTGCACTCTGAACCACCATGCATGCCATCCTCCAGCCCCCAGAATTACTCTTACAGTCATGTCTTCACTAAGGTAGGAGAGCTGATTACAGATGCACACGTGGCAGAGCTGAGATGGACTGAGTGCTTAGTGCATGGTGGTGGGTTTTGCTTGCTGTTCTGTCAGTTTTTATAGGCAAAATCTCTCTTTTTCTGTCATTTATTTCAAACTCTTATTTAAAAAGTGATTTATGAAGTACGGGAAGGAAGATTTTAGCTTAATTCTTAACTTCTAAGCAAATAAGAAAGCTTCATAAAAGTAGTTAATGTTAGCCGGGCAGTGGTGGCGCACGCCTTTAATCTCAGCCCTCAGGAGGCAGAGGCAGGCAGATCTCTGTGAGTTCAAGGCCAGTCTGGTCTACAAAAGCTACTTCCAGGATAGGCTCCAAAGCTACAGAGAAACCCTGTCTCAAAAAAACAAACAAAAAAAGAGGGGTTACTATATTGATTTTGTCTAAAATTGGGCCTGTGATGTTTTAAATTTTATATTCTTGACATAATAAGAGCTTTATAATGTCCATAGGAAAAATATGATTTGATCAGAGATCTCTACATTTTAATTCAGGTGGTATATCCCTTCACATTTTAATGAAAACAAAGCTTTTCATGAGATTTGTTATAGTTATTAATGTTTAGTTATTAAGTTATTTACACATAGCAGAAACTTGAACGGCAAATATGTCTATATTTTCTCTTTTTGTCCTTCAGCCATTGTGTTGTACTGCTTGAAAGGAGCTAAGAGTTTCTCCAGGTGACAGTATAAAGATGATTCATGGTTTTAATGACATCAGTTAGCATGGCATTCAGCTTTTGTCTTTACCCTTGTTTATTATTTCAGCACTCAAAATTCAATTCATCAAGTATCATAGAGAAATGATTACAACAAATACCTTGGCAGAGTAAATTAATAGGCTTTAGTATTATTCAGTATTTGTACACTGTTTTTCTATATGGTATTTCCAAAGTGAAGGAGGAGGAGCAAGTTCTGCCGCTCTCCATTGCTACCTCTTAGACTTCTCTTAGACAAGCATTGCCATTATTTGACTGGGCCACTTCATTTTCAGCACTTCTGGGTCACCATCTGGGTTAGAATACCTGTGTTACTTAGGGTAAGCATTGACTTGTCATGTAGAAAGAATGGTCCTTTGAGACTTTTCAGCAACATCGTAACCAGGCAAAGCTGATGTTTTACAGGCAAGATGGATCATTAATGTGTTTCTATAAATCAGAGATTAGGAAATGGAAATACATAATTTACATTGGTATGGATTTTAAGGTCAATTTTGTTATATGTATATGTATTTCTGATCTTGACTAAGGTATTGTGATTGTATAGTTCATTTAAAAATGTAATGTATATAGGTTGTTAATGAATAATCATCAATAATAATCAAGCTTGTAGTCATGTTAGTTAGATTTTCTAGATGTGCATAGATATATTTCAGCTAGATAGGCATTCTTCATATCTTTCAAAGACTGCAAAATATGGCATTTAATGTTTTAATAACTTAGGGCTTTTTATGACAATGAGACACATCTGCTCCTGACAGCACCAATATACTTCAAGAGAAAGATGGGCATCAAAGAGGCTCCTTATGGAGTTTGATAGACATTTGGGCAAGAAACTGCTCTTGCCTGGACTGATGCATAAACGACACAGAGAACCCTCAGAGAGAGGACTGCTAAACTTGCCTAAAGGTGAAATGGTCTTTCGGGGTTCCTGACTCCTAAAAGAGTCTGCGAGACATTCTACAGGACACAGCAAAAAGTGACTAAACTGTCTTTAAAATTTCCTGCTTGATAAAAATGTCTGCTGGATACTATGGGCCTAAAGGCTAAAGATAGATGCCCCAATGGTACAAAAAAACTTTGGGTGACTGTCCAGGCAGTGAGATGTCTCTGTCATTTCTAGAGTTTTGGATCTCTTGTTTACTTAGGTAATATTATATCCTTCTGGAGTCTTTGATGGAGTTAAAGAATGGTTAGTTATAGTTATAGTTTTCCTTAGTTATAAGATAAAATAGATATAAATATTGTAATTGTAATTCTCGCTTGATAACTGTTTTACTATATGTAATCTTACTATGTTAAAGTAAAAGCCTTTCTTTTTTGTTTAAACAGAAAAAGGGGAAATGATGGAAGAGTTAATTTCATTGGTTAAATAAAGAAACTGCCTTAGCCCTTTAATAGGACAGAAAATTAGGTAGGCGGAGTAGACAAAACAAAATGCTGGGAGAAAAAAGCCGAGTCAAAAAGTCGCCATGATTCTCCCACTCCAGACAGACGCAGGTTAAGATCTTCCCTGGTAAGCCAGCTTGTGGAGCTACACAAAATATTAAAAATAGGTTAGATCAATATGTAAGAGCTAACCAATAAGAGGCTAAAACTAATGGGCCAGGCAGTGTTTAAAAGAATACAGTTTCCGTGTAATTATTTCGGGGGATAAGCTAGCCATGCGGGCGGCCGGGTGCCGGAGACGCAGCCCCGCCGCTCATATTACAACATACAGCAATCATAGGAGTGAACTGCCTGCTTTTTAACTGGTGATATGGCCTTATAAATACCTTTCATTATAATGTGAATTATTTCATGAGCAAAATGGAATCTTAGATTTAGTACTTTTGAATTCAGAAATACATATACCACTAAAGACATTGAATACTGGAAAAACTCATCAAAAGCTAATTTTCTATGCATTATTTTCTGGCAGGTAACAAATCACAAGACAGTGGCATAGCAGAAATGGAAGAACTCCCTGTCCCACATAACATCAAAATAAGTAACATCACATGTGACTCCTTCAAGATCTCATGGGAGATGGACTCGAAGTCAAAGGACCGCATTACACACTATTTCATTGACCTCAACAAGAAAGAGAACAAGAATTCTAATAAATTTAAACACAAGGTAAACCTAGTGAACATTGCATCTTGAAAACATTTTAAATATCAAGACATTTTGAAAGAAAGAATAATTTTAATGACTTAGATATTTGACATTAAGAAACAAAATTATGTGTGATTTAAAACTTTATCCCCATAATAAAATTTTGAAGAAAAATGAAATACCATGTGAAAGGGTAAATCATGACTATATGCAAAGACAAAAATAGCAAACTTTAACTCATTAAAAGAAATTGATCCTGTGCTATAAGGATAGTTCAAGATACAATCCACTTATAAATCAGTTATATTAAAATCTACACAAATGAAGTCAAAACCGGCTTGGAGAGGGCAGTGGAGTTTGAAGGGGAGAGGACAGCTACCCCACTCAGAATTCAGTTA
This sequence comes from Chionomys nivalis, assembly GCF_950005125.1. NCBI lineage: Eukaryota > Metazoa > Chordata > Mammalia > Rodentia > Cricetidae > Chionomys > Chionomys nivalis. The sequence continues at coordinate 49,755,323 of NC_080104.1, read as the reverse complement.
CTCCATGTAGACAAAAATGGCTAAATTGTTTACCAAACTGTAAGGTTCTTTCCACTGAAGCAGAAGGGAAAAAAGATGCCATCAGCT